>NC_090398.1:46901545-47213507 GCF_036365525.1 Heterodontus francisci
TCATCAACATCAACACCAGGGCTATTGTTCCTGAGACTTTTCATCCACATCAACGCAAGGGCTATTGTTCCTGAGATTGTTCATCCACATCAACACCAGGGCTACTGTTCCTCAGACTGTTCATCCACATCAACACTTGGGCTATTGTTCCTCAGAATGTTTACCATCATCAACACCAGGGCTATTGTTCCTGAGACTGTTCATCCACATCAACACCAGGGCTATTGTTCCTGAGACTGTTCATCCACATCAACACTAGGGCTATTGTTCCTGAGACTGTTCATCCACATCAACACTAGGGCTATTGTTCCTCAGAATGTTTACCATCATCAACACCGGGGCGATTGTTCCTGAGACTGTTCATCCACATTAACACCAGGGTAATTGTTCCTGTGATTGTTCATCCACTTCAACAACAGGGCTATTGTTCCTGAGATTGCTCATCCACATCAAAACCAGGGCTATTGTTCCTGAGATTGTTCATCCTCATCAACACCATGGCTATTGTTCCTGAGATTGTTCATCCACATCAACACCAGGGCTATTGTTCCTGAGACTGTGCATCCGCTTCAACACCAAGGCTATTGTTCCTGAGATTGTTCATCCACATCCACACCAGGGCTATTTTTACTGAGACTGTTCATCCACATCAACACCAGGGCTGTTGTTCCTGAGATTGTTCATCCACATCAACACCAGGGCTATTGTTCCTAAGACTGTGCCTCAACATCAACACCTGGGCTATTGTTCCTGGGAATGTATATCCTCATCAACACCAGGACGAATGTTCCTGAGACTGTACATCAATGTCAACACCTTGGCTCTTGTTCCTGAGAATGTTCATCGACATCAACACCAGGGCTGATGTTCCTGAGACTGTTCATCAACATCAACAACAGGGCAATTGTTCTTGAGACTGTTCATCCACTTCAACACCAGGGCTATTGTTCCTGAGAATGTTTATCCACATCAACACCAGGGCTATTGTTCCTGAGACTGTTCCTCAACATCAACACCTGGGCTATTGTTCCTGAGAATGTATATCCTCATCAACGCCAGGACTCATGTTCCTCAGACTGTACATCAACATCAACACCTTGGCTCTTGTTCCTGAGAATGTTCATCGACATCGACACCAGGACTATTGTTCCTGAGACTGTTCATCAACATCAACACCAGGGCTATTGTTCCTGAGATTGTTCATCCACATCAACACCAGGGCTATTGTTCCTGAGAATGTTCATCAACATCAACACCAGGGCGATTGTTCCTGAGATTGTTCATCCACATCAACACCAGGGCTATTTTTCCTGAGACTGTTCATCAACATCAAAACCAGGGTTATTGTTCCTGAGACTGTTCATCAACGTCAATACCAGGGCTATTGTTCCTGAGAATGTTTATCCTCATCAACACCAGAGCTATTGTTCCTGAGAATGTTTATCCAAATCAACACCAGGGCTATTGTTCCTGAGGCTGTTCATCCACATCAACGCCAGGGCTATTGTTCCTGTAATAGTGCATCAACATCAACACCAGGGCTATTGTTCCTGAGATTGTTCATCCACATCAACACCAGGGCTATTGTTCCTGAGATTGTTCATCCACATCAATAGCAGGGCTATTGTTCCTGAGAATGTTCATCCACTTCAACACCAGGGCTATTGTTCCTGAGAATGTTCATCCGCATCAACACCAGAGCTATTGTTCCTGACAATGTTTATCCACATCAACACCAGGTTTATTGTTCCTGAGTCTGTTCATCCACATCAACACCAGGGCAATTGTTCCTGAGACTGTTCATCCACATCAACGCAAGGGCTATTGTTCCTGAGATTGTTCATCCACATCAACACTAGGGCTATTGTTCCTGAGATAGTGCATAAACATCAACACCAGGGCACTTGTTCCTGAGATTGTTCATCCACATCAAAACCAGGACTAATGTTCCTGAGATTGTTCATCCACATCAACACCAGGGGAATTGTTCCTGACGCTGTTCATCCACATCAAAACCAGGGCTATTGTTCCTGAGATAGTTCATCAACATCAACACCAGAGCTATTATTCCTGAGAATGTTTATCCAAATCAACACCAGGGCTATTGTTCCTGAGGCTGTTCATCCACATCAACACCAGGGCTATTGTTCCTGAGATAGTGCATCAACATCAACACCAGGGCTATTGTTCCTGAGATTGTTCATCCACATCAACACCAGAGCTATTGTTCCTGAGAATGTTTATCCAAATCAACACCAGGGCTATTGTTCCTGAGGCTGTTCATCCACATCAAAACCAGGGCTATTGTTCCTGAGATAGTGCATCAACATCAATACCAGGGCTATTGTTCCTGAGATTGTTCATCCACATCAACACCAGGGCAATTGTTCCTGAGACTGTTCATCCACATCAACAACAGGGGAATTGTTCCTGTGATTGTTCATCCACATCAACAACAGGGCTATTGTTCCTGAGATTGCTCATCCACATCAAAACCAGGGCTATTGTTCCTGAGATTGTTCATCCTCATCAACACCAGGGCTATTATTCCTGAGATTGTTCATCCACATCAACACCAGGGCTATTGTTCCTGAGAATGTTCATCCACATCAACACCAGGGCTATTGGTCCTGAGATTGTTCTTCCACATCAACACCAGGGCTATTGATCCTGAGACTGTGCATCCGCATCAACACCAGGGCTATTGTTCCTGAGATTGTTCATCCACATCCACACCAGGGCTATTTTTCCTGAGACTGTTCATCCACATCAACACCAGGGCTGTTGTGACTGAGATTGTTCATCCACATCAACACCAGGGCTATTGTTCCTAAGACTTTGCCTCAACATCAACACCTGGGCTATTGTTCTTGGGAATGTATATCCTCATCAACACCAGGACTAATGTTCCTGAGACTGTACATCAACATCAACACCTTGGCTCTTGTTCCTGAGAATGTTCATCGACATCAACACCAGGGCTGTTGTTCCTGAGACTGTTCATCAACATCAACAACAGGGCAATTGTTCCTGAGATTGTTCATCCTCATCAACACCAGGGCTATTGTTCCTGAGACTGTTCATCCACATCAACACTAGGGCTATTGTTCCTCACAATGTTTACCATCATCAACACCAGGGCGATTGTTCCTGAGACTGTTCATCCACATCAACACCAGGGCAATTGTTCCTGTGATTGTTCATCCACATCAACAACAGGGCTATTGTTCCTGAGACTGCTCATCCACGTCAAAACCAGGCTATTGTTCCTGAGATTGTTCATCCTCATCAACACCTTGGCTCTTGTTCCTGAGAATGTTCATCGACATCAACACCAGGGCTGTTGTTCCTGAGACTGTTCATCAACATCAACACCAGGGCTATTGTTCCTGAGAATGTTCATCCACATCAACAGTTGGGCTATTGTTCCTGAGAATGTTCATCCGCATCAACACCAGGGCTATTGTTCCTGACAATGTTTATCCACATCAACACCAGGTTTATTGTTCCTGAGTCTGTTCATCCACATCAACACCAGGGCAATTGTTCCTGAGACTGTTCATCCACTTCAACACCAGGGCTATTGTTCATGAGAATGTTTATCCACATCAACACCAGGGCTATTGTTCCTGAGACTGTTCATCCACATCAACGCAAGGGCTATTGTTCCTGAGATTGTTCATCCACATCAACACCAGGGCGATTGTTCCTGAGACTGTTCATCCACATCAACACCAGGGTAATTGTTCCTGTGATTGTTCATCCACATCAACAACAGGGCTATTGTTCCTGAGATTGCTCATCCACATCAAAACCTGGACAATTGTTCCTGAGATTGTTCATCCTCATCAACACCAGGGCTATTGTTCCTGAGATTGTTCATCCACATCAACACCAGGGCTAGTGTTCCTGAGAAAGTCCATCCACATCAACACCAGGGCTATTGTTCCTGAGATTGTTCATCCACATCAACCCCAGGGCTATTGATCCTGAGACTGTGCATCCGCATCAACACCAGGGCTATTGTTCCTGAGATTGTTCATCCACATCCACACCAGGGCTATTTTTCCTGAGACTGTTCATCCACATCAACACCAGGGCTGTTGTTCCTGAGATTGTTCATCCACATCAACACCAGTGCTATTGTTCCTAAGACTGTGCCTCAACATCAACACCTGGGCTATTGTTCCTGGGAATGTATATCCTCATCAACACCAGGACTAATGTTCTTGAGACTGTACATCAACATCAACACCTTGGCTCTTGTTCCTGAGAATGTTCATCGACATCAACACCAGGGCTGTTGTTCCTGAGACTGTTCATCAACATCAACACCAGGGCTATTGTTCCTGAGACTGTTCATCCACATCAACGCAAGGGCTATTGTTCCTGAGATTGTTCATCCACATCAACACCAGGGCTACTGTTCCTCAGACTGTTCATCCACATCAACACTTGGGCTATTGTTCCTCAGAATGTTTACCATCATCAACACCAGGGCTATTGTTCCTGAGACTGTTCATCCACATCAACACCAGGGCTATTGTTCCTGAGACTGTTCATCCACATCAACGCAAGGGCTATTGTTCCTGAGATTGTTCATCCACATCAACACCAGGGCTATTGTTCCTGAGACTGTTCATCCACATCAACACTATGGCTATTGTTCCTCAGAATGTTTACCATCATCGACACCAGGGCGATTGTTCCTGAGACTGTTCATCCACATTAACACCAGGGTAATTGTTCCTGTGATTGTTCATCCACTTCAACACCAGGGCTATTGTTCCTGAGATTGCTCATCCACATCAAAACCAGGGCTATTGTTCCTGAGATTGTTCATCCTCATCAACACCATGGCTATTGTTCCTGAGATTGTTCATCCACATCAACACCAGGGCTATTGTTCCTGAGACTGTGCATCCGCTTCAACACCAGGGCTATTGATCCTGAGATTGTTCATCCACATCCACACCAGGGCTATTTTTACTGAGACTGTTCATCCACATCAACACCAGGGCTGTTGTTCCTGAGATTGTTCATCCACATCAACACCAGGGCTATTGTTCCTAAGACTGTGCCTCAACATCAACACCTGGGCTATTGTTCCTGGGAATGTATATCCTCATCAATACCGGGACGAATGTTCCTGAGACTGTACATCAATGTCAACACCTTGGCTCTTGTTCCTGAGAATGTTCATCGACATCAACACCAGGGCTGATGTTCCTGAGACTGTTCATCAACATCAACAACAGGGCAATTGTTCTTGAGACTGTTCATCCACTTCAACACCAGGGCTATTGTTCCTGAGAATGTTTATCCACATCAACACC
Organism: Heterodontus francisci; assembly: GCF_036365525.1. NCBI lineage: Eukaryota > Metazoa > Chordata > Chondrichthyes > Heterodontiformes > Heterodontidae > Heterodontus > Heterodontus francisci. The sequence continues at coordinate 46,906,882 of NC_090398.1, forward strand.
AGGGCTATTGTTCCTGAGACTGTTCCTCAACATCAACACCTGGGCTATTGTTCCTGAGAATGTATATCCTCATCAACGCCAGGACTCATGTTCCTCAGACTGTACATCAACATCAACACCTTGGCTCTTGTTCCTGAGAATGTTCATCGACATCGACACCAGGACTATTGTTCCTGAGACTGTTCATCAACATCAACACCAGGGCTATTGTTCCTGAGATTGTTCATCCACATCAGCACCAGGGCTATTGTTCCTGAGAATTTTCATCAACATCAACACCAGGGCGATTGTTCCTGAGATTGTTCATCCACATCAACACCAGGGCTATTGTTCCTGAGACTGTTCATCAACATCAACACCAGGGTTATTGTTCCTAAGACTGTTCATCAACGTCAATACCAGGGCTATTGTTCCTGAGAATGTTTATCCTCATCAACACCAGAGCTATTGTTCCTGAGAATGTTTATCCAAATCAACACCAGGGCTATTGTTCCTGACGCTGTTCATCCACATCAACACCAGGGCTATTGTTCCTGAGATAGTGCATCAACATCAACACCAGGGCTATTGTTCCTGAGATTGTTCATCCACATCAACACCCTAGCTATTGTTCCTGAGAATGTTTATCCAAATCAACACCAGGGCTATTGTTCCTGAGGCTGTTCATCCACATCAACGCCAGGGCTATTATTCCTGTAATAGTGCATCAACATCAACACCAGGGCTATTGTTCCTGAGATTGTTCATCCACATCAACACCAGGGCTATTGTTCCTGAGATTGTTCATCCACATCAATAGCAGGGCTATTGTTCCTGAGAATGTTCATCCACTTCAACACCAGGGCTATTGTTCCTGAGAATGTTTATCCACATCAACACCAGGGCTATTGTTCCTGAGACTGTTCCTCAACATCAACACCTGGGCTATTGTTACTGAGAATGTATATCCTCATCAACGCCAGGACTCATGTTCCTCAGACTGTACATCAACATCAACACCTTGGCTCTTGTTCCTGAGAATGTTCATCGACATCGACACCAGGACTATTGTTCCTGAGACTGTTCATCAACATCAACACCAGGGCTATTGTTCCTGAGATTGTTCATCCACATCAACACCAGGGCTATTGTTCCTGAGAATGTTCATCAACATCAACACCAGGGCGATTGTTCCTGAGATTGTTCATCCACATCAACACCAGGGCTATTGTTCCTGAGACTGTTCATCAACATCAACACCAGGGTTATTGTTCCTAAGACTGTTCATCAACGTCAATACCAGGGCTATTGTTCCTGAGAATGTTTATCCTCATCAACACCAGAGCTATTGTTCCTGAGAATCTTTATCCAATTCAACACCAGGGCTATTGTTCCTGACGCTGTTCATCCACATCAACACCAGGGCTATTGTTCCTGAGATAGTGCATCAACATCAACACCAGGGGTATTGTTCCTGAGATTGTTCATCCACATCAACACCCTAGCTATTGTTCCTGAGAATGTTTATCCAAATCAACACCAGGGCTATTGTTCCTGAGGTTGTTCATCCACATCAACGCCAGGGCTATTGTTCCTGTAATAGTGCATCAACATCAACACCAGGGCTATTGTTCCTGAGATTGTTCATCCACATCAACACCAGGGCTATTGTTCCTGAGATTGTTCATCCACATCAATAGCAGGGCTATTGTTCCTGAGAATGTTCATCCACTTCAACACCAGGGCTATTGTTCCTGAGAATGTTCATCCGCATCAACACCAGAGCTATTGTTCCTGACAATGTTTATCCACATCAACACCAGGTTTATTGTTCCTGAGTCTGTTCATCCACATCAACACCAGGGCAATTGTTCCTGAGACTGTTCATCCACATCAACGCAAGGGCTATTGTTCCTGAGATTGTTCATCCACATCAACACTAGGGCTATTGTTCCTGAGATAGTGCATAAACATCAACACCAGGGCACTTGTTCCTGAGATTGTTCATCCACATCAAAACCAGGACTAATGTTCCTGAGATTGTTCATCCACATCAACACCAGGGGAATTGTTCCTGACGCTGTTCATCCACATCAAAACCAGGGCTATTGTTCCTGAGATAGTTCATCAACATCAACACCAGAGCTATTATTCCTGAGAATGTTTATCCAAATCAACACCAGGGCTATTGTTCCTGAGGCTGTTCATCCACATCAACACCAGGGCTATTGTTCCTGAGATAGTGCATCAACATCAACACCAGGGCTATTGTTCCTGAGATTGTTCATCCACATCAACACCAGAGCTATTGTTCCTGAGAATGTTTATCCAAATCAACACCAGGGCTATTGTTCCTGAGGCTGTTCATCCACATCAAAACCAGGGCTATTGTTCCTGAGATAGTGCATCAACATCAATACCAGGGCTATTGTTCCTGAGATTGTTCATCCACATCAACACCAGGGCAATTGTTCCTGAGACTGTTCATCCACATCAACAACAGGGGAATTGTTCCTGTGATTGTTCATCCACATCAACAACAGGGCTATTGTTCCTGAGATTGCTCATCCACATCAAAACCAGGGCTATTGTTCCTGAGATTGTTCATCCTCATCAACACCAGGGCTATTATTCCTGAGATTGTTCATCCACATCAACACCAGGGCTATTGTTCCTGAGAATGTTCATCCACATCAACACCAGGGCTATTGGTCCTGAGATTGTTCTTCCACATCAACACCAGGGCTATTGATCCTGAGACTGTGCATCCGCATCAACACCAGGGCTATTGTTCCTGAGATTGTTCATCCACATCCACACCAGGGCTATTTTTCCTGAGACTGTTCATCCACATCAACACCAGGGCTGTTGTGACTGAGATTGTTCATCCACATCAACACCAGGGCTATTGTTCCTAAGACTTTGCCTCAACATCAACACCTGGGCTATTGTTCTTGGGAATGTATATCCTCATCAACACCAGGACTAATGTTCCTGAGACTGTACATCAACATCAACACCTTGGCTCTTGTTCCTGAGAATGTTCATCGACATCAACACCAGGGCTGTTGTTCCTGAGACTGTTCATCAACATCAACAACAGGGCAATTGTTCCTGAGATTGTTCATCCTCATCAACACCAGGGCTATTGTTCCTGAGACTGTTCATCCACATCAACACTAGGGCTATTGTTCCTCACAATGTTTACCATCATCAACACCAGGGCGATTGTTCCTGAGACTGTTCATCCACATCAACACCAGGGCAATTGTTCCTGTGATTGTTCATCCACATCAACAACAGGGCTATTGTTCCTGAGACTGCTCATCCACGTCAAAACCAGGCTATTGTTCCTGAGATTGTTCATCCTCATCAACACCTTGGCTCTTGTTCCTGAGAATGTTCATCGACATCAACACCAGGGCTGTTGTTCCTGAGACTGTTCATCAACATCAACACCAGGGCTATTGTTCCTGAGAATGTTCATCCACATCAACAGTTGGGCTATTGTTCCTGAGAATGTTCATCCGCATCAACACCAGGGCTATTGTTCCTGACAATGTTTATCCACATCAACACCAGGTTTATTGTTCCTGAGTCTGTTCATCCACATCAACACCAGGGCAATTGTTCCTGAGACTGTTCATCCACTTCAACACCAGGGCTATTGTTCATGAGAATGTTTATCCACATCAACACCAGGGCTATTGTTCCTGAGACTGTTCATCCACATCAACGCAAGGGCTATTGTTCCTGAGATTGTTCATCCACATCAACACCAGGGCGATTGTTCCTGAGACTGTTCATCCACATCAACACCAGGGTAATTGTTCCTGTGATTGTTCATCCACATCAACAACAGGGCTATTGTTCCTGAGATTGCTCATCCACATCAAAACCTGGACAATTGTTCCTGAGATTGTTCATCCTCATCAACACCAGGGCTATTGTTCCTGAGATTGTTCATCCACATCAACACCAGGGCTAGTGTTCCTGAGAAAGTCCATCCACATCAACACCAGGGCTATTGTTCCTGAGATTGTTCATCCACATCAACCCCAGGGCTATTGATCCTGAGACTGTGCATCCGCATCAACACCAGGGCTATTGTTCCTGAGATTGTTCATCCACATCCACACCAGGGCTATTTTTCCTGAGACTGTTCATCCACATCAACACCAGGGCTGTTGTTCCTGAGATTGTTCATCCACATCAACACCAGTGCTATTGTTCCTAAGACTGTGCCTCAACATCAACACCTGGGCTATTGTTCCTGGGAATGTATATCCTCATCAACACCAGGACTAATGTTCTTGAGACTGTACATCAACATCAACACCTTGGCTCTTGTTCCTGAGAATGTTCATCGACATCAACACCAGGGCTGTTGTTCCTGAGACTGTTCATCAACATCAACACCAGGGCTATTGTTCCTGAGACTGTTCATCCACATCAACGCAAGGGCTATTGTTCCTGAGATTGTTCATCCACATCAACACCAGGGCTACTGTTCCTCAGACTGTTCATCCACATCAACACTTGGGCTATTGTTCCTCAGAATGTTTACCATCATCAACACCAGGGCTATTGTTCCTGAGACTGTTCATCCACATCAACACCAGGGCTATTGTTCCTGAGACTGTTCATCCACATCAACGCAAGGGCTATTGTTCCTGAGATTGTTCATCCACATCAACACCAGGGCTATTGTTCCTGAGACTGTTCATCCACATCAACACTATGGCTATTGTTCCTCAGAATGTTTACCATCATCGACACCAGGGCGATTGTTCCTGAGACTGTTCATCCACATTAACACCAGGGTAATTGTTCCTGTGATTGTTCATCCACTTCAACACCAGGGCTATTGTTCCTGAGATTGCTCATCCACATCAAAACCAGGGCTATTGTTCCTGAGATTGTTCATCCTCATCAACACCATGGCTATTGTTCCTGAGATTGTTCATCCACATCAACACCAGGGCTATTGTTCCTGAGACTGTGCATCCGCTTCAACACCAGGGCTATTGATCCTGAGATTGTTCATCCACATCCACACCAGGGCTATTTTTACTGAGACTGTTCATCCACATCAACACCAGGGCTGTTGTTCCTGAGATTGTTCATCCACATCAACACCAGGGCTATTGTTCCTAAGACTGTGCCTCAACATCAACACCTGGGCTATTGTTCCTGGGAATGTATATCCTCATCAATACCGGGACGAATGTTCCTGAGACTGTACATCAATGTCAACACCTTGGCTCTTGTTCCTGAGAATGTTCATCGACATCAACACCAGGGCTGATGTTCCTGAGACTGTTCATCAACATCAACAACAGGGCAATTGTTCTTGAGACTGTTCATCCACTTCAACACCAGGGCTATTGTTCCTGAGAATGTTTATCCACATCAACACCAGGGCTATTGTTCCTGAGACTGTTCCTCAACATCAACACCTGGGCTATTGTTCCTGAGAATGTATATCCTCATCAACGCCAGGACTCATGTTCCTCAGACTGTACATCAACATCAACACCTTGGCTCTTGTTCCTGAGAATGTTCATCGACATCGACACCAGGACTATTGTTCCTGAGACTGTTCATCAACATCAACACCAGGGCTATTGTTCCTGAGATTGTTCATCCACATCAGCACCAGGGCTATTGTTCCTGAGAATTTTCATCAACATCAACACCAGGGCGATTGTTCCTGAGATTGTTCATCCACATCAACACCAGGGCTATTGTTCCTGAGACTGTTCATCAACATCAACACCAGGGTTATTGTTCCTAAGACTGTTCATCAACGTCAATACCAGGGCTATTGTTCCTGAGAATGTTTATCCTCATCAACACCAGAGCTATTGTTCCTGAGAATGTTTATCCAAATCAACACCAGGGCTATTGTTCCTGACGCTGTTCATCCACATCAACACCAGGGCTATTGTTCCTGAGATAGTGCATCAACATCAACACCAGGGCTATTGTTCCTGAGATTGTTCATCCACATCAACACCCTAGCTATTGTTCCTGAGAATGTTTATCCAAATCAACACCAGGGCTATTGTTCCTGAGGCTGTTCATCCACATCAACGCCAGGGCTATTATTCCTGTAATAGTGCATCAACATCAACACCAGGGCTATTGTTCCTGAGATTGTTCATCCACATCAACACCAGGGCTATTGTTCCTGAGATTGTTCATCCACATCAATAGCAGGGCTATTGTTCCTGAGAATGTTCATCCACTTCAACACCAGGGCTATTGTTCCTGAGAATGTTTATCCACATCAACACCAGGGCTATTGTTCCTGAGACTGTTCCTCAACATCAACACCTGGGCTATTGTTACTGAGAATGTATATCCTCATCAACGCCAGGACTCATGTTCCTCAGACTGTACATCAACATCAACACCTTGGCTCTTGTTCCTGAGAATGTTCATCGACATCGACACCAGGACTATTGTTCCTGAGACTGTTCATCAACATCAACACCAGGGCTATTGTTCCTGAGATTGTTCATCCACATCAACACCAGGGCTATTGTTCCTGAGAATGTTCATCAACATCAACACCAGGGCGATTGTTCCTGAGATTGTTCATCCACATCAACACCAGGGCTATTGTTCCTGAGACTGTTCATCAACATCAACACCAGGGTTATTGTTCCTAAGACTGTTCATCAACGTCAATACCAGGGCTATTGTTCCTGAGAATGTTTATCCTCATCAACACCAGAGCTATTGTTCCTGAGAATCTTTATCCAATTCAACACCAGGGCTATTGTTCCTGACGCTGTTCATCCACATCAACACCAGGGCTATTGTTCCTGAGATAGTGCATCAACATCAACACCAGGGGTATTGTTCCTGAGATTGTTCATCCACATCAACACCCTAGCTATTGTTCCTGAGAATGTTTATCCAAATCAACACCAGGGCTATTGTTCCTGAGGTTGTTCATCCACATCAACGCCAGGGCTATTGTTCCTGTAATAGTGCATCAACATCAACACCAGGGCTATTGTTCCTGAGATTGTTCATCCACATCAACACCAGGGCTATTGTTCCTGAGATTGTTCATCCACATCAATAGCAGGGCTATTGTTCCTGAGAATGTTCATCCACTTCAACACCAGGGCTATTGTTCCTGAGAATGTTCATCCGCATCAACACCAGAGCTATTGTTCCTGACAATGTTTATCCACATCAACACCAGGTTTATTGTTCCTGAGTCTGTTCATCCACATCAACACCAGGGCAATTGTTCCTGAGACTGTTCATCCACATCAACGCAAGGGCTATTGTTCCTGAGATTGTTCATCCACATCAACACCAGGGCTATTGTTCCTGAGATAGTGCATAAACATCAACACCAGGGCTCTTGTTCCTGAGATTGTTCATCCACATCAAAACCAGGACTAATGTTCCTGAGATTGTTCATCCACATCAACACCAGGGGAATTGTTCCTGACGCTGTTCATCCACATCAAAACCAGGGCTATTGTTCCTGAGATAGTTCATCAACATCAACACCAGAGCTATTGTTCCTGAGAATGTTTATCCAAATCAACACCAGGGCTATTGTTCCTGAGGCTGTTCATCCACATCAACACCAGGGCTATTGTTCCTGAGATAGTGCATCAACATCAACACCAGGGCTATTGTTCCTGAGATTGTTCATCCACATCAACACCAGAGCTATTGTTCCTGAGAATGTTTATCCAAATCAACACCAGGGCTATTGTTCCTGAGGCTGTTCATCCACATCAAAACCAGGGCTATTGTTCCTGAGATAGTGCATCAACATCAATACCAGGGCTATTGTTCCTGAGATTGTTCATCCACATTAACACCAGGGCTATTGTTCCTGAGATTGTTCATCCACATCAATAGCAGGGCTATTGTTCCTGAGAATGTTCATCCACTTCAACACCAGGGCTATTGTTCCTGAGATTGTTCATCCACATCAACATCATGGCTATTGTTCCTGAGAATGTTCATCAACATCAACACCAGGGCGATTGTTCCTGAGATTGTTCATCCACATCAACACCAGGGCTATTGTTCCTGAGACTGATCATCAACATCAACACCAGGGTTATTGTTCCTGAGACTGTTCATCCACATCAATACGAGGGCTATTGTTCCTGAGAATGTTTATCTTCATCAATACCAGGACTAATGTTCCTGAGATTGTTCATCCACATCAACACCAGGGGAATTGTTCCTGAGGCTGTTCATCCACATCAAAACCATGGCTATTGTTCCTGAGATAGTGCATCAACAGCAACACCAGTGCTATTGTTCCGAAGACTGTTCATCCACATCAACACCAGGGCTATTGTTCCTGAGATTGTGCATCCACGTCAACAGCAGGGCTATTGTTCCTGAGAATGTTCATCCACATCAACAGTTGGGCTATTGTTCCTGAGATTGTTCATCCGCATCAACACCAGGGCTATTGTTCCTGACAATGTTTCTCCACATCAACACCAGGTTTATTGTTCCTGAGTCTGTTCATCCACAGCAACACCAGGGCAATTGTTCCAGAGACTGTTCATCCACTTCAACACCAGTGCTATTGTTCCTGAGACTGTTCATCCACATCAACACAGGGGCTATTGTTCCTGAGATTGTTCATCCACATCAACACCAGGGCTATTGTTCCTGAGACTGTTCATCCACATCAACACCAGGGCTATTGTTCCTGAGAATGTTTACCATCATCAACACCAGGGCTATTGTTCCTGAGAATGTTCATCCACAACAACAGCAGGGTTATTGTTCCTGAGTCAGTTCATCCACATCAACACCGGGGCAATTGTTACTGAGACTGTTCATCCACTTCAACACCAGTGCTATTGTTCCTGAGAATGTTTATCCTCATCAACACCAGGGATATTTTTCCTGAGATTGTTCATCCACATCAACACCAGGGCTATTGTTCCAGAGACTGTTCATCCACATCAACACCAGGGCTATTGTTCCTGAGAATGTTTACCATCATCAACACCAGGGCTATTGTTCCTGAGACTGTTCATCCTCATCAACACCAGGGCTATTGTTCCTGAGATTGTTCATCCACATCAACACCAGGGCTATTGTTCCTGAGAATGTTCATCCACATCAACACCAGGGCTTTTGTTCCTGAGATTGTTCATCCACATCAACACCAGGGCTATTGTTCCTGAGACTGTTTATCCACATCAGCACCCGGGCTATTGTTCCTGAGACTGTTCATCCACATCATCACCAGGGCTGTTGTTCCTGAGACTGTTCCTCAACATCAACACCTGGGCTATTGTTCCTGAGAATGTATATCCTCATCAACGCCAGGACTCATGTTCCTCAGACTGTACATCAACATCAACACCTTGGCTCTTGTTCCTGAGAATATTCATCCACATCAACACCAGGGCTATTGTTCCTGACATTGTTCATCCTCATCAACACCAGGGCTATTGTTCCTGAGATTGTTCATCCACATCAACACCAGGGCTATTGTTCCTGAGAATGTTCATCCACATCAACACCAGGGCTTTTGTTCCTGAGATTGTTCATCCACATCAACACCAGGTCTATTGTTCCTGAGACTGTTTATCCACATCAGCACCCGGGCTATTGTTCCTGAGACTGTTCATCCACATCATCACCAGGGCTGTTCTTCCTGAGACTGTTCTTCAACATCAACACCTGGGCTATTGTTCCTGAGAATGTATATCCTCATCAACGCCAGGACTCATGTTCCTCAGACTGTACATCAACATCAACACCTTGGCTCTTGTTCCTGAGAATGTTCATCGACATCAACACCAGGGCTATTCTTCCTGAGATTGTTCATCCACATCAACACCAGGGCTATTGTTCCTGAGAATGCTCATCAACATCAACACCAGGGCGATTGTTCCTGAGATTGTTCATCCGCATCAACACCAGGGATATTGTTCCTGAGACTGTTCATCAACATCAACACCAGGGTTATTGTTCCTGAGACTGTTCATCAACATCAATACGAGGGCTATTGTTCCTGAGAATGCTTATCCTCATCAAAACCAGGACTAATGTTCCTGAGATTGTTCATCCACATCAACACCAGGGGAATTGTTCCTGACGCTGTTCATCCACATCAAAACCAGGGCTATTGTTCCTGAGATAGTTCATCAACATCAACACCAGAGCTATTGTTCCTGAGAATGTTTATCCAAATCAACACCAGGGCTATTGTTCCTGAGGCTGTTCATCCACATCAACACCAGGGCTATTGTTCCTGAGATAGTGCATCAACATCAACACCAGGGCTATTGTTCCAGAGCTTGTTCATCCACATCAACACCAGAGCTATTGTTCCTGAGAATGTTTATCCAAATCAACACCAGGGCTATTGTTCCTGAGGCTGTTCATCCACATCAACACCAGGGCTATTGTTCCTGAGATAGTGCATCAACATCAACACCAGGGCTATTGTTCCTGAGATTGTTCATCCACATCAATAGCAGGGCTATTGTTCCTGAGAATGTTCATCCACATCAACAGTTGGGCTATTTTTCCTGAGAATGTTCATCCGCATCAACACCAGGGCTATTGTTCCTGACAATGTTTATCCACATCAACACCAGGTTTATTGTCCCTAAGTCTGTTCATCCACATCAACACCAGGGCAATTGTTCCTGAGACTGTTCATCCACTTCAACACCAGGGCTATTGTTCCTGAGAATGTTTATCCACATCAACACCAGGGCTATTGTTCCTGAGACTGTTCATATACATCAACTCAAGGGCTATTGTTCCTGAGATTGTTCATCCACATCAACACCAGGGCTATTGTTCCTGAGACTGTTCATCCACATCAACACCAGGGCTATTGTTCCTCAGAATGTTTACCATCATCAACACCTGGGCGATTGTTCCTGAGACTGTTCATCCACATCAACACCAGGGTAATTGTTCCTGTGATTGTTCATCCACATCAACAACAGTGCCATTGTTCCTGAGATTGTTCATCCACATCAGCACAAGGGTTATTGTTCCTGAGACTGTTCATCCCCATCAACACCAGGGCTATTGTTCCTGAGATTGCTCATCCACATCAAAACCTTGGCTCTTGTTCCTGAGATTGTTCATCCTCATCAGCACCAGGGCTATTGTTCCTGAGATTGTTCATCGACATCAACACCAGGGCTATTGTTCCTGAGAATGTTCATCCACATCAACACCAGGGCTATTGTTCCTGAGATTGTTCATCCACATCAACACCAGGGCTATTGATCCTGAGACTGTGCATCCGCATCAACACCAGGGCTATTGTTCCTGAGATTGTTCATCCACATCCACACCAGGGCTATTTTTCCTGAGACTGTTCATCCACATCAACACCAGGGCTGTTGTTCCTGAGATTGTTCATCCACATCAACACCAGGAAATTTTGTTCCTAAGACTGTGCCTCAACATCAACACCTGAGCTATTGTTCCTGGGAATGTATATCCTCATCAACACCAGGACTAATGTTCCTGAGACTGTACATCAACATCAACACCTTGGCTCTAGTTCCTGAGAATGTTCATCGACATCAACACCAAGGCTGTTGTTCCTGAGACTGTTCATCAACATCAACACCAGGGCTATTGTTCCTGAGAATGTTCATCCACATCAACAGCAGGGTTATTGTTCCTGAGAATGTACATGAAATCAACACCAGGGCTATTGTTCCTGAGATTGTTCATCCACATCAACACCAGAGGTATTGTTCCTGAGAATGATTATCCAAATCAACACCAGGGCTATTGTTCCTGAGAATGTTCATCAACATCAACACCAGGGATATTGTTCCTGAGATGGTTCATCCACATCAACAACAGGGCTATTGTTCCTGAGATTGTTCATCCACATCAACAACAGGGCTATTGTTCCTGAGATTGTTCATCAACATCAACAACAGGGCTATTGTTCCTGAGATTGTTCATCCACATCAACACCAGGGCTATTGTTCCTGAGACTGTTCATCCACATCAACAGCAGGGTTATTGTTCCAGAGTCAGATCATCCACATCAACACCACGGCAATTGTTACTGAGACTGTTCATCCACTTCAACACCAGGGCTATTGTTCCTGAGAATGTTTATCCTCATCAACACCAGGGCTATTTTTCCTGAGACTGTTCATCCACATCAACACCAGGGCAATTCTTCCTGAGATTGTTCATCCACATCAACACCAGGGCACTTGTTCCTGAGACTGTTCAGCCACATCATCATCAGGGCTATTGTTCCTGTGAATGTTCATCCACATCAACAGCAGGGTTATTGTTCCTGAGTCAGTTCATTCACATCAACACCAGGGCAATTGTTACTGAGAATGTTCATCCACTTCAACACTAGGGCTATTGTTCCTGAGAATGTTTATCCTCATCAACACCAGGGCTATTTTTCCTGAGACTGTTCATCCACATCAACACCAGGGCTATTGTTCCTGAGATTGTTCATCCACATCAACACCAGGGCTATTGTTCCTGATACTGTCCATCCACATCAACACCAGGGCTATTGTTCCTGTGAATGTTTACCACATCAACACCAGGGCTATTGTTCCTGAGACTGTTCATCCACATCAAAACCAGGGTAATTGTTCATGTGATTATTCATCCACATCAACACCAGGGCTATTGTTCCTGAGAATGGTCATCCACATCAACACCAGGGCTTTTGTTCCTGAGATTGTTCATCCACATCAACACCAGGGCTATTGTTCCTGAGACTGTTTATCCACATCAACACCCGGGCTATTGCTCCTGAGACTGTTCATCCACATCATCACCAGGGCTGTTGTTCCTGAGATTGTTCATCCACATCAACACCAGGGCTATTGTTCCTGAGACTGTTCCTCAACATCAACACCTGGGCTATTGTTACTGAGAATGTATATCCTCATCAACACCAGGACTCATGTTCCTGAGACTGTACATCAACATCAACACCTTGGCTCTTGTTCCTGAGAATGTTCATCGACATCGACACCAGGACTATTGTTCCTGAGACTGTTCATCAACATCAACACCAGGGCTATTGTTCCTGAGATTGTTCATCCACATCAACACCAGGGCTATTGTTCCTGAGAATGTTCTTCAACAGCGACACCAGGGCGATTGTTCCTGAGATTGTTCATCCACATCAACACCAGGGCTGTTGTTCCTGAGACTGATCATCAACATCAACAACAGGGTTATTGTTCCTGAGACTGTTCATCAACATCAATACCAGGGCTATTGTTCCTGAGAATGTGTATCCTCATCAACAAAAGGACTAATGTTCCTGAGATTGTTCATCCACATCAACACCAGGGGATTGTTCCTGAGGCTGTTCATCCACATCAAAACCAGGGCTATTGTTCCAGAGATAGTGCATCAACAGCAACAACAGTGCTATTGTTCCTGAGATTGTTCATCCACTTCAACACCAGTGCTATTGTTCCTGAGATTGTTCATCCACCTCAACAGCAGGGCTATTGTACCTGAGAATGTTCATCCACTTCAACAGTTGGGCTATTGTTCCTGAGATTGTTCATCCGCATCAACACCAGTGCTTTTGTTCCTGACAATGTATCTCCACATCAACACCAGGGTTATTGTTCCTGAGTCTGTTCATCCACATCAACACCAGGGCTATTGTTCCTGAGACTGTTCATCCATATCAACACAGGGGCTATTGTTCCTGAGATTGTTCATCCACATAAACACCAGGGCTATTGTTCCTGAGACTGTTCATCCACATCAACACTAGGGCTATTGTTCCTGAGAATGTTTACCATCATCAACACCAGGGCTATTGTTACTGAGACTGTTCATCCACATCAACTCCAGGGTAATTGTTCCTGTGATTGTTCATCCACATGAACAACAGGGCTATTGTTCCTGAGATTGTTCATCCACATCAACACCAGGGCGATTGATCCTGAGACTATGCATCCGCATCAAAACCAGGGCTATTGTTCATGAGATTGTTCATCCACATCCTCACCAGGGCTATTTTTCCTGAGACTGTTCATCCACATCAACACCAGGGCTGTTGTTCCTGAGATTGTTCATCCACATCAACACCAGGGCTATTGTTCCTAAGACTGTTCCTCAACATCAACACCTGGGCTATTGTTCATGAGAATGTATATCCTCATCAACACCAGGACTAATGTTCCTGAGACTGTACATCAACATCAACACCTTGGCTCTTGTTCCTGAGAATGTTCATCGACATCAACACAAGGGCTGTTGTTCCTGAGACTGTTCATCAACACCAACACCAGGGCTATTGTTCCTGAGAATGTTCATCCACATCAACAGCAGGGTTATTGTTCCTGAGAATGTTCATGAAATCAACACCAGGGCTATTGTTCCAGAGATTGTTCATCCACATCAACACCAGAGCTATTGCTCCTGAGAATGTTTATCCAAATCAAAACCAGGGCTATTGTTCCTGAGAATGTTCATCAACATCAACACCAGGGCTATTGTTCCTGAGAATGTTCATCAAAATCAACACCAGGGCTATTGTTCCTGAGATTGTTCATCCACATCAACACCAGGGCTATTGTTCCTGAGATTGTTCATCCACATCAACAACAGGGCTATTGTTCCTGAGATTGTTCATCCACATCAACACCAGGGCTCGTGTTCCTGAGATTGTTCATCCACATCAGTACTAGGGCTGTTTTTCCTGAGAATGTTTATCCTCATCAACACCAGGACTAATGTTCCTGAGATTGTTCATCCACATCAACACCAGGGCTATTGTTCCTGAGAATGTTCATCCACATCAACAGCAGGGTTATTGTTCCTGAGTCAGTTCATCCACATCAACACCAGGGCAATTGTTACTGAGACTGTTCATCCACTTCAACACCAGGGCTATTGTTCCTGAGAATGTTTACCCTCAACAACACCAGGGCTATTTCTCCTGAGACTGTTCATCCACATCAACACCAGGGCTATTGTTCCTGAGATTGTTCCTCCACATCAACACCAGGGCTATTGTTCCTGAGACTGTTCATCCACATCAACACAAGGGCTATTGTTCCTGAGAATGTTTACCATCATCAACACCAGGGCTATTGTTCCTGAGACTGTTCATCCACATCAAAACCAGGGTAATTGTTCCTGTGATTGTTCATCCACATCAACACCAGGGCTATTGTTCCTGAGATTGTTCATCCTCATCAACACCAGGGCTATTGTTCCTGAGATTGTTCATCCACATCAACACCAGGGCTATTGTTCCTGAGAATGTTCATCCACATCAACACCAGGTCTTTTGTTCCTGAGATTGTTCATCCACATCAACACCGGGGCTATTTTTCCTGAGACTGTTTATCCACATCAACACCCGGGCTATTGTTACTGAGACTGTTCATCCACATCATCACCAGGGCTGTTGTTCCTGAGATTGTTCATCCACATCAACACCAGTGCTATTGTTCCTGAGACTGTTCCTCAACATCAACACCTGTGCTATTGTTCCTGAGAATGTATATCCTCATCAACACCAGGACTCATGTTCCTGAGACTGTACATCAACATCAACACCTTGGCTCTTGTTCCTGAGAATGTTCATCAACATCGACACCAGGACTATTGTTCCTGAGACTGTTCATCAACATCAACACCAGGGCACTTGTTCCTGAGACTGTTCATCCACATCAACATCAGGGTTATTGTTCCTGAGTCAGTTCATCCACATCAACACCAGGGCAATTGTTACTGAGACTGTTCATCCACTTCAACACCAGGGCTATTGTTCCTGAGAATGTTTATCCTCAACAACACCAGGGCTATTTTTCCTGAGACTGTTCATCCACATCAACACCAGGGCTAATGTTCCTGAGATTGTTCATCCACATCAACACCAGGGCACCTGTTCCTGAGACTGTTCATCCACATCAACATCAGGGCTATTGTTCCTGAGAATGTTCATCCACATCAACAGCAGGGTTATTGTTCCTGAGTCAGTTCATCCACATCAACACCAGGGCAATTGTTACTGAGACTGTTCATCCACTTCAACACCAGGGCTATTGTTCCTGAGAATGTTTATCCACAACAACACCAGGGCTATTTTTCCTGAGACTGTTCATCCACATCAACACCAGGGCTATTGTTCCTGAAATTGTTCATCCACATCAACACCAGGGCTATTGTTCCTGAGACTGTTCATCCACATCAACACCAGGGCTATTGTTCCTGAGAATGTCTACCATCATCAACACCAGGGCTATTGTTCCTGAGACTGTTCATCCACATCAAAACCAGGGTAATTGTTCCTGTGATTGTTCATCCACATCAACACCAGGGCTATTGTTCCTGAGATTGTTCATCCTCATCAACACCAGGGCTATTGTTCCTGAGATTGTTCATCCACATCAACACAAGGGCTATTGTTCCTGAGATTGTTCATCCACATCAACAACAGGGCTATAGTTCCTGAGATTGTTCATCCACATCAACACCAGGGCTCGTGTTCCTGAGATTGTTCATCCACATCAACACCAGGGCTATTGTTCCTGAGACTGTTCATACACATCAGTACTAGGGCTGTTTTTCCTGAGAATGTTTATCCTCATCAACACCAGGACTAATGTTCCTGAGATTGTTCATCCACATCAACACCAGGGCTATTGTTCCTGAGAATGTTCATCCACATCAACAGCAGGGTTATTGTTCCTGAGTCAGTTCATCCACATCAACACCAGGGCAATTGTTACTGAGACTGTTCATCCACTTCAACACCAGGGCTATTGTTCCTGAGAATGTTTACCCTCAACAACACCAGGGCTATTTTTCCTGAGACTGTTCATCCACATCAACACCAGGGCTATTGTTCCTGAGATTGTTCATCCACATCAACACAAGGGCTATTGTTCCTGAGAATGTTTACCATCATCAAAACCAGGGCTATTGTTCCTGAGACTGTTCATCCACATCAAAACCAGGGTAATTGTTCCTGTGACTGTTCATCCACATCAACACCAGGGCTATTGTTCCTGAGATTGTTCATCCTCATCAACACCAGGGCTATTGTTCCAGAGATTGTTCATCCACATCAACACCAGGGCTATTGTTCCTGAGAATGTTCATCCACATCAACACCAGGTCTTTTGTTCCTGAGATTGTTCATCCAAATCAACACCGGGGCTATTTTTCCTTAGACTGTTTATCCACATCAACACCCGGGCTATTGTTCCTGAGACTGTTCATCCACATCATCACCAGGGCTGTTGTTCCTGAGATTGTTCATCCACATCAACACCAGTGCTATTGTTCCTGAGACTGTTCCTCAACATCAACACCTGTGCTATTGTTCCTGAGAATGTATATCCTCATCAACACCAGGACTCATGTTCCTGAGACTGTACATCAACATCAACACCTTGGCTCTTGTTCCTGAGAATGTTCATCAACATCGACACCAGGACTATTGTTCCTGAGACTGTTCATCAACATCAACACCAGGGCACTTGTTCCTGAGACTGTTCATCCACATCAACATCAGGGCTATTGTTCCTGAGAATGTTCATCCACATCAACAGCAGGGTTATTGTTCCTGAGTCAGTTCATCCACATCAACACCAGGGCAATTGTTACTGAGACTGTTCATCCACTTCAACACCAGGGCTAATGTTCCTGAGATTGTTCATCCACATCAACACCAGGGCACCTGTTCCTGAGACTGTTCATCCACATCAACATCAGCGCTATTGTTCCTGAGAATGTTCATCCACATCAACAGCAGGGTTATTGTTCCTGAGTCAGTTCATCCACATCAACACCAGGGCAATTGTTACTGAGACTGTTCATCCACTTCAACACCAGGGCTATTGTTCCTGAGAATGTTTATCCACAACAACACCAGGGCTATTTTTCCTGAGACTGTTCATCCACATCAACACCAGGGCTATTGTTCCTGAAATTGTTCATCCACATCAACACCAGGGCTATTGTTCCTGAGACTGTTCATCCA
Organism: Heterodontus francisci; assembly: GCF_036365525.1. NCBI lineage: Eukaryota > Metazoa > Chordata > Chondrichthyes > Heterodontiformes > Heterodontidae > Heterodontus > Heterodontus francisci. The sequence goes on from NC_090398.1 coordinate 46,924,868, forward strand.
CATCAACACCAGGGCTATTGTTCCTGAGAATGTTTACCATCATCAACACCAGGGCTATTGTTCCTGAGACTGTTCATCCACATCAAAACCAGGGTAATTGTTCCTGTGATTGTTCATCCACATCAACACCAGGGCTATTGTTCCTGAGATTGTTCATCCTCATCAACACCAGGGCTATTGTTCCTGAGATTGTTCATCCACATCAACACCAGGGCTATTGTTCCTGAGAATGTTCATCCACATCAACACCAGGTCTTTTGTTCCTGAGATTGTTCATCCACATCAGCACCGGGGCTATTTTTCCTGAAACTGTTTATCCACATCAACACCCGGGCTATTGTTCCTGAGACTGTTCATCCACATTATCACCAGGGCTGTTGTTCCTGAGATTGTTCATCCACACCAACACCAGGGCTATTGTTCCTGAGACTGTTCCTCAACATCAACACCTGTGCTATTGTTCCTGAGAATGTATATCCTCATCAACACCAGGACTCATGTTCCTGAGACTGTACATCAACATCAACACCTTGGCTCTTGTTCCTGAGAATGTTCATCGACATCGACACCAGGACTATTGTTCCTGAGACTGTTCATCAACATCAACACCAGGGCTATTGTTCCTGAGATTGTTCATCCACATCAGCATCATGGCTATTGTTCCTGAGAATGTTCATCAACATCAACACCAGGGTTATTGTTCCTGAGACTGTTCATCAACATCAATACCAGGGCTATTGTTCCTGAGAATGTGTATCCTCATCAACAAAAGGACTAATGTTCCTGAGATTGTTCATCCACATCAACACCAGGGGAATTGTTCCTGAGGCTGTTCATCCACATCAAAACCAGGGCTATTGTTCCTGAGATTGTTCATCCACCTCAACAGCAGGGCTATTGTTCCTGAGAATGTTCATCCACTTCAACAGTTGGGCTATTGTTCCTGAGATTGTTCATCCGCTTCAACACCAGGGCTATTGTTCCTGACAATGTTTCTCCACATCAACACCATGGTTATTGTTCCTGAGTCTGTTCACCCACATCAACACCAGGGCTATTGTTCCTGAGACTGTTCATCCATATCAACACAGGGGCTATTGTTCCTGAGATTGTTCATCCACATCAACACCAGGGCTATTGTTCCTGAGACTGTTCATCCGCATCAACACCAGGGCTATTGTTCCTGAGAATGTTTACCATCATCAACACCAGGGCTATTGTTACTGAGACCGTTCATCCACATCAACACCAGGGTAATAGTTCCTGTGATTGTTCATCCACATCAACAACAGGGCTATTGTTCCTGAGATTGTTCATCCACATCAACACCAGGGCGATTGATCCTGAGACTATGCATCCGCATCAAAACCAGGGCTATTGTTCATGAGATTGTTCATCCACATCCTCACCAGGGCTATTTTTCCTGAGACTGTTCATCCACATCAACACCAGGGCTGTTGTTCCTGAGATTGTTCATCCACATCAACACCTGGGCTATTGTTCCTAAGACTGTTCCTCAACATCAACACCTGGGCTATTGTTCCTGAGAATGTATATCCTCATCAACACCAGGACTAATGTTCCTGAGACTGTACATCAACATCATCACCTTGCTCTTGTTCCTGAGAATGTTCATCGACATCAACACCAGGGCTGTTGTTCCTGAGACTGTTCATCAACACCAACACCAGGGCTATTGTTCCTGAGCATGTTCATCCACATCAACAGCAGGGTTATTGTTCCTGAGAATGTTCATGAAATCAACACCAGGGCTATTGTTCCAGAGATTGTTCATCCACATCAACACCAGAGCTATTGCTCCTGAGAATGTTTATCCAAATCAAAACCAGGGCTATTGTTCCTGAGAATGTTCATCCACATCAGTACTAGGGCTGTTTTTTCCTGAGAATGTTTATCCTCATCAACACCAGGACTAATGTTCCTGAGATTGTTCATCCACATCAACACCAGGGCACTTGTTCCTGAGACTGTTCATCCACATCAACATCAGGGCTATTGTTCCTGAGAATGTTCATCCACATCAACAGCAGGGTGATTGTTCCTGAGTCAGTTCATCCACATCAACACCAGGGCAATTGTTACTGAGACTGTTCATCCACTTCAACACCAGGGCTATTGTTCCTGAGAATGTTTATCCTCAACAACACCAGGGCTATTTTTCCTGAGACTGTTCATCCACATCAACACCAGGGCTATTGTTCCTGAGATTGTTCATCCACATCAACACCAGGGCTATTGTTCCTGAGACTGTTCATCCACATCAACACCAGGGCTATTGTTCCTGAGAATGTTTACCATCATCAACACCAGGGCTATTGTTCCTGAGACTGTTCATCCACATCAAAACCAGGGTAATTGTTCCTGTGATTGTTCATCCACTTCAACACCAGGGCTATTGTTCCTGAGAATGTTCATCCTCATCAACACCAGGGCTATTGTTCCTGAGATTGTTCATCCACATCAACACCAGGGCTATTGTTCCTGAGAATGTGCATCCACATCAACACCAGGTCTTTTGTTCCTGAGATTGTTCATCCACATGAACACCGGGTCTATTTTTCCTGAGACTGTTTATCCACATCAACACCCGGGCGATTGTTCCTGAGACTGTACATCCACATCAAAACAGGGTAATTGTTCCTGTGATTGTTCATCCACATCAACACCAGGGCTATTGTTCCTGATATTGTTCATCCTCATCAACACCAGGGCTATTGTTCCTGAGATTGTTCATCCACATCAACACCAGGGCTATTGTTCCTGAGAATGTTCATCCACATCAACACCAGGTCTTTTGTTCCTGAGATTGTTCATCCACATCATCACCAGGGCTATTGTTCCTGAGATTGTTCATCCACATCAACACCAGGGCTATTGTTCCTGAGACTGTTCCTCAACATCAACACCTGTGCTATTGTTCCTGAGAATGTATATCCTCATCAACACCAGGACTCATGTTCCTGAGACTGTACATCAACATCAACACCTTGGCTCTTGTTCCTGAGAATGTTCATCGACATCGACACCAGGACTATTGTTCCTGAGACTGTTCATCAACATCAACACCAGGGCTATTGTTCCTGAGATTGTTCATCCACATCAGCATCATGGCTATTGTTCCTGAGAATGTTCATCAACATCAACACCAGGGCGATTGTTCCTGAGAATGTTCATCGACATCGACACCAGGACTATTGTTCCTGAGACTGTTTATCCACATCAACACCCGGGCTATTGTTCCTGAGACTGTTCATCCACATCATCACCAGGGCTGTTGTTCGTGAGATTGTTCATCCACATCAACACCAGGGCTATTGTTCCTGAGACTGTACATCAACATCAACACCTTGGCTCTTGTTGCTGAGAATGTTCATCGACAACGACACCAGGGCTATTGTTCCTGAGACTGTTCATCAACATCAACACCAGGGCTATTGTTCCTGAGATTGTTCAACCACATCAACACCAGGGCTATTGTTCCTGAGAATGTTCATCAACATCAACACCAGGGCGATTGTTCCTGAGATTGTTCATCCACTTCAACACCAGGGCTATTGTTCCTGAGACTGATCATCAACATCAACGCCAGGGTTATTGTTCCTGAGATTGTTCAAACACGTCAACAGCAGGGCTATTGTTCCTGAGAATGTTCATCCACATCAACAGTTGGGCTATTGTTCCTGAGACTGTTCATCAACATCAACACCAGGGCTATTGTTCCTGAGACTGTTCATCCACATCAACACAGGGGCTATTGTTCCTGAGATTGTTCATCCACATCAACACCAGGGCTATTGTTCCTGAGAATGTTCATCCACATCAACACCAGGGCTATTGTTCCTGAGAATGTTTACCATCATCTACACCAGGGCTATAGTTACTGAGAATGTTAATCCACATCAACAGCAGGGTTATTGTTCCTGAGTCAGTTCATCCACATCAACACCGGGGCAATTGTTCCTGTGAATGTTTATCCTCATCAACACCAGGGCCATTGTTCCTGAGATTGTTCATCCACATCAACTCCAGGGCTATTGTTCCTGCTACTGTTCATCCACATCAACACCAGGGCTATTGTTGCTGAGAATGTTCATCCACATCAACACCAGGGCTATTGTTCCTATGATTGTTCATCCACATCAACACCAGGTCTATTGTTCCTGAGAATGTTCATCCACATCAACACCAGGGCTTTTGTTCCTGAGATTGTTCATCCACATCAACACCAGGGCTATTGTTCCTGAGACTGTTTATCCACATCAACACCCGGGCTATTGATCCTGAGACTGTTCATCCACATCATCACCAGGGCTGTTGTTCCTGAGATTGTTCATCCACATCAACACCAGGGTTATTGTTCCTGAGACTGTTCGTCAACATCAACACCTGGGCTATTGTTCCTGAGAATGTATATCCTCATCAACGCCAGGACTATTGTTCCTGAGATTGTTCATCAACTTCAACACCAGGGCTTTTGTTCCTGAGATTGTTCATCCACATCAAAACAAGGGCTATTGTTCCTGAGACTGTTTATCCACATCAACACCCGGGCTATTGTTCCTGAGACTGTTCATCCACATTAACACCAGGGCTGTTGTTCCTGAGATTGTACATCAACATCAACACCTTGGCTCTTGTTCCTGAGAATGTTCATCGACATCGACACCAGGACTATCGTTCCTGAGCCTGTTTATCCACATCAACACCCGGGCTATTGTTCCTGAGACTGTTCATCCACATCATCACCAGGGCTGTTGTTCCTGAGATTGTTCATCCACATCAACACCAGGGATATTGTTCCTGAGACTGTACATCAACATCAACACCTTGGCTCTTGTTCCTGAGAATGTTCATCGACATCGACACCAGGGATATTGTTCCTGAGACTGTTCATCAACATCAATACCAGGGCTAATGTTCCTGAGAATGATTATCCTGATCAACACCAGGACTAATGTTCCTGAGATTGTTCATCCACATCAACACCAGGGGAATTGTTCCTGAGGCTGTTCATCCACAGCAACACCAGTGCTATTGTTCCTGAGATTGTTCATCCACATCAACAGCAGGGCTATTGTTCCTGAGATTGTTCATCCTCAACACCAGGGCTATTGTTCCTGAGATTGTTCATCCACATCAACACCAGGGCTATTGTTCCTGAGAATGTTCATCCACATCAACACCAGGGCTTTTGTTCCTGAGATTGTTCATCCACATCAACACCAGGGCTATTGTTCCTGAGACTGTTTATCCAGATCAACACCCGGGCTATTGTTCCTGAGACTGTTCATCCACATCATCACCAGGGCTGTTGTTCCTGAGATTGTTCATCCACATCAACACCAGGGCTGTTGTTCCTGAGACTGTTCCTCAACATCAACACCTGGGCTATTGTTCCTGAGAATGTATATCCTCATCAACGCCAAGACTCATGTTCCTGAGAATGTTCATCCACATCAACACCAGGGCTATTGTTCCTGAGATTGTTCATCCACATCAACAGTTGGGCTATTGTTCCTGAGATTGTTCATCCGCATCAACACAATGGCAATTGTTCCTGAAAATGTTTCTCCACATCAACACCAGGGTTATTGTTCCTGAGTCTGTTCATCCACATCAACACCAGGGCAATTGTTCCAGAGACTGTTCATCTACTTCAACACCAGGGCTATTGTTCCTGAGACTGTTCATCCACATCAACACAGGTGCTATTGTTCCTGAGATTGTTCATCCACATTAACACCAGGGCTATTGTTCCTGAGACTGTTCATCCACATCAACACCAGGGTAATTGTTCCTGTGATTCTTCATCCACATCAACAACAGGGCTATTGTTCCTGAGATTGCTAATCCACATCAAAACCAGGGCTATTGTTCCTGAGATTGTTCATCCTCATCAACACCAGGGCTATTGTTCCTGAGATTCTTCATCCACATCAACACCAGGGCTATTGTTCCTGAGAATGCTCATCCAATTCAACACCAGGGCTATTGTTCCTGAGAATGTTCTTCCACATCAACACCAGGGCTATTGTTCCTGAGACTGTTCATCCGCATCAACAACAGGGCTATTGTTCCTGAGATTGTTCATCCACATCTTCACCAGGTCTATTTTCCCTGAGACTGTTCATCCACATCAACACCAGGGCTGTTGTTCCTGAGGTTTTTCATCCACATCAACACCAGGGCTACTGTTCCTAAGACTGTTCCTCAACATCAACACCTGGGCTATTGTTCCGAAGACTGATCATCAACGTCAACACCAGGGCTATTGTTCCTGAGAATGTATATCCTCATCAACACCAGGACTCATGTTCCTGAGACTGTACATCAACATCAACACCTTGGCTCTTGTTCCTGAGAATGTTCATCGACATCGACACCAGGACTATTGTTCCTGAGACTGTTCATCAACATCAACACCAGGGCTATTGTTCCTGAGATTGTTCATCCACATCAACACCAGGGCTATTGTTCCTGAGAATGTTCATCAACATCAACACCAGGGCGATTGTTCCTGAGATTGTTCATCCACATCAACACCAGGGGTATTGTTCCTGAGACTGATCATCAACATCAACACCAGGGTTATTGTTCCTGAGACTGTTCATCCACATCAATAACAGGGCTATTGTTCCTGAGAATGTTTATCCTCATCAACTCCAGGAGAAATGTTCCTGAGATTGTTCATCCACATCAACACCAGGGGAATTGTTCCTGAGGCTGTTCATCCACATCAAAAGCAGGGCTATTGTTCCTTAGATAGTGCATCAACAGCAACACCAGTGCTATTGTTCCTGAGATTGTTCATCCACATCAACAACAGGGCTATTGTTCCTGAGATTGTTATTCCACATCAACAGCAGGGCTATTGTTCCTGAGAATGTTCATCCACATCAACAGTTGGGCTATTGTTCCTGAGAATGTTCATCCGCATCAACACCAAGGCTATTGTTCCCGACGATGTTTCTCCACATCAACACCAGGGTTATTGTTCCTGAGTCTGTTCATCCACATCAACACCAGGGCAATTGTTCCAGAGACTTTTCATCCACTTCAACACCAGGGCTATTGTTCCTGAGACTGTTCATCCACATCAACACAGGGGCTATTGTTCCTGAGATTGTTCATCCACATCAACACCAGGGCTATTGTTCCTGAGATTGTTCATCCACATCAACACCAGGGCTATTGTTCCTGAGACTGTTCATCCACATCAACACCAGGGCTATTGTTCCTGAGAATGTTTACCATCATCAACACCAGTGCTATTGTTCCTGAGACTGTTCCGCAACATCAACACCTGGGCTATTGTTCCTGAGAATGTATATCCTCATCAACACCAGGACTAATGTTCCTGAGACTGTACATCAACATCAACACCTTGGCTCTTGATCCTGAGAATGTTCATCGACATCAACACCAGGGCTATTGTTCCTGAGACTGTTCATCAACATCAACACCAGGTCTATTGTTCCTGAGATTGTTCATCCACATCAACACCAGGTCTTTTGTTCCTGAGATTGTTCATCCACATCAACACCAGGGCTATTGTTCCTGAGAATGTTCATCCACATCAACATCAGGGCTATTGTTCCTGATCCTGTTCATCCACATCAGGAATAAAAGAATGATAAGAGTTAGAACAGGGCCAATCAAGGATAGTAGTGGGAAGTTGTGTGCGGAATCAGAGGAGATAGGGGAAGCGTTAAATGAATATTTTTCGTCAGTATTTACAGTAGAAAAAGAAAATGTTGCCGAGGAGATTACTGAGACACAGCCTACTAGGCTAGATGGGATTGAGATTCACAAGGAGGAGGTGTTAGCAATTTTGGAAAGAGTGAAAATAGATAAGTCCCCTGGGCCAGATGGGATTTATCCTAGGATTCTCTGGGAAGCCAGGGAGGAGATTGCAGAGCCGTTGTTGTTGATCTTTATGTCGTCATTGTCGACAGGAGTAGTGCCGGAGGACTGGAGGATAGCAAATGTTGTCCCCTTGTTCAAGAAGGGGAGTAGAGACAGCCCTGGTAATTATAGACCTGTGAGCCTTACTTCGGTTGTGGGTAAAATGTTGGAAAAGGTTATAAGAGACAGGATTTATAATCATCTTGAAAAGAATAAGTTCATTTGCGATCGTCAGCACGGTTTTGTGAAAGGTAGGTCGTGCCTTACAAACCTTATTGAGTTTTTCGAGAAGGTGACCAAACAGGTGGATGAGGGTAAAGCCGTGGATGTGGTGTATATGGATTTCAGTAAGGCGTTTGATAATGTTCCCAACGGTAGGCTATTGCAGAAAATACGGAAGTATGGGGTTGAAGGTGATTTAGAGCTTTGGATCAGAAATTGGCTAGCTGAAAGAAGACAGAGGGTGGTGGTTGATGGCAAATGTTCATCCTGGAGTTTAGTTACTAGTGGTGTACCGCAAGGTTCTGTTTTGGGGCCACTGCTGTTTGTCATTTTTATAAACGACCTGGATGAGGGTGTAGAAGGGTAGGTTAGTAAATTTGCGGATGACACGAAGGTCGGTGGAGTTGTGGATAGTGTCGAAGGGTGTTGTAGGGTACAGAGGGACATAGATAGGCTGCAGAGCTGGGCTGAGGAATGGCAAATGGAGTTTAATGCGGAGAAGTGTGAGGTGATTCACTTTGGAAGGAGTAACAGCAATGCAGAGTACTGGGCGAATGGGAAGATTCTTGGTAGTGTAGATGAGCAGAGAGATCTTGGTATCCAAGTACATAAATCCCTGAAAGTTGCTACCCAGGTTAATGGGGCTTTTAAGAAGGCATATGGTGTGTTAGCCTTTATTAGTAGGGGGATCGAGTTTCGGAGCCACGAGGTCATGATGCAGCTGTGCAAAACTCTGGTGAGGCTGCACCTTGAGTATTGCGTGCAGTTCTGGTCACCGCATTATAGGAAGGATGTGGAAGCTTTGGAAAGGGTGCAGAGGAGATTTACTAGGATGTTGCCTGGTATGGAAGGAAGGTCTTACGAGGAAAGGCTGAGAGACTTGGGGAAATTTTCGTTAGAGAGAAGGAGGAGGAGAGGTGACTTAATAGAGACATATAAGATAATCAGAGGGTTAGATAGGGTGGATAGAGAGAGTCTTTTTTTTGCTCGGATGAGGATGGCAAACACGAGGGGACATAGCTTTAAGTTGAGGGGTGAAAGATATAGGACAGATGTCAGAGGTAGTTTCTTTACGCGGAGAGTAGTAGGGGCGTGGAACGCCCTGCCTGCAAAAGTAGTGGACTCGCCAGCTTTAAGGGCATTTAAGTGGTCATTGGATAGACATATGGATGTAAATGGAATAGTGTAGGTCAGATGATCGGCGCAACATCGAGGGCCGAAGGGCCTGTACTGCGCTGTAATATTCTAATTCTAATTCTAATTCTAATCAACACCAGTGCAATTGTTCCTGAGATTTTACATCCACATCAACATCATGGCTATTGTTCCTGAGACTGTTCATCCACATCAACACCAGGGCTATTGTTCCTGTGACTGTTTCTCCTCATCAACACCAGGGCTATTGTTCCTGAGATGGTTCATCCACATCAAAACGAGGGCCATTGTTCCTGAGACTGTTCATCCACATCAACACCAGGGCTATTGTTCCGGAGACTTTTCATCCACATCAACACCAGGGTTATTGTTCCTGAGAATGTTTATCCACATCAACACCATGGTTATTGTTCCTGACTTTGCTCATCCACATCAACACCAGGGCTATTGTTCCTGAGAATGTTCATCCACATCAACATCAGGGCTATTGTTCCTGAGACTCTTCATCCACATCAACACCAGGGCTATTGTTCCAGAGATTGTCCATCCACATCAACATCAGGGCTTTTGTTCCTGAGACTGTTCATCCACATCAACACCAGGGCTATTGTTCCTGAGAATGTTTATCCGCATCAACACCAGGGCTATTGTTCCTGAGAATGTTTATCCACATCAACACCAGGGCTATTGTTCCTGAGATTGTTCATCCACATCAACACCAGGGCTATTGTTCCTGAGACTGTTCATCCACATCAACACCAGGGCTATTGTTCCTGAGAATGTTTATAATCATCAAAAGCAGGGTTATTGTTCCTGAGACTGTTCATCCACATCAACACCAGGAGTGTTGTTTCTGAGACTGTTCATCCACATCAACATCAGTACTGTTGTTCCTGAGATTGTTCATCCACATCAACATCAGAGCTATTGCTCCTGAGACTGTTCATCAACATCGACACCTGGGCTATTTTTGCTGAGAATGTATATCCTCATCCACACCAGGGCTATTGTTCCTGAGAATGTTTACCCTCATCAACACCAGGGCTATTGTTCCTGAGAATGGGTACCCACATCAACACACGGGCTATTGTTCATGATAATGTTTATGCTCATCAACACTAGGGCTATTGTTCCTGAGATTGTTCATCCACATCAACACCAGTGCTATTGTTCCTGAGAATGTTTATCCACATCAATACCAGGGCTATTGTTTCTGAGACTGTTCATCCACATCAACACAGGACTATTGTTCCTGAGATTGTTCATCCACATCAACACCAGGGCGATTGTTCCTGAGACTGTTCATCCACATCAACACAAGGTCTATTGTTCCTGAGAATGTTTATCCACATCAACACCAGGGTTATTGTTCCTGAGAATGTTTATCCACATCAACACCAGGAGCATTCTTTCTGAGACTGTTCATCCACATCAACACCAGGGCTTTTTTTCCTGAGACTGTTCATCCACATCAACACCAGGTCTATTGTTCCTGAGAATGTTTATCCACATCCACACCAGTGTCATTGTTCCTGAGAATCTTCATTCACATCAACACCAGGGCTATTGTTGCTGAGACTGTACATCCACATCAACACCAGAGCTACTCTTGCTGAGACTGTTCATCCGCATCAACACCAGTGTTATTGTTGCTGAGATTGTTCATCCACATCAACACCAGGGCTATTGTTCCTGAGACTGTGCATCCACATCAACACCAGGACTATTGTTGCTAAGACTGTTCATCCACATCAACACCAGGGCTGTTGTTGCTGAGACTGTTCATCCACATCAACACCAGGGTTATTGTTGCTGAGTCTGTTCATGCACATCAACACCAGGAGCATTCTTTCTGAGACTGTTCATCCATATCAACACCAGGGCTGTTTTGCCAGAAATTGTTCACCCACATCAACACCAGGGCTATTGTCCCTGAGACTGCACCTCAACATCAACACCTGGGCTATTGTTCCTGAGAATGTATATCCTCATCAACACCAGGACTAATGTTCCTGAGTCTGTGCATCAACATCAACACCTGGGCTCTTGTTGCTGAGATTGTTCATTCACATCAACACCAGGGCTATTGTTCCTGAGACTGTTCATCAACATCAAAACGAGGGCTATTGTTCCTGAGATTGTTCATCCACATCAACACCAGGGCTATTGTTCCTGAGAATGTTCATCAACATCGACACCAGGGCTATTGTTGCTGAGACTGTTCATCCACATCAACACCATGGCTATTTTTCCTGACACTGTTCTTCAACATCAACACCAGTGCTATTGTTCCTGAGAATGTTTATCCACATCAACAAATGGCTATTGTTCCTGAGAATGTTTATCCTCATCAACACCAGGGCTATTGTTCCTGAGGTTGTTCATCCACATCAACACCTGGGCTATGGTTCCTGAGGTTGTTCATCCACATCAACACCAGTGCTATATTTCCTGAGAATGTGTATCCACATCAACACCAGTGCTATTGTTCCTGAGACTGTTCATCCAAATCATTACCAGGACTATTGTTCCTGAGATTGTTCATCCACATCAAAACGAGGGCTATTGTTCCTTAGACTGTTCATCCACATCAACACCAGGGCTATTGTTCCTGAGACTTTTCATCCACATCAAAACCAGGGTTATTGTACCTGAGAATGTTTATCCACATCAACACCATGGTTATTGTTCCTGAGATTGCTCATCCACATCAACACCAGGGCTATTGTTCCTGAGAATGTTCATCCACATCAACACCAGGGCTATTGTTCCTGAGACTATTCATCCACATCAACACCAGGGCTATTGTTCCAGAGATTGTCCATCCACATCAACATCAGGGCTTTTGTTCCTGAGACTGTTCATCCACATCAACACCAGGGCTATTGTTCCTGAGAATGTTTATCCCCATCAACACCAGGGCTATTGTTCCTGAGAATGTTTATCCACATCAACACCAGGGCTATTGTTCCTGAGATTGTTCATCCACATCAACACCTGGGCTATTGCTCCTGAGACTGTTCATCAACATCAACACCTGGGCTATTTTTCCTGAGAATGTATATCCTCATCCACACCAGGGCTATTGTTCCTGAGAATGTTTATCCTCATCAACACCAGGGCTATTGTTCCTGAGAATGTGTACCCACATCAACACACGGGCTATTGTTCCTGATAATGTTTATCCTCATCAACACCAGGGCTATTTTTCCTGAGATTGTTCATCCACATCAACATCAGTTCTATTGTTCCTGAGATTGTTCATCCACATCAACACCAGTGCTATTGTTCCTGAGAATGTTTATCCACATCAACACCAGGGCTATTGTTCCTGAGACTGTTCATCCACATCAACACCAGGGCTATTGTTCCTGAGAATGTTCATCCACATCAACACCAGGTCTTTTGTTCCTGAGATTGTTCATCCACATCATCACCAGGGCTATTGTTCCTGAGATTGTTCATCCACATCAACACCAGGGCTATTGTTCCTGAGACTGTTCCTCAACATCAACACCTGTGCTATTGTTCCTGAGAATGTATATCCTCATCAACACCAGGACTCATGTTCCTGAGACTGTACATCAACATCAACACCTTGGCTCTTGTTCCTGAGAATGTTCATCGACATCGACACCAGGACTATTGTTCCTGAGACTGTTCATCAACATCAACACCAGGGCTATTGTTCCTGAGATTGTTCATCCACATCAGCATCATGGCTATTGTTCCTGAGAATGTTCATCAACATCAACACCAGGGCGATTGTTCCTGAGAATGTTCATCGACATCGACACCAGGACTATTGTTCCTGAGACTGTTTATCCACAACAACACCCGGGCTATTGTTCCTGAGACTGTTCATCCACATCATCACCAGGGCTGTTGTTCGTGAGATTGTTCATCCACATCAACACCAGGGCTATTGTTCCTGAGACTGTACATCAACATCAACACCTTGGCTCTTGTTGCTGAGAATGTTCATCGACAACGACACCAGGGCTATTGTTCCTGAGACTGTTCATCAACATCAACACCAGGGCTATTGTTCCTGAGATTGTTCAACCACATCAACACCAGGGCTATTGTTCCTGAGAATGTTCATCAACATCAACACCAGGGCGATTGTTCCTGAGATTGTTCATCCACTTCAACACCAGGGCTATTGTTCCTGAGACTGATCATCAACATCAACGCCAGGGTTATTGTTCCTGAGATTGTTCAACCACGTCAACAGCAGGGCTATTGTTCCTGAGAATGTTCATCCACATCAACAGTTGGGCTATTGTTCCTGAGACTGTTCATCAACATCTACACCAGGGCTATAGTTACTGAGAATGTTAATCCACATCAACAGCAGGGTTATTGTTCCTGAGTCAGTTCATCCACATCAACACCGGGGCAATTGTTCCTGTGAATGTTTATCCTCATCAACACCAGGGCCATTGTTCCTGAGATTGTTCATCCACATCAACTCCAGGGCTATTGTTCCTGCTACTGTTCATCCACATCAACACCAGGGCTATTGTTGCTGAGAATGTTCATCCACATCAACACCAGGGCTATTGTTCCTATGATTGTTCATCCACATCAACACCAGGGCTATTGTTCCTGAGAATGTTCATCCACATCAACACCAGGGCTTTTGTTCCTGAGATTGTTCATCCACATCAACACCAGGGCTATTGTTCCTGAGACTGTTTATCCACATCAACACCCGGGCTATTGTTCCTGAGACTGTTCATCCACATTAACACCAGGGCTGTTGTTCCTGAGATTGTACATCAACATCAACACCTTGGCTCTTGTTCCTGAGAATGTTCATCGACATCGACACCAGGACTATTGTTCCTGAGCCTGTTTATCCACATCAACACCCGGGCTATTGTTCCTGAGACTGTTCATCCACATCATCACCAGGGCTGTTGTTTCTGAGATTGTTCATCCACATCAACACCAGGGATATTGTTCCTGAGACTGTACATCAACATCAACACCTTGGCTCTTGTTCCTGAGAATGTTCATCGACATCGACACCAGGGCTATTGTTCCTGAGACTGTTCATCAACATCAATACCAGGGCTAATGTTTCTGAGAATGATTATCCTGATCAACACCAGGACTAATGTTCCTGAGATTGTTCATCCACATCAACACCAGGGGAATTGTTCCTGAGGCTGTTCATCCACATCAAAAGCAGGGCTATTGTTCCTGAGATAGTGCATCAACAGCAACACCAGTGCTATTGTTCCTGAGATTGTTCATCCACATCAACAGCAGGGCTATTGTTCCTGAGATTGTTCATCCTCAACACCAGGGCTATTGTTCCTGAGATTGTTCATCCACATCAACACCAGGGCTATTGTTCCTGAGAATGTTCATCCACATCAACACCAGGGCTTTTGTTCCTGAGATTGTTCATCCACATCAACACCAGGGCTATTGTTCCTGAGACTGTTTATCCACATCAACACCCGGGCTATTGTTCCTGAGACTGTTCATCCACATCATCACCAGGGCTGTTGTTCCTGAGATTGTTCATCCACATCAACACCAGGGCTATTGTTCCTGAGACTGTTCCTCAACATCAACACCTGGGCTATTGTTCCTGAGAATGTATATCCTCATCAACGCCAAGACTCATGTTCCTGAGAATGTTCATCCACATCAACACCAGGGCTATTGTTCCTGAGATTGTTCATCCACATCAACAGTTGGGCTATTGTTCCTGAGATTATTCATCCGCATCAACACAATGGCAATTGTTCCTGAAAATGTTTCTCCACATCAACACCAGGGTTATTGTTCCTGAGTCTGTTCATCCACATCAACACCAGGGCAATTGTTCCAGAGACTGTTCATCTACTTCAACACCAGGGCTATTGTTCCTGAGACTGTTCATCCACATCAACACAGGTGCTATTGTTCCTGAGATTGTTCATCCACATTAACACCAGGGCTATTGTTCCTGAGACTGTTCATCCACATCAACACCAGGGTAATTGTTCCTGTGATTGTTCATCCACATCAACAACAGGGCTATTGTTCCTGAGATTGCTAATCCACATCAAAACCAGGGCTATTGTTCCTGAGATTGTTCATCCTCATCAACACCAGGGCTATTGTTCCTGAGATTCTTCATCCACATCAACACCAGGGCTATTGTTCCTGAGAATGCTCATCCAATTCAACACCAGGGCTATTGTTCCTGAGAATGTTCTTTCACATCAACACCAGGGCTATTGTTCCTGAGACTGTTCATCCGCATCAACAACAGGGCTATTGTTCCTGAGATTGTTCATCCACATCCTCACCAGGGCTATTTTCCCTGAGACTGTTCATCCACATCAACACCAGGGCTGTTGTTCCTGAGGTTTTTCATCCACATCAACACCAGGGCTACTGTTCCTAAGACTGTTCCTCAACATCAACACCTGGGCTATTGTTCCTAAGACTGATCATCAACGTCAACACCAGGGCTATTGTTCCTGAGAATGTATATCCTCATCAACACCAGGACTCATGTTCCTGAGACTGTACATCAACATCAACACCTTGGCTCTTGTTCCTGAGAATGTTCATCGACATCGACACCAGGACTATTGTTCCTGAGACTGTTCATCAACATCAACACCAGGGCTTTTGTTCCTGAGATTGTTCATCCACATCAACACCAGGGCTATTGTTCCTGAGAATGTTCATCAACATCAACACCAGGGCGATTGTTCCTGAGATTGTTCATCCACATCAACACCAGGGGTATTGTTCCTGAGACTGATCATCAACATCAACACCAGGGTTATTGTTCCTGAGACTGTTCATCCACATCAATAACAGGGCTATTGTTCCTGAGAATGTTTATCCTCATCAACTCCAGGACAAATGTTCCTGAGATTGTTCATCCACATCAACACCAGGGGAATTGTTCCTGAGGCTGTTCATCCACATCAAAAGCAGGGCTATTGTTCCTGAGATAGTGCATCAACAGCAACACCAGTGCTATTGTTCCTGAGATTGTTCATCCACATCAACAACAGGGCTATTGTTCCTGAGATTGTTCTTCCACATCAACAGCAGGGCTATTGTTCCTGAGAATGTTCATCCACATCAACAGTTGGGCTATTGTTCCTGAGAATGCTCATCCGCATCAACACCAGGGCTATTGTTCCTGACAATGTTTCTCCACATCAACACCAGGGTTATTGTTCCTGAGTCTGTTCATCCACATCAACACCAGGGCAATTGTTCCAGAGACTTTTCATCCACTTCAACACCAGGGCTATTGTTCCTGAGACTGTTCATCCACATCAACACAGGGGCTATTGTTCCTGAGATTGTTCATCCACATCAACACCAGGGCTATTGTTCCTGAGATTGTTCATCCACATCAACACCAGGGCTATTGTTCCTGAGACTGTTCATCCACATCAACACCAGGGCAATTGTTCCTGAGAATGTTTACCATCATCAACACCAGTGCTATTGTTCCTGAGACTGTTCCGCAACATCAACACCTGGGCTATTGTTCCTGAGAATGTATATCCTCATCAACACCAGGACTAATGTTCCTGAGACTGTACATCAACATCAACACCTTGGCTCTTGATCCTGAGAATGTTCATCGACATCAACACCAGGGCTATTGTTCCTGAGACTGTTCATCAACATCAACACCAGGTCTATTGTTCCTGAGATTGTTCATCCACATCAACACCAGGGCTTTTGTTCCTGAGATTGTTCATCCACATCAACACCAGGGCTATTGTTCCTGAGAATGTTCATCCACATCAACATCAGGGCTATTGTTCCTGATCCTGTTCATCCACATCAGGAATAAAAGAATGATAAGAGTTAGAACAGGGCCAATCAAGGATAGTAGTGGGAAGTTGTGTGCGGAATCAGAGGAGATAGGGGAAGCGTTAAATGAATATTTTTCGTCAGTATTTACAGTAGAAAAAGAAAATGTTGCCGAGGAGATTACTGAGACACAGCCTACTAGGCTAGATGGGATTGAGATTCACAAGGAGGAGGTGTTAGCAATTTTGGAAAGAGTGAAAATAGATAAGTCCCCTGGGCCAGATGGGATTTATCCTAGGATTCTCTGGGAAGCCAGGGAGGAGATTGCAGAGCCGTTGTTGTTGATCTTTATGTCGTCATTGTCGACAGGAGTAGTGCCGGAGGACTGGAGGATAGCAAATGTTGTCCCCTTGTTCAAGAAGGGGAGTAGAGACAGCCCTGGTAATTATAGACCTGTGAGCCTTACTTCGGTTGTGGGTAAAATGTTGGAAAAGGTTATAAGAGACAGGATTTATAATCATCTTGAAAAGAATAAGTTCATTTGCGATCGTCAGCACGGTTTTGTGAAAGGTAGGTCGTGCCTTACAAACCTTATTGAGTTTTTCGAGAAGGTGACCAAACAGGTGGATGAGGGTAAAGCCGTGGATGTGGTGTATATGGATTTCAGTAAGGCGTTTGATAAGGTTCCCAACGGTAGGCTATTGCAGAAAATACGGAAGTATGGGGTTGAAGGTGATTTAGAGCTTTGGATCAGAAATTGGCTAGCTGAAAGAAGACAGAGGGTGGTGGTTGATGGCAAATGTTCATCCTGGAGTTTAGTTACTAGTGGTGTACCGCAAGGTTCTGTTTTGGGGCCACTGCTGTTTGTCATTTTTATAAACGACCTGGATGAGGGTGTAGAAGGGTAGGTTAGTAAATTTGCGGATGACACGAAGGTCGGTGGAGTTGTGGATAGTGTCGAAGGGTGTTGTAGGGTACAGAGGGACATAGATAGGCTGCAGAGCTGGGCTGAGGAATGGCAAATGGAGTTTAATGCGGAGAAGTGTGAGGTGATTCACTTTGGAAGGAGTAACAGCAATGCAGAGTACTGGGCTAATGGGAAGATTCTTGGTAGTGTAGATGAGCAGAGAGATCTTGGTATCCAAGTACATAAATCCCTGAAAGTTGCTACCCAGGTTAATGGGGCTTTTAAGAAGGCATATGGTGTGTTAGCCTTTATTAGTAGGGGGATCGAGTTTCGGAGCCACGAGGTCATGATGCAGCTGTGCAAAACTCTGGTGAGGCTGCACCTTGAGTATTGCGTGCAGTTCTGGTCACCGCATTATAGGAAGGATGTGGAAGCTTTGGAAAGGGTGCAGAGGAGATTTACTAGGATGTTGCCTGGTATGGAAGGAAGGTCTTACGAGGAAAGGCTGAGAGACTTGGGGAAATTTTCGTTAGAGAGAAGGAGGAGGAGAGGTGACTTAATAGAGACATATAAGATAATCAGAGGGTTAGATAGGGTGGATAGAGAGAGTCTTTTTTTTGCTCGGATGAGGATGGCAAACACGAGGGGACATAGCTTTAAGTTGAGGGGTGAAAGATATAGGACAGATGTCAGAGGTAGTTTCTTTACGCGGAGAGTAGTAGGGGCGTGGAACGCCCTGCCTGCAAAAGTAGTGGACTCGCCAGCTTTAAGGGCATTTAAGTGGTCATTGGATAGACATATGGATGTAAATGGAATAGTGTAGGTCAGATGATCGGCGCAACATCGAGGGCCGAAGGGCCTGTACTGCGCTGTAATATTCTAATTCTAATTCTAATTCTAATCAACACCAGTGCAATTGTTCCTGAGATTTTACATCCACATCAACATCATGGCTATTGTTCCTGAGACTGTTCATCCACATCAACACCAGGGCTATTGTTCCTGTGACTGTTTCTCCTCATCAACACCAGGGCTATTGTTCCTGAGATGGTTCATCCACATCAAAACGAGGGCCATTGTTCCTGAGACTGTTCATCCACATCAACACCAGGGCTATTGTTCCGGAGACTTTTCATCCACATCAACACCAGGGTTATTGTTCCTGAGAATGTTTATCCACATCAACACCATGGTTATTGTTCCTGACTTTGCTCATCCACATCAACACCAGGGCTATTGTTCCTGAGAATGTTCATCCACATCAAGATCAGGGCTATTGTTCCTGAGACTCTTCATCCACATCAACACAAGGGCTATTGTTCCAGAGATTGTCCATCCACATCAACATCAGGGCTTTTGTTCCTGAGACTGTTCATCCACATCAACACCTGGGCTATGGTTCCTGAGGTTGTTCATCCACATCAACACCAGTGCAATATTTCCTGAGAATGTGTATCCACATCAACACCAGGGCTATTGTTCCTGAGACTGTTCATCCAAATCATTACCAGGACTATTGTTCCTGAGATTGTTCATCCACATCAAAACGAGGGCTATTGTTCCTTAGACTGTTCATCCACATCAACACCAGGGCTATTGTTCCTGAGATTGCTCATCCACATCAACACCAGGGCTATTGTTCCTGAGAATGTTCATCCACATCAACACCAGGGCTATTGTTCCAGAGATTGTCCATCCACATCAACATCAGGGCTTTTGTTCCTGAGACTGTTCATCCACATCAACACCAGGGCTATTGTTCCTGAGAATGTTTATCCGCATCAACACCAGGGCTATTGTTCCTGAGAATGTTTATCCACATCAACACCAGGGCTATTGTTCCTGAGATTGTTCATCCACATCAACACCAGGGCTATTGTTCCTGAGACTGTTCATCCACATCAACACCAGGGCTATTGTTCCTGAGAATGTTTATAATCATCAAAACTAGGGCTATTGTTCCTGAGACTGTTCATCCACATCAACACCAGGAGTATTGTTTCTGAGACTGTTCATCCACATCAACACCAGTACTGTTGTTCCTGAGATTGTTCATCCACATCAACACCTGGGCTATTGCTCCTGAGACTGTTCATCAACATCAACACCTGGGCTATTTTTACTGAGAATGTATATCCTCATCCACACCAGGGCTATTGTTCCTGAGAATGTTTATCCTCATCAACACCAGGGCTATTGTTCCTGAGAATGTGTACCCACATCAACACACGGGCTATTGTTCCTGATAATGTTTATCCTCATCAACACCAGGGCTATTTTTCCTGAGATTGTTCATCCACATCAACATCAGTTCTATTGTTCCTGAGATTGTTCATCCACATCAACACCAGTGCTATTGTTCCTGAGAATGTTTATCCACATCAACACCAGGGCTATTGTTCCTGAGACTGTTCATCCACATCAACACAGGACTATTGTTCCTGAGATTGTTCATCCACATCAACACCAGGGCGATTGTTCCTGAGACTGTTCATCCACATCAAAAGAAGGGTTATTGTTCCTGAGAATGTTTATCCACATCAACACCAGGGTTATTGATCCAGAGACTGTTCATCCACATCAACACCAGGTCTATTGTTCCTGGGAATGTTTAGCCACATCAACACCAGGGTTTTTGTTCCTGAGAATGTTTATCCACATCAACACCAGGTGCATTCTTTCTGAGACTGTTCATCCACATCAACACCAGGGCTGTATTTCCTGAGACTGTTCATCCACATCAACACCAGGTCTATTTTTCCTGAGAATGTTTATCCACATCAACACCAGGGTTATTGATCCTGAGACTGTTCATCCACATCAACACAGGACTATTGTTCCTGAGATTGTTCATCCACATCAACACCAGGGCGATTGTTCCTGAGACTGTTCATCCACATCAAAAGAAGGGTTATTGTTCCTGAGAATGTTTATCCACATCAACACCAGGGTTATTGATCCAGAGACTGTTCATCCACATCAACACCAGGTCTATTGTTCCTGGGAATGTTTAGCCACATCAACACCAGGGTTTTTGTTCCTGAGAATGTTTATCCACATCAACACCAGGTGCATTCTTTCTGAGACTGTTCATCCACATCAACACCAGGGCTGTATTTCCTGAGACTGTTCATCCACATCAACACCAGGTCTATTTTTCCTGAGAATGTTTATCCACATCAACACCAGTGCCATTGTTCCTGAGAATCTTCATTCACATCAACACCAGGACTATTGTTGCTGAGACTGTATATCCACATCAACACCGGAGCTACTCTTGCTGACACTGTTCATCCAGATCAACTCCAGGCCTATTGTTGCTGAGACTGTTCATCCGCATCAACACCAGTGTTATTGTTGCTGAGATTGTTCATCCACATCAACACCAGGGCTATTGTTCCTGAGACTGTGCATCCACATCAACACCAGGAATATTGTTGCTAAGACTGTTCATCCACATCAACACCAGGGCTGTTGTTGCTGAGACTGTTCATCCACATCAACACCAGGGTTTTTGTTGCTGAGACTGTTCATGCACATCAACACCAGGAGCATTCTTTCTGAGACCGTTCATCCACATCAACACCAGGGCTGTTTTGCCAGAAATTGTTCACCCACATCAACACCAGGGCTATTGTACCTGAGACTGTACATCAACATCAACACCTGAGCTATTGTTCCTGAGAATGTATATCCTCATCGACACCAGGGCTATTGTTGCTGAGATTGTTCATCCACATCAACACCATGGCTATTTTTCCTGACACTTTTCATCAACATCAACGCCAAAGCTCTTGTTCCTGAGATTGTTCATCCACATCAACAGCAGGGCTGGTGTTCCTGAAATTGTTCATCCACATCAACACCAGGGATATTGTTCCTGAGAATGTTCATCCACATCAACATCAGGGCTATTGTTCCTGAGACTGTTCATCCACATCAACACCAGGGCTATTGTTCCTGAGATTGTCCATCCACGTCAACATCAGGGCTATTGTTGCTGTGACTGTTCATCCACATCAACACCAGGGCTATTTTTCCTGAGAATGTTTATCCTCCTCAACACCAGGGCTATTGTTCCTGAGAATGTTTATCCACATCAATACCAGGGCTATTGTTCCTGAGAATGTTCATCCACATCAATATCAGGGCAATTGTTCCTGAGACTGTTCATCCACAACAACACCAGGGCTCTTGTTGCTGAGACTGTTCATCCACATCAACACCAGGGTTATTGTTGCTGAGAGTGTTCATGCACATCAACACCAGGAGTAATCTTTCTGAGACTGTTCATTCACATAAACACCAGAGCTGTTTTTCCTGAGATTGTTCATCCACATCAACACCAGGACTATTGTTCCTCTCATTGTTCATCCACATCAACACCAGGGCTATTGTTCCTGAGACTGTTCATCCACATCAACACCTGGGCTATTGTTCCTGGGACTGTTCATTCACATCAACACCAGGGTTATTGTTCCTGTGAATGTTTATCCACATCATCACCATTCTTATTGTTCCTGAGACTGTTCATCCACATCAACACCAGGGTTATTGTTCCTGAGAATGTTTATCCCCATCAACACCAGGGTTATTGTTCCTGAGAATGTTTATCGACATCAACACCAGGGTTATTGTTCCTGAGAATCTTCATCCACATCAACACAAGGGCTATTGTTCCTGAGAATGTTCGTCCACATCAACACCAGGGCCATTGTTCCTGTGAATGTTCATCCACATCAACACCATGGCTATTGTTCCTGACAATGTTTATCCACATCAACACCAGGGTTATTGTTCCTGATACTGTTCATTCACATCAACACCAGGGCTATTGTTCCTGAGTCTGTTCATCCACATCTACACCAGGGCGATTGTTCCTGAGAATTTTTATCCTCATCAACACCAGGGCTATTTTTGTGAGACTGTTCATCTACATCAACACCTGGACTATTATTCCTGAGACTGTTCATCCACATCAACACCAGATCTATTGTTCCTGAGAATGTTTATCCTCATCAACACCAGGGGTATTGTTGCTGAAACTGTTCATCCACATCAACACCAGGGCTATTGTTGCTGAGACTGTTCATCCAAATCAACTCCAGGCCTATTGTTGCTGAGACTGTTCATCAACATCAATACCAGTGTTATTGTTGCTGAGGTTGTTCATCCACATCAACACCAGGGCTATTGTTTCTGAGACTGTGCATCCACATCAACAACAGGACTATTGTTGCTAAGACTGTTCATCCACATCAACACCAGGGCTATTGTTGCTGAGACTGTTCATCCACATCAACACCAGGGTTATTGTTGCTGAGACTGTTC
Source organism: Heterodontus francisci (assembly GCF_036365525.1). Lineage (NCBI taxonomy): Eukaryota > Metazoa > Chordata > Chondrichthyes > Heterodontiformes > Heterodontidae > Heterodontus > Heterodontus francisci. The sequence goes on from NC_090398.1 coordinate 46,948,206, forward strand.
ATTCACATCAACACCAGAGCTGTTTTTCCTGAGATTGTTCATCCACATCAACACCAGGGCTATTGTCCCTGAGACTGTTCATCAACATCAACACGTGGGCTCTTGTTCCTGAGAATGCATATCCTCATCAACACCAGGACTAATGTTCCTGAGACTGTTCATCAACACCAACACCTGGGATCTTGTTGCTGAGATTGTTCATCCACATCAACACCAGGGCTATTGTTCCTGAGACTGTTCATCAACATCAACACCGGGCCTATTGTTCCTGAGATTGTTCATCCACATCAACACCAGGGCTATTGTTCCTGAGACTGTTCATCCACATCAACACCAGGGCTATTGTTCCTGAGAATGTTTACCATCATCAACACGAGGGCTATTGTTCCTGAGACTGTTCATCCACATCAACAGCAGGGTAATTTTTCCTGTGATCGATCATCCACATCAACACCAGGGCTATTGTTCCTGAGATTGTTCATCCACATCAACACCAGGGCTATTTTTCCAGAGATTGTTCATCCTCATCAACACCAGGGCTATTGTTCCTGAGATTGTTCATCCACATCAACACCAGGGCTATTGTTCCTGAGAATGTTCATCCACATCAACACCAGGGCTTTTGTTCTTGAGATAGTGCATCAACAGCAACAATAGTGATATTGTTCCTTCGATTGTTCATCCACATCAACACCAGTGCTATTGTTCCTGAGAATGTTCATCCACTTCAACAGTTGGGCTATTGTTCCTGAGATTGTTCATCCGCATCAACACCAGGGCTATTGTTCCTGACAATGTTTCTCCACATCAACACCAGTGTTATTGTTCCTGAGTCTGTTCATCCACATCAACACCAGGGCTAATGTTCCTGAAACTGTTCATCCACATCAACGCAGGGGCTATTGTTCCTGAGAATGTTTACCATAATCAACACCAGGGCTATTGTTACTGAGACTGTTCATCCACATCAACACCAGGGTAATTGTTCCTGTGATTGTTCATCCACATCCACACCAGGGCTATTTTTCCTGAGACTGTTCATCCACATCAACACCAGGGCTGTTGTTCCTGAAATTGTTCATCCACATCAACACCAGGGCTATTGTTCCGAAGACTGTTCCTCAACATCAACACCTGGGCTACTGTTCCTGAGAATGTATATCCTCATCAACACCAGGACTAATGTTCCTGAGACTGTACATCAACATCAACACCTTGTCTCTTGTTCCTGAGAATCTTCATCGACATCAACACCAGGGCTGTTGTTCCTGAGACTGTTCATCAACATTAACACCAGGGCTATTGTTCCTGAGAATGTTCATCCACATCAACAGCAGGGTTATTGTTCCTGAGAATGTTCATGAAATCAACACCAGGGCTATTGTTCCTGAGATTGTTCATCCACATCAACACCAGAGCTATTGCTCCTGAGAATGTTTATCCAAATCAACACCAGGGCTATTGTTCCTGAGAATGTTCATCAACATCAACACCAGGGCTATTGTTCCAGAGATTGTTCATCCACATCAACACCAGGGCTATTGTTCCTGAGACTGTTCATCCACATCAGTACTAGGGCTGTTTTTCCTGAGAATGTTTATCCTCATCAACACCAGGACTAATGTTCCTGAGATTGTTCATCCACATCAACACATAGGGCACTTGTTCCTGAGACTGTTCATCCACATCAACACCAGGGCAATTGTTCCTTAGAATGTTCATCCACATCAACAGCAGGGTTATTGTTCCTGAGAATGTTCATCAACATCAACACCAGGGCTATTGTTCCTGAGATTGTTCATCCACATCAACACCAGGGCTATTGTTCCTGAGACTGTTCATCCACATCAGTACGAGGGCTGTTTTTCCTGAGAATGTTTATCCTCATCAACACCAGGACTAATGTTCCTGAGATTGTTCATCCACATCAACACATAGGGCACTTGTTCCTGAGACTGTTCATCCACATCAACACCAGGGCACTTGTTCCTGAGACTGTTCATCCACATCAACACCAGGGCAATTGTTCCTTAGAATGTTCATCCACATCAACACCAGGGCTATTGTTCCTGAGAATGTTCATCAACATCAACACCAGGGCTATTGTTCCTGAGATTGTTCATCCACATCAACACCAGGGCTATTGTTCCTGAGACTGTTCATCCACATCAACGCCAGGGCTATTGTTCCTGAGAATGTTTACCATCATCAACACCAGTGCTATTGTTCCTGAGACTGTTCATTCACATCAACACCAGGGCTGGAGTTCCTGAGATTGTTCATCCACATCAACACCAGGGCTATTGTTCCTGAGATTGTCCATCCACGTCAACATCAGGGCTATTGTTCCTGTGACTGTTCATCCACATCAACACCAGGGCTATTCTTCCTGAGAATGATTATCCTCATCAACACCAGGGCTATTGTTCCTGAGAATGTTTATCCACATCAATACCAGGGCTATTGTTCCTGAGAATGTTCATCCACATCAACATCAGGGCAATTGTTCCTGAGACTGTTCATCCACAACAACACCAGGGCTCTTGTTGCTGAGACTGTTCATGCACATCAACACCAGGAGTAATCTTTCTGAGACTGTTCATTCACATAAACACCAGAGCTGTTTTTCCTGAGATTCTTCATCCACGTCAACACCAGGACTATTGTTCCTCTCATTGTTCATCCACATCAACACCAGGGTTATTGTTCCTGAGACTGTTCATCCACATCAACACCTGGGCTATTGTTCCTGGGACTGCTCATTCACATCAACACCAGGGTTATTGTTCCTGTGAATGTTTATCCACATCATCACCATTGTTATTGTTCCTGAGACTGTTCATCCACATCAACACCAGGGCTATTGTTGCTGAGACTGTTCATCCACATCAACTCCAGGCCTATTGTTGCTGAGACTGTTCATCAACATCAATACCAGTGTTATTGTTGCTGAGATTGTTCATCCACATCAACACCAGGGCTATTGTTTCTGAGACTGTGCATCCACATCAACAACAGGACTATTGTTGCTAAGACTGTTCATCCACATCAACACCAGGGCTATTGTTGCTGAGACTGTTCATCCACATCAACACCAGGGTTATTGTTGCTGAGACTGTTCATTCACATCAACACCAGAGCTGTTTTTCCTGAGATTGTTCATCCACATCAACACCAGGGCTATTGTCCCTGAGACTGTTCATCAACATCAACACGTGGGCTATTGTTCCTGAGAATGTATATCCTCATCAACACCAGGACTAATGTTCCTGAGACTGTTCATCAACACCAACACCTGGGATCTTGTTGCTGAGATTGGTCATCCACATCAACACCAGGGCTATTGTTCCTGAGACTGTTCATCCACATCAACACCAGGGCTATTTTTCCAGAGATTGTTCATCCTCATCAACACCAGGGCTATTGTTCCTGAGATTGTTCATCCACATCAACACCAGGGCTATTGTTCCTGAGAGTGTTCATCCACATCAACACCAGGGCTTTTGTTCTTGAGAATGTTCATCCACTTCAACAGTTGTGCTGTTGTTACTGAGACTGTTCATCCACATCAACATCAGGGTAATTGTTCCTGTGATTGTTCATCCACATCCACACCAGGGCTATTTTTCCTGAGACTGTTCATCCACATCAACACCAGGGCTGTTGTTCCTGAAATTGTTCATCCACATCAACACCAGGGCTATTGTTCCTAAGACTGTTCCTCAACATCAACACCTGGGCTACTGTTCCTGAGAATGTATATCCTCATCAACACCAGGACTAATGTTCCTGAGACTGTACATCAACATCAACACCTTGGCTCTTGTTCCTGAGAATGTTCATCGACATCAACACCAGGGCTGTTGTTCCTGAGACTGTTCATCAACATCAACACCAGGGCTATTGTTCCTGAGAATGTTCATCCACATCAACAGCAGGGTTTTTGTTCCTGAGAATGTTCATGAAATCAACACCAGGGCTATTGTTCCTGAGATTGTTCATCCACATCAACACCAGAGCTATTGCTCCTGAGAATGTTTATCCAAATCAACACCAGGGCTATTGTTCCTGAGAATGTTCATCAACATCAACACCAGGGCTATTGTTCCTGAGATTGTTCATCCACATCAACACCAGGGCTATTGTTCCTGAGATTGTTCATCCACATCAACACAAGAGCTATTGTTCCTGAGACTGTTCATCCACATCAGTACTAGGGCTGTTTTTCCTGAGAATGTTTATCCTCATCAACACCAGGACTAATGTTCCTGAGATTGTTCATCCACATCAACACATAGGGCACTTGTTCCTGAGACTGTTCCTCCACATCAACACCAGGGCAATTGTTCCTGAGAATGTTCATCCACATCAACAGCAGGGTTATTGTTCTTGAGTCAGTTCATCCACATCAACACCAGGGCAATTGTTACTGAGACTGTTCATCCAGTTCAACACCAGGGCTATTGTTCCTGAGACTGTTCATCCACATCAACACCAGGGCTATTGTTCCTGAGATTGTTCATCCACATCAACACCAGGGCTATTGTTCCTGAGACTGTTCATCCACATCAACACCAGGGCTATTGTTCCTGAGAATGTTTACCATCATCAACACCAGGGCTATTGTTCCTGAGACTGTTCATCCACATCCACACCAGGGCTATTGTTCCTGAGAATGTTCATCCACATCAACATCAGGGCTATTGTTCCTGAGACTGTTCATCCACATCAACACCAGGGCTGTTGTTCCTGAGATTGTCCATCCACGTCAACATCAGGGCTATTGTTCCTGTGACTGTTCATCCACATCAACACCAGGGCTATTTTTCCTGAGAATGTTTATCCTCATCAACACCAGGGCTATTGTTCCTGACAATGTTTATCCACATCAATACCAGGGCTATTGTTCCTGAGAATGTTCATCCACATCAACATCAGGGAAATTGTTCCTGAGACTATTCATCCACAACAACACCAGGGCTGTTGTTGCTGAGACTGTTCATCCACATCAACACCAGTGTTATTGTTGCTGAGACTGTTCATGCACATCAACTCCAGGAGTAATCTTTCTGAGACTGTTCATTCACATAAACACCAGAGCTGTTTTTCCTGAGATTATTCATCCACATCAACACCAGGACTATTGTTCCTCTCATTGTTCATCCACATCAACACCAGGGCTATTGTTCCTGAGACTGTTCATCCACATCAACACCTGGGCTATTGTTCCTGGGACTGCTCATTCACATCAACACCAGGGTTATTGTTCCTGAGACTGTTCATCCACATCAACACCAGGGCTATTGTTGCTGAGACTGTTCATCCACATCAACTCCAGGCCTATTGTTGCTGAGACTGTTCATCAACATCAATACCAGTGTTATTGTTGCTGAGATTGTTCATCCACATCAACACCAGGTCTATTGTTTCTGAGACTGTGCATCCACATCAACAACAGGACTATTGTTGCTAAGACTGTTCATCCACATCAACACCAGGGCTATTGTTGCTGAGACTGTTCATCCACATCAACACCAGGGTTATTGTTGCTGAGACTGTTCATTCACATCAACACCAGAGCTGTTTTTCCTGAGATTGTTCATCCACATCAACACCAGGGCTATTGTCCCTGAGACTGTTCATCAACATCAACACGTGGGCTATTGTTCCTGAGAATGTATATCCTCGTCAACACCAGGACTAATGTTCCTGAGACTGTTCATCAACACCAACACCTGGGATCTTGTTGCTGAGATTGTTCATCCACATCAACACCAGGGCTATTGTTCCTGAGATTGTTCATCCACATCAACACCATGGCTATTTTTCCTGACACTGTTCATCAACATCAACGCCAAAGCTCTTGTTCCTGAGATTGTTCATCCACATCAACACCAGGGATATTGTTCCTGAGAATGTTCATCCACATCAACATCAGGGCTATTGTTCCTGAGACTGTTCATCCACATCAACACCAGGGCTATTGTTCCTGAGATTGTCCATCCACGTCAACATCAGGGCTATTGTTCCTGTGACTGTTCATCCACATCAACACCAGGGCTATTTTTCCTGAGAATGATTATCCTCATCAACACCAGGGCTATTGTTACTGAGAATGTTTATCCACATCAATACCAGGGCTATTGTTCCTGAGAATGTTCATCCACATCAACATCAGTGCAATTGTTCCTGAGACTGTTCATCCACAACAACACCAGGGCTCTTGTTGCTGAGACTGTTCATCCACATCAACACCAGTGTTATTGTTGCTGAGACTGTTCATGCACATCAACACCAGGAGTAATCTTTCTGAGACTGTTCATTCACATAAACACCAGAGCTGTTTTTCCTGAGATTGTTCATCCACGTCAACACCAGGACTATTGTTCCTCTCATTGTTCATCCACGTCAACACCAGGGCTATTGTTCCTGAGACTGTTCATCCACATCAACACCTGGGCTATTGTTCCTGGGACTGCTCATTCACATCAACACCAGGGTTATTGTTCCTGTGAATGTTTATCCACATCATCACCATTGTTATTGTTCCTGAGACTGTTCATCCACATCAACACCAGGGCTATTGTTGCTGAGACTGTTCATCCACATCAACTCCAGGCCTATTGTTGCTGAGACTGTTCATCAACATCAATACCAGTGTTATTGTTGCTGAGATTGTTCATCCACATCAACACCAGGGCTATTGTTTCTGAGACTGTGCATCCACATCAACAACAGGACTATTGTTGCTAAGACTGTTCATCCACATCAACACCAGGGCTATTGTTGCTGAGACTGTTCATCCACATCAACACCAGGGTTATTGTTGCTGAGACTGTTCATTCACATCAACACCAGAGCTGTTTTTCCTGAGATTGTTCATCCACATCAACACCAGGGCTATTGTCCCTGAGACTGTTCATCAACATCAACACGTGGGCTATTGTTCCTGAGAATGTATATCCTCATCAACACCAGGACTAATGTTCCTGAGACTGTTCATCAACACCAACACCTGGGATCTTGTTGCTGAGATTGGTCATCCACATCAACACCAGGGCTATTGTTCCTGAGACTGTTCATCCACATCAACACCAGGGCTATTTTTCCAGAGATTGTTCATCCTCATCAACACCAGGGATATTGTTCCTGAGATTGTTCATCCACATCAACACCAGGGCTATTGTTCCTGAGAGTGTTCATCCACATCAACACCAGGGCTTTTGTTCTTGAGAATGTTCATCCACTTCAACAGTTGTGCTGTTGTTACTGAGACTGTGGATCCACATCAACACCAGGGTAATTGTTCCTGTGATTGTTCATCCACATCCACACCAGGGCTATTTTTCCTGAGAGTGTTCATCCACATCAACACCAGGGCTTTTGTTCTTGAGAATGTTCATCCACTTCAACAGTTGTGCTGTTGTTACTGAGACTGTGGATCCACATCAACACCAGGGTAATTGTTCCTGTGATTGTTCATCCACATCCACACCAGGGCTATTTTTCCTGAGACTGTTCATCCACATCAACACCAGGGCTGTTGTTCCTGAAATTGTTCATCCACATCAACACCAGGGCTATTGTTCCTAAGACTGTTCCTCAACATCAACACCTGGGCTACTGTTCCTGAGAATGTATATCCTCATCAACACCAGGACTAATGTTCCTGAGACTGTACATCAACATCAACACCTTGGCTCTTGTTCCTGAGAATGTTCATCGACATCAACACCAGGGCTGTTGTTCCTGAGACTGTTCATCAACATCAACACCAGGGCTATTGTTCCTGAGAATGTTCATCCACATCAACAGCAGGGTTTTTGTTCCTGGGAATGTTCATGAAATCAACACCAGGGCTATTGTTCCTGAGAATGTTCATCAACATCAACACCAGGGCTATTGTTCCTGAGATTGTTCATCCACATCAACACCAGGGCTATTGTTCCTGAGATTGTTCATCCACATCAACACAAGGGCTATTGTTCCTGAGACTGTTCATCCACATCAGTACTAGGGCTGTTTTTCCTGAGAATGTTTATCCTCATCAACACCAGGACTAATGTTCCTGAGATTGTTCATCCACATCAACACATAGGGCACTTGTTCCTGAGACTGTTCATCCACATCAACACCAGGGCAATTGTTCCTGAGAATGTTCATCCACATCAACAGCAGGGTTATTGTTCTTGAGTCAGTTCATCCACATCAACACCAGGGCAATTGTTACTGAGACTGTTCATCCAGTTCAACACCAGGGCTATTGTTCCTGAGACTGTTCATCCACATCAACACCAGGGCTATTGTTCCTGAGATTGTTCATCCACATCAACACCAGGGCTATTGTTCCTGAGACTGTTCATCCACATCAACACCAGGGCTATTGTTCCTGAGAATGTTTACCATCATCAACACCAGGGCTGTTGTTCCTGAGACTGTTCATCCACATCCACACCAGGGCTATTGTTCCTGAGAATGTTCATCCACATCAACATCAGGGCTATTGTTCCTGAGACTGTTCATCCACATCAACACCAGGGCTGTTGTTCCTGAGATTGTCCATCCACGTCAACATCAGGGCTATTGTTCCTGTGACTGTTCATCCACATCAACACCAGGGCTATTTTTCCTGAGAATGTTTACCCTCCTCAACACCAGGGCTATTGTTCCTGACAATGTTTATCCACATCAATACCAGGGCTATTGTTCCTGAGAATGTTCATCCACATCAACATCAGGGCAATTGTTCCTGAGACTATTCATCCACAACAACACCAGGGCTGTTGTTGCTGAGACTGTTCATCCACATCAACACCAGTGTTATTGTTGCTGAGACTGTTCATGCACATCAACACCAGGAGTAATCTTTCTGAGACTGTTCATTCACATAAACACCAGAGCTGTTTTTCCTGAGATTATTCATCCACATCAACACCAGGACTATTGTTCCTCTCATTGTTCATCCACATCAACACCAGGGCTATTGTTCCTGAGACTGTTCATCCACATCAACACCTGGGCTATTGTTCCTGGGACTGCTCATTCACATCAACACCAGGGATATTGTTCCTGAGACTGTTCATCCACATCAACACCAGGGCTATTGTTGCTGAGACTGTTCATCCACATCAACTCCAGGCCTATTGTTGCTGAGACTGTTCATCAACATCAATACCAGTGTTATTGTTGCTGAGATTGTTCATCCACATCAACACCAGGGCTATTGTTTCTGAGACTGTGCATTTACATCAACAACAGGACTATTGTTGCTAAGACTGTTCATCCACATCAACACCAGGGCTATTGTTGCTGAGACTGTTCATCCACATCAACACCAGGGTTATTGTTGCTGAGACTGTTCATTCACATCAACACCAGAGCTGTTTTTCCTGAGATTGTTCATCCACATCAACACCAGGGCTATTGTCCCTGAGACTGTTCATCAACATCAACACGTGGGCTATTGTTCCTGAGAATGTATATCCTCGTCAACACCAGGACTAATGTTCCTGAGACTGTTCATCAACACCAACACCTGGGATCTTGTTGCTGAGATTGTTCATCCACATCAACACCAGGGCTATTGTTCCTGAGATTGTTCATCCACATCAACACCATGGCTATTTTTCCTGACACTGTTCATCAACATCAACGCCAAAGCTCTTGTTCCTGAGATTGTTCATCCACATCAACACCAGGGCTGGTGTTCCTGAGATTGTTCATCCACATCAACACCAGGGATATTGTTCCTGAGAATGTTCATCCACATCAACATCAGGTCTATTGTTCCTGAGACTGTTCATCCACATCAACACCAGGGCTATTGTTCCTGAGATTGTCCATCCACGTCAACATCAGGGCTATTGTTCCTGTGACTGTTCATCCACATCAACACCAGGGCTATTTTTCCTGAGAATGTTTATCCTCCTCAACACCAGGGCTATTGTTCCTGAGTTGTTTATCCACATCAATACCAGGGCTATTGTTCCTGAGAATGTTCATCCACATCAACATCAGGGCAATTGTTCCTGAGACTGTTCATCCACATCAACACCAGGGTTATTGTTGCTGAGAGTGTTCATGCACATCAACACCAGGAGTAATCTTTCTGAGACTGTTCATTCACATAAACACCAGAGCTGTTTTTCCTGAGATTGTTCATCCACATCAACACCAGGACTATTGTTCCTCTCATTGTTCATCCACATCAACACCAGGGCTATTGTTCCTGAGACTGTTCATCCACATCAACACCTGGGCTATTGTTCCTGGGACTGCTCATTCACATCAACACCAGGGATATTGTTCCTGAGACTGTTCATCCACATCAACACCAGGGCTATTGTTGCTGAGACTGTTCATCCACATCAACTCCAGGCCTATTGTTGCTGAGACTGTTCATCAACATCAATACCAGTGTTATTGTTGCTGAGATTGTTCATCCACATCAACACCAGGGCTATTGTTTCTGAGACTGTGCATCCACATCAACAACAGGACTATTGTTGCTAAGACTGTTCATCCACATCAACACCAGGGCTATTGTTGCTGAGACTGTTCATCCACATCAACACCAGGGTTATTGTTGCTGAGACTGTTCATTCACATCAACACCAGAGCTGTTTTTCCTGAGATTGTTCATCCACATCAACACCAGGGCTATTGTCCCTGAGACTGTTCATCAACATCAACACGTGGGCTATTGTTCCTGAGAATGTATATCCTCGTCAACACCAGGACTAATGTTCCTGAGACTGTTCATCAACACCAACACCTGGGATCTTGTTGCTGAGATTGTTCATCCACATCAACACCAGGGCTATTGTTCCTGAGATTGTTCATCCACATCAACACCATGGCTATTTTTCCTGACACTGTTCATCAACATCAACGCCAAAGCTCTTGTTCCTGAGATTGTTCATCCACATCAACACCAGGGCTGGTGTTCCTGAGATTGTTCATCCACATCAACACCAGGGATATTGTTCCTGAGAATGTTCATCCACATCAACATCAGGTCTATTGTTCCTGAGACTGTTCATCCACATCAACACCAGGGCTATTGTTCCTGAGATTGTCCATCCACGTCAACATCAGGGCTATTGTTCCTGTGACTGTTCATCCACATCAACACCAGGGCTATTTTTCCTGAGAATGTTTATCCTCCTCAACACCAGGGCTATTGTTCCTGAGTTGTTTATCCACATCAATACCAGGGCTATTGTTCCTGAGAATGTTCATCCACATCAACATCAGGGCAATTGTTCCTGAGACTGTTCATCCACATCAACACCAGGGTTATTGTTGCTGAGAGTGTTCATGCACATCAACACCAGGAGTAATCTTTCTGAGACTGTTCATTCACATAAACACCAGAGCTGTTTTTCCTGAGATTGTTCATCCACATCAACACCAGGACTATTGTTCCTCTCATTGTTCATCCACATCAACACCAGGGCTATTGTTCCTGAGACTGTTCATCCACATCAACACCTGGGCTATTGTTCCTGGGACTGTTCATTCACATCAACACCAGGGTTATTGTTCCTGTGAATGTTTATCCACATCATCACCATTGTTATTGTTCCTGAGACTGTTCATCCACATCAACACCAGGGTTATTGTTCCTGAGAATGTTTATCCCCATCAACACCAGTGTTATTGTTCCTGAGAATGTTTATCGACATCAACACCAGGGTTATTGTTCCTGAGAATCTTCATCCACATCAACACAAGGGCTATTGTTCCTGAGAATGTTCATCCACATCAACACCAGGGCCATTTTTCCTGTGAATGTTCATCCACATCAACACCATGGCTATTGTTCCTGACAATGTTTATCCACATCAACACCAGGGTTATTGTTCCTGAGACTGTTCATTCACATCAACACCAGAGCTATTGTTCCTGAGTCTGTTCATCCACATCTACACCAGGGCGATTGTTCCTGAGAATTTTTATCCTCATCAACACCAGGGCTATTTTTGTGAGACTGTTCATCTACATCAACACCTGGACTATTATTCCTGAGACTGTTCATCCACATCAACACCAGGTCTATTGTTCCTGAGAATGTTTATCCACATCAATACCAGGGTCATTGTTCCTGAGAATCTTCATTCACATCAACACCAGGGGTATTGTTGCTGAAACTGTTCATCCACATCAACACCAGGGCTATTGTTGCTGAGACTGTTCATCCACATCAACACCAGGGTTATTGTTGCTGAGACTGTTCATTCACATCAACACCAGAGCTGTTTTTCCTGAGATTGTTCATCCACATCAACACCAGGGCTATTGTCCCTGAGACTGTTCATCAACATCAACACGTGGGCTATTGTTCCTGAGAATGTATATCCTCATCAACACCAGGACTAATGTTCCTGAGACTGTTCATCAACACCAACACCTGGGATCTTGTTGCTGAGATTGGTCATCCACATCAACACCAGGGCTATTGTTCCTGAGACTGTTCATCCACATCAACACCAGGGCTATTTTTCCAGAGATTGTTCATCCTCATCAACACCAGGGATATTGTTCCTGAGATTGTTCATCCACATCAACACCAGGGCTATTGTTCCTGAGAGTGTTCATCCACATCAACACCAGGGCTTTTGTTCTTGAGAATGTTCATCCACTTCAACAGTTGTGCTGTTGTTACTGAGACTGTTCATCCACATCAACACCAGGGTAATTGTTCCTGTGATTGTTCATCCACATCCACACCAGGGCTATTTTTCCTGAGACTGTTCATCCACATCAACACCAGGGCTGTTGTTCCTGAAATTGTTCATCCACATCAACACCAGGGCTATTGTTCCTCAGACTGTTCCTCAACATCAACACCTGGGCTACTGTTCCTGAGAATGTATATCCTCATCAACACCAGGACTAATGTTCCTGAGACTGTACATCAACATCAACACCTTGGCTCTTGTTCCTGAGAATGTTCATCGACATCAACACCAGGGCTGTTGTTCCTGAGACTGTTCATCAACATCAACACCAGGGCTATTGTTCCTGAGAATGTTCATCCACATCAACAGCAGGGTTTTTGTTCCTGGGAATGTTCATGAAATCAACACCAGGGCTATTGTTCCTGAGAATGTTCATCAACATCAACACCAGGGCTATTGTTCCTGAGATTGTTCATCCACATCAACACCAGGGCTATTGTTCCTGAGATTGTTCATCCACATCAACACAAGGGCTATTGTTCCTGAGACTGTTCATCCACATCAGTACTAGGGCTGTTTTTCCTGAGAATGTTTATCCTCATCAACACCAGGACTAATGTTCCTGAGATTGTTCATCCACATCAACACATAGGGCACTTGTTCCTGAGACTGTTCATCCACATCAACACCAGGGCAATTGTTCCTGAGAATGTTCATCCACATCAACAGCAGGGTTATTGTTCTTGAGTCAGTTCATCCACATCAACACCAGGGCAATTGTTACTGAGACTGTTCATCCAGTTCAACACCAGGGCTATTGTTCCTGAGACTGTTCATCCACATCAACACCAGTGCTATTGTTCCTGAGATTGTTCATCCACATCAACACCAGGGCTATTGTTCCTGAGACTGTTCATCCACATCAACACCAGGGCTATTGTTCCTGAGAATGTTTACCATCATCAACACCAGGGCTGTTGTTCCTGAGACTGTTCATCCACATCCACACCAGGGCTATTGTTCCTGAGAATGTTCATCCACATCAACATCAGGGCTATTGTTCCTGAGACTGTTCATCCACATCAACACCAGGGCTGTTGTTCCTGAGATTGTCCATCCACGTCAACATCAGGGCTATTGTTCCTGTGACTGTTCATCCACATCAACACCAGGGCTATTTTTCCTGAGAATGTTTATCCTCCTCAACACCAGGGCTATTGTTCCTGACAATGTTTATCCACATCAATACCAGGGCTATTGTTCCTGAGAATGTTCATCCACATCAACATCAGGGCAATTGTTCCTGAGACTATTCATCCACAACAACACCAGGGCTGTTGTTGCTGAGACTGTTCATCCACATCAACACCAGTGTTATTGTTGCTGAGACTGTTCATGCACATCAACACCAGGAGTAATCTTTCTGAGACTGTTCATTCACATAAACACCAGAGCTGTTTTTCCTGAGATTATTCATCCACATCAACACCAGGACTATTGTTCCTCTCATTGTTCATCCACATCAACACCAGGGCTATTGTTCCTGAGACTGTTCATCCACATCAACACCTGGGCTATTGTTCCTGGGACTGCTCATTCACATCAACACCAGGGATATTGTTCCTGAGACTGTTCATCCACATCAACACCAGGGCTATTGTTGCTGAGACTGTTCATCCACATCAACTCCAGGCCTATTGTTGCTGAGACTGTTCATCAACATCAATACCAGTGTTATTGTTGCTGAGATTGTTCATCCACATCAACACCAGGGCTATTGTTTCTGAGACTGTGCATCCACATCAACAACAGGACTATTGTTGCTAAGACTGTTCATCCACATCAACACCAGGGCTATTGTTGCTGAGACTGTTCATCCACATCAACACCAGGGTTATTGTTGCTGAGACTGTTCATTCACATCAACACCAGAGCTGTTTTTCCTGAGATTGTTCATCCACATCAACACCAGGGCTATTGTCCCTGAGACTGTACATCAACATCAACACGTGGGCTATTGTTCCTGAGAATGTATATCCTCGTCAACACCAGGACTAATGTTCCTGAGACTGTTCATCAACACCAACACCTGGGATCTTGTTGCTGAGATTGTTCATCCACATCAACACCAGGGCTATTGTTCCTGAGATTGTTCATCCACATCAACACCATGGCTATTTTTCCTGACACTGTTCATCAACATCAACGCCAAAGCTCTTGTTCCTGAGATTGTTCATCCACATCAACACCAGGGCTGGTGTTCCTGAGATTGTTCATCCACATCAACACCAGGGATATTGTTCCTGAGAATGTTCATCCACATCAACATCAGGTCTATTGTTCCTGAGACTGTTCATCCACATCAACACCAGGGCTATTGTTCCTGAGATTGTCCATCCACGTCAACATCAGGGCTATTGTTCCTGTGACTGTTCATCCACATCAACACCAGGGCTATTTTTCCTGAGAATGTTTATCCTCCTCAACACCAGGGCTATTGTTCCTGAGAATGTTTATCCACATCAATACCAGGGCTATTGTTCCTGAGAATGTTCATCCACATCAACATCAGGGCAATTGTTCCTGAGACTGTTCATCCACAACAACACCAGGGCTCTTGTTGCTGAGACTGTTCATCCACATCAACACCAGGGTTATTGTTGCTGAGAGTGTTCATGCACATCAACACCAGGAGTAATCTTTCTGAGACTGTTCATTCACATAAACACCAGAGCTGTTTTTCCTGAGATTGTTCATCCACATCAACACCAGGACTATTGTTCCTCTCATTGTTCATCCACATCAACACCAGGGCTATTGTTCCTGAGACTGTTCATCCACATCAACACCTGGGCTATTGTTCCTGGGACTGTTCATTCACATCAACACCAGGGTTATTGTTCCTGTGAATGTTTATCCACATCATCACCATTGTTATTGTTCCTGAGACTGTTCATCCACATCAACACCAGGGTTATTGTTCCTGAGAATGTTTATCCCCATCAACACCAGTGTTATTGTTCCTGAGAATGTTTATCGACATCAACACCAGGGTTATTGTTCCTGAGAATCTTCATCCACATCAACACAAGGGCTATTGTTCCTGAGAATGTTCATCCACATCAACACCAGGGCCATTTTTCCTGTGAATGTTCATCCACATCAACACCATGGCTATTGTTCCTGACAATGTTTATCCACATCAACACCAGGGTTATTGTTCCTGAGACTGTTCATTCACATCAACACCAGAGCGATTGTTCCTGAGTCTGTTCATCCACATCTACACCAGGGCGATTGTTCCTGAGAATTTTTATCCTCATCAACACCAGGGCTATTTTTGTGAGACTGTTCATCTACATCAACACCTGGACTATTATTCCTGAGACTGTTCATCCACATCAACACCAGGTCTATTGTTCCTGAGAATGTTTATCCACATCAATACCAGGGTCATTGTTCCTGAGAATCTTCATTCACATCAACACCAGGGGTATTGTTGCTGAAACTGTTCATCCACATCAACACCAGGGCTATTGTTGCTGAGACTGTTCATCCACATCAACTCCAGGCCTATTGTTGCTGAGACTGTTCATCAACATCAATACCAGTGTTATTGTTGCTGAGGTTGGTCATCCACATCAACACCAGGGCTATTGTTTCTGAGACTGTGCATCCACTTCAACAACAGGACTATTGTTGTTAAGACTGTTCATCCACATCAACACCAGGTCTATTGTTCCTGAGAATGTTTATCCAAATCAACACCAGGGCTATTGTTCCTGAGAATGTTCATCAACATCAACACCAGGGCTATTGTTCCTCTCATTGTTCATCCACATCAACACCAGGGCTATTGTTCCTGAGACTGTTCATCCACATCAACACCTGGGCTATTGTTCCTGAGACTGTTCATCCACATCAACACCAGGTCTATTGTTCCTGAGAATGTTTATCCACATCAATACCAGGGTCATTGTTCCTGAGAATCTTCATTCACATCAACACCAGGGGTATTGTTGCTGAAACTGTTCATCCACATCAACACCAGGGCTATTGTTGCTGAGACTGTTCATCCACATCAACTCCAGGCCTATTGTTGCTGAGACTGTTCATCAACATCAATACCAGTGTTATTGTTGCTGAGGTTGGTCATCCACATCAACACCAGGGCTATTGTTTCTGAGACTGTGCATCCACTTCAACAACAGGACTATTGTTGCTAAGACTGTTCATCCACATCAACACCAGGGCTATTGTTGCTGAGACTGTTCATCCACATCAACACCAGGGTTATTGTTGCTGAGACTGTTCATTCACATCAACACCAGAGCTGTTTTTCCTGAGATTGTTCATCCACATCAACACCAGGGCTATTGTCCCTGAGACTGTTCATCAACATCAACACGTGGGCTATTGTTCCTGAGAATGTATATCCTCATCAACACCAGGACTAATGTTCCTGAGACTGTTCATTAACACCAACACCTGGGATCTTGTTGCAGAGATTGTTCATCCACATCAACACCAGGGCTATTGTTCCTGAGACTGTTCATCAACATCAACACCGGGGCTATTGTTCCTGAGATTGTTCATCCACATCAACACCAGGGCTATTGTTCCTGAGACTGTTCATCCACATCAACACCAGGGCTATTGTTCCTGAGAATGTTTACCATCATCAACACGAGGGCTATTGTTCCTGAGACTGTTCATCCACATCAACAGCAGGGTAATTTTTCCTGTGATCGATCATCCACATCAACACCAGGGCTATTGTTCCTGAGATTGTTCATCCACATCAACACCAGGGCTATTTTTCCAGAGACTGTTCATTCACATCAACACCAGAGCTATTGTCCCTGAGACTGTTCATCAACATCAACACGTGGGCTATTGTTCCTGAGAATGTATATCCTCATCAACACCAGGACTAATGTTCCTGAGACTGTTCATTAACACCAACACCTGGGATCTTGTTGCAGAGATTGTTCATCCACATCAACACCAGGGCTATTGTTCCTGAGACTGTTCATCAACATCAACACCGGGGCTATTGTTCCTGAGATTGTTCATCCACATCAACACCAGGGCTATTGTTCCTGAGACTGTTCATCCACATCTACACCAGGGCTATTGTTCCTGAGAATGTTTACCATCATCAACACGAGGGCTATTGTTCCTGAGACTGTTCATCCACATCAACAGCAGGGTAATTTTTCCTGTGATCGATCATCCACATCAACACCAGGGCTATTGTTCCTGAGATTGTTCATCCACATCAACACCAGGGCTATTTTTCCAGAGATTGTTCATCCTCATCAACACCAGGGCTATTGTTCCTGAGATTGTTCATCCACATCAACACCAGGGCTATTGTTCCTGAGAATGTTCATCCACATCAACACCAGTGCTATTGTTCCTGAGAATGTTCATCCACTTCAACAGTTGGGCTATTGTTCCTGAGATTGTTCATCCGCATCAGCACCAGGGCTATTGTTCCTGACAATGTTTCTCCACATCAACACCAGTGTTATTGTTCCTGCGTCTGTTCATCCACATCGACACCAGGGCTATTGTTCCTGAAACTGTCCATCCACATCAACACAGGGGCTATTGTTCCTGAGAATGTTTACCATCATCAACACCAGGGCTATTGTTACTGAGACTGTTCATCCACATCAACACCAGGGTAATTGTTCCTGAGACTGTTCATCCACATCAACACCAGGGCTGTTGTTCCTGAAATTGTTCATGCACATCAACACCAGGGCTATTGTTCCTAATACTGTTCCTCAACATCAACACCTGGGCTACTGTTCCTGAGAATGTATATCCTCATCAACACCAGGACTAATGTTCCTGAGACTGTACATCAACATCAACACCTTGGCTCTTGTTCCTGAGAATCTTCATCGACATCAACACCAGGGCTGTTGTTCCTGAGACTGTTCATCAACATCAACACCAGGGCTATTGTTCCTGAGAATGTTCATCCACATCAACAGCAGGGTTATTGTTCCTGAGAATGTTCATGAAATCAACACCAGGGCTATTGTTCCTGAGATTGTTCATCCACATCAACACCAGAGCTATTGCTCCTGAGAATGTTTATCCAAATCAACACCAGGGCTATTGTTCCTGAGAATGTTCATCAACATCAACACCAGGGCTATTGTTCCTCTCATTGTTCATCCACATCAACACCAGGGCTATTGTTCCTGAGACTGTTCATCCACATCAACACCTGGGCTATTGTTCCTGAGACTGTTCATCCACATCAACACCAGGTCTATTGTTCCTGAGAATGTTTATCCACATCAATACCAGGGTCATTGTTCCTGAGAATCTTCATTCACATCAACACCAGGGGTATTGTTGCTGAAACTGTTCATCCACATCAACACCAGGGCTATTGTTGCTGAGACTGTTCATCCACATCAACTCCAGGCCTATTGTTGCTGAGACTGTTCATCAACATCAATACCAGTGTTATTGTTGCTGAGGTTGGTCATCCACATCAACACCAGGGCTATTGTTTCTGAGACTGTGCATCCACTTCAACAACAGGACTATTGTTGCTAAGACTGTTCATCCACATCAACACCAGGGCTATTGTTGCTGAGACTGTTCATCCACATCAACACCAGGGTTATTGTTGCTGAGACTGTTCATTCACATCAACACCAGAGCTGTTTTTCCTGAGATTGTTCATCCACATCAACACCAGGGCTATTGTCCCTGAGACTGTTCATCAACATCAACACGTGGGCTATTGTTCCTGAGAATGTATATCCTCATCAACACCAGGACTAATGTTCCTGAGACTGTTCATTAACACCAACACCTGGGATCTTGTTGCAGAGATTGTTCATCCACATCAACACCAGGGCTATTGTTCCTGAGACTGTTCATCAACATCAACACCGGGGCTATTGTTCCTGAGATTGTTCATCCACATCAACACCAGGGCTATTGTTCCTGAGACTGTTCATCCACATCAACACCAGGGCTATTGTTCCTGAGAATGTTTACCATCATCAACACGAGGGCTATTGTTCCTGAGACTGTTCATCCACATCAACAGCAGGGTAATTTTTCCTGTGATCGATCATCCACATCAACACCAGGGCTATTGTTCCTGAGATTGTTCATCCACATCAACACAAGGGCTATTTTTCCAGAGATTGTTCATCCTCATCAACACCAGGGCTATTGTTCCTGAGATTGTTCATCCACATCAACACCAGGGCTATTGTTCCTGAGAATGTTCATCCACATCAACACCAGGGCTTTTGTTCTTGAGATAGTGCATCAACAGCAACAATAGTGCCATTGTTCCTTCGATTGTTCATCCACATCAACACCAGTGCTATTGTTCCTGAGAATGTTCATCCACTTCAACAGTTGGGCTATTGTTCCTGAGATTGTTCATCCGCATCAGCACCAGGGCTATTGTTCCTGACAATGTTTCTCCACATCAACACCAGTGTTATTGTTCCTGAGTCTGTTCATCCACATCAGCACCAGGGCTATTGTTCCTGAAACTGTCCATCCACATCAACACAGGGGCTATTGTTCCTGAGAATGTTTACCATCATCAACACCAGGGCTATTGTTACTGAGACTGTTCATCTACATCAACACCAGGGTAATTGTTCCTGAGACTGTTCATCCACATCAACACCAGGGCTGTTGTTCCTGAAATTGTTCATGCACATCAACACCAGGGCTATTGTTCCTAATACTGTTCCTCAACATCAACACCTGGGCTACTGTTCCTGAGAATGTATATCATCATCAACACCAGGACTAATGTTCCTGAGACTGTACATCAACATCAACACCTTGGCTCTTGTTCCTGAGAATCTTCATCGACATCAACACCAGGGCTGTTGTTCCTGAGACTGTTCATCAACATCAACACCAGGGCTATTGTTCCTGAGAATGTTCATCCACATCAACAGCAGGGTTATTGTTCCTGAGAATGTTCATGAAATCAACACCAGGGCTATTGTTCCTGAGATTGTTCATCCACATCAACACCAGAGCTATTGCTCCTGAGAATGTTTATCCAAATCAACACCAGGGCTATTGTTCCTGAGAATGTTCATCAACATCAACACCAGGGCTATTGTTCCTCTCATTGTTCATCCACATCAACACCAGGGCTATTGTTCCTGAGACTGTTCATCCACATCAACACCTGGGCTATTGTTCCTGGGACTGCTCATTCACATCAACACCAGGGTTATTGTTCCTGTGAATGTTTATCCACATCATCACCATTGTTATTGTTCCTGAGACTGTTCATCCACATCAACACCAGGGCTATTGTTGCTGAGACTGTTCATCCACATCAACTCCAGGCCTATTGTTGCTGAGACTGTTCATCAACATCAATACCAGTGTTATTGTTGCTGAGATTGTTCATCCACATCAACACCAGGGCTATTGTTTCTGAGACTGTGCATCCACATCAACAACAGGACTATTGTTGCTAAGACTGTTCATCCACATCAACACCAGGGCTATTGTTGCTGAGACTGTTCATCCACATCAACACCAGGGTTATTGTTGCTGAGACTGTTCATTCACATCAACACCAGAGCTGTTTTTCCTGAGATTGTTCATCCACATCAACACCAGGGCTATTGTCCCTGAGACTGTTCATCAACATCAACACGTGGGCTATTGTTCCTGAGAATGTATATCCTCATCAACACCAGGACTAATGTTCCTGAGACTGTTCATCAACACCAACACCTGGGATCTTGTTGCTGAGATTGTTCATCCACATCAACACCAGGGCTATTGTTCCTGAGACTGTTCATCCACATCAACACCAGGGCTATTTTTCCAGAGATTGTTCATCCTCATCAACACCAGGGCTATTGTTCCTGAGATTGTTCATCCACATCAACACCAGGGCTATTGTTCCTGAGAATGTTCATCCACATCAACACCAGGGCTTTTGTTCTTGAGAATGTTCATCCACTTCAACAGTTGTGCTGTTGTTCCTGAGTTTGTTCATCCGCATCAACACCAGGGCTATTGTTCCTGAAACTGTTCATCCACATCAACACAGGGGCTATTGTTCCTGAGAATGTTTACCATCATCAACACCAGGGCTATTGTTACTGAGACTGTTCATCCACAACAACACCAGGGTAATTGTTCCTGTGATTGTTCATCCACATCCACACCAGGGCTATTTTTCCTGAGACTGTTTATCCACATCAACACCAGGGCTGTTGTTCCTGAAATTGTTCATCCACATCAACACCAGGGCTATTGTTCCTAAGACTGTTCCTCAACATCAACACCTGGGCTACTGTTCCTGAGAATGTATATCCTCATCAACACCAGGACTAATGTTCCTGAGACTGTACATCAACATCAACACCTTGGCTCTTGTTCCTGAGAATGTTCATCGACATCAACACCAGGGCTGTTGTTCCTGAGACTGTTCATCAACATCAACACCAGGGCTATTGTTCCTGAGAATGTTCATCCACATCAACAGCAGGGTTATTGTTCCTGAGAATGTTCATGAAATCAACACCAGGGCTATTGTTCCTGAGATTGTTCATCCACATCAACACCAGAGCTATTGCTCCTGAGAATGTTTATCCAAATCAACACCAGGGCTATTGTTCCTGAGAATGTTCATCAACATCAACACCAGGGCTATTGTTCCTGAGATTGTTCATCCACATCAACACCAGGGCTATTGTTCCTGAGATTGTTCATCCACATCAACACAAGGGCTATTGTTCCTGAGACTGTTCATCCACATCAGTACTAGGGCTGTTTTTCCTGAGAATGTTTATCCTCATCAACACCAGGACTAATGTTCCTGAGATTGTTCATCCACATCAACACATAGGGCACTTGTTCCTGAGACTGTTCATCCACATCAACACCAGGGCAATTGTTCCTGAGAATGTTCATCCACATCAACAGCAGGGTTATTGTTCTTGAGTCAGTTCATCCACATCAACACCAGGGCAATTGTTACTGAGACTGTTCATCCAGTTCAACACCAGGGCTATTGTTCCTGAGACTGTTCATCCACATCAACACGAGGGCTATTGTTCCTGAGATTGTTCATCCACATCAACACCAGGGCTATTGTTCCTGAGACTGTTCATCCACATCAACACCAGGGCTATTGTTCCTGAGAATGTTTACCATCATCAACACCAGGGCTATTGTTCCTGAGACTGTTCATCCACATCCACACCAGGGCTATTGTTCCTGAGAATGTTCATCCACATCAACATCAGGGCTATTGTTCCTGAGACTGTTCATCCACATCAACACCAGGGCTGTTGTTCCTGAGATTGTCCATCCACGTCAACATCAGGGCTATTGTTCCTGTGACTGTTCATCCACATCAACACCAGGGCTATTTTTCCTGAGAATGTTTATCCTCATCAACACCAGGGCTATTGTTCCTGACAATGTTTATCCACATCAATACCAGGGCTATTGTTCCTGAGAATGTTCATCCACATCAACATCAGGGCAATTGTTCCTGAGACTATTCATCCACAACAACACCAGGGCTCTTGTTGCTGAGACTGTTCATCCACATCAACACCAGTGTTATTGTTGCTGAGACTGTTCATGCACATCAACACCAGGAGTAATCTTTCTGAGACTGTTCATTCACATAAACACCAGAGCTGTTTTTCCTGAGATTGTTCATCCACATCAACACCGGGACTATTGTTCCTCTCATTGTTCATCCACATCAACACCAGGGCTATTGTTCCTGAGACTGTTCATCCACATCAACACCTGGGCTATTGTTCCTGGGACTGCTCATTCACATCAACACCAGGGTTATTGTTCCTGAGACTGTTCATCCACATCAACACCAGGGCTATTGTTGCTGAGACTGTTCTTCCACATCAACTCCAGGCCTATTGTTGCTGAGACTGTTCATAAACATCAATACCAGTGTTATTGTTGCTGAGATTGTTCATCCACATCAACACCAGGGCTATTGTTTCTGAGACTGTGCATCCACATCAACAACAGGACTATTGTTGCTAAGACTGTTCATCCACATCAACACCAGGGCTATTGTTGCTGAGACTGTTCATCCACATCAACACCAGGGTTATTGTTGCTGAGACTGTTCATTCACATCAACACCAGAGCTGTTTTTCCTGAGATTGTT
Source organism: Heterodontus francisci (assembly GCF_036365525.1). Taxonomy (NCBI): domain Eukaryota; kingdom Metazoa; phylum Chordata; class Chondrichthyes; order Heterodontiformes; family Heterodontidae; genus Heterodontus; species Heterodontus francisci. The sequence continues at coordinate 46,972,080 of NC_090398.1, forward strand.
CATCCACATCAACACCAGGGCTATTGTCCCTGAGACTGTTCATCAACATCAACACGTGGGCTATTGTTCCTGAGAATGTATATCCTCGTCAAAACCAGGACTAATGTTCCTGAGACTGTTCATCAACACCAACACCTGGGATCTTGTTGCAGAGATTGTTCATCCACATCAACACCAGGGCTATTGTTCCTGAGACTGTTCATCCACATCAACACCAGGGCTAATTTTCCAGAGATTGTTCATCCTCATCAACACCAGGGCTATTGTTCCTGAGATTGTTCATCCACATCAACACTAGTGCTATTGTTCCTGAGAATCTTCATCCACATCAACACCAGGGCTTTTGTTCTTGTGAATGTTCATCCACTTCAACAGTTGTGCTATTGTTCCTGAGATTGTTCATCCGCATCAACACCAGGGCTATTGTTCCTGACAATGTTTCTCCACATCAACACCAGGGTTATTGTTCCTGAGTCTGTTCATCCACATCAACACCAGGGCTATTGTTCCTGAAACTGTTCATCCACATCAACACAGGGGCTATTGTTCCTGAGAATGTTTACCATCATCAACACCAGGGCTATTGTTCCTGTGATTGTTCATCCACATCCACACCAGGGCTATTGATATTGAGACTGTGCATCCGCATCAACACCAGGGCTATTGTTCATGAGATTGTTTATCCACATCCACACCAGGGCTATTTTTCCTGAGACTGTTCATCCACATCAACACCAGGGCTGTTGTTCCTGAGATTGTTCATCCACATCAACACCAGGGCTATTGTTCCTAAGACTGTTCCTCAACATCAACACCTGGGCTATTGTTCCTGAGAATGTATATCCTCATCAACACCAGGACTAATGTTCCTGAGACTGTACATCAACATCAACACCTTGGCTCTTGTTCCTGAGAATGTTCATCGACATCAACACCAGGGCTGTTGTTCCTGAGACTGTTCATCAACATCAACACCAGGGCTATTGTTCCTGAGAATGTTCATCCACATCAACAGCAGGGTTATTGTTCCTGAGAATGTTCATGAAATCAACACCAGGGCTATTGTTCCTGAGATTGTTCATCCACATCAACACCAGAGCTATTGCTCCTGAGAATGTTCATCAACATCAACACCAGGGCTATTGTTGCTGAGATTGTTCATCCACATCAACACCAGGGCTATTGTTCCTGAGATTGTTCATCCACATCAACAACAGGGCTATTGTTCCTGAGATTGTTCATCCACATCAACACCAGGCTATTGTTCCTGAGATTGTTCATCCACATCAACACCAGGGCTATTGTTCCTGAGACTGTTCATCAACATCAACACCAGGGCGATTGTTCCTGAGATTGTTCATCCACATCAACACCAGGGCTATTGTTCCTGTGACTGATCATCAACATCAACACCAGGGTTATTGTTCCTGAGATTGTTCATCCACATCAACACCAGGGCTATTGTTCCTGAGATTGTTCATCCACGTCAACAGCAGGGCTATTGTTCCTGAGAATGTTCATCCACATCAACACCAGGGCTATTGTTCCTAAGACTGTTCATCAACATCAACACCAGGGCGATTGTTCCTGAGATTGTTCATCCACATCAACACCAGGCTATTGTTCCTGAGATTGTTCATCCACATCAACACCAGGGCTATTGTTCCTGAGACTGTTCATCAACATCAACACCAGGGCGATTGTTCCTGAGATTGTTCATCCACATCAACACCAGGGCTATTGTTCCTGTGACTGATCATCAACATCAACACCAGGGTTATTGTTCCTGAGATTGTTCATCCACATCAACACCAGGGCTATTGTTCCTGAGATTGTTCATCCACGTCAACAGCAGGGCTATTGTTCCTGAGAATGTTCATCCACATCAACACCAGGGCTATTGTTCCTAAGACTGTTCCTCAACATCAACACCTGGGCTATTGTTCCTGAGAATGTATATCCTCATCAACACCAGGACTAATGTTCCTGAGACTGTACATCAACATCAACACCTTGGCTCTTGTTTCTGAGAATGATCATCAACATCAACACCAGGGCTATTGTTCCTGAGAATGCTCATCCACATCAACAGCAGGGTTATTGTTCCTGAGAATGTTCATGAAATCAACACCAGGGCTATTGTTCCTGAGATTGTTCATCCACATCAACACCAGAGCTATTGCTCCTGAGAATGTTTATCCAAATCAACACCAGGGCTATTGCTCCTGAGAATGTTCATCCACATCAACAACAGGGCTATTGTTCCTGAGATTGTTCATCCACATCAACATCAGGGCTATTGTTCCTGAGATTGTTCATCCACATCAACACCAGGGCTAATGTTCCTGAGACTGTTCATCCACATCAGTACTAGGGCTGTTTTTCCTGAGAATGTTTATCCTCATCAACACCAGGACTAATGTTCCTGAGATTGTCCATCCACATCAACACCAGGGCACTTGTTCCTGAGACTGTTCATCCACATCAACATCATGGCTATTGTTCCTGAGAATGTTCATCCACATTAACAGCAGGGTTATTGTTCCTGAGTCAGTTCATCCACATCAACACCAGGGCAATTGTTACTGAGACTGTTCATCCAGTTCAACACCAGGGCTATTGTTACTGAGACTTTTCATGCACATCAACACCTGGGCTATTGTTCCTGAGAATGTATATCCTCATCAACACCAGGACTCATGTTCCTGAGACTGTACATCCACATCAACACCAGGGCTATTGTTCCTGAGATTGTTCATCCACATCAACACCAGGGCTAATGTTCCTGAGACTGTTCATCCACATCAGTACTAGGGCTGTTTTTCCTGAGAATGTTTATCCTCATCAACACCAGGACTAATGTTCCTGAGATTGTCCATCCACATCAACACCAGGTCACTTGTTCCTGAGACTGTTCATCCACATCAGTACTGGGGCTGTTTTTCCTGAGAATGTTGATCCTCATCAACACCAGGACTAATGTTCCTGAGATTGTTCATCCACATCAACACCAGGGCTATTGTTCCTGAGAATGTTCATCCACATCAACAACAGGGCTTTTGTTCCTGAGATTGTTCATCCACATCAACACCAGGGCTATTGTTCCTGAGACTGTTTATCCACATCAACACCAGGGCTATTGTTCCTGAGACTGTTCATCCGCATCATCACCAGGGCTGTTGTTCCTGAGATTGATCATCCACATCAACACCAGGGCTATTGTTCCTGAGACTGTTCATGAAATCAACACCAGGGCTATTGTTCCAGAGATTGTTCATCCACATCAACTCCAGGGCTTTTGTTCCTGAGATTGTTCATCCACATCAAAACCAGGGTAATTGTTCCTGTGACTGTTCATCCACATCAACACCAGGGCTATTGTTCCTGAGAATGTTCATCCACATCAACACCAGGGCTATTGTTCCTGAGACTGTTCCTCAACATCAACACCTGGGCTATTGTTCCTGAGAATGTATATCCTCATCAACACCAGGACGCATGTTCCTGAGACTGTACATCAACATCAACACCAGGGCTATTGTTCCTGAGATTGTTCATCCACATCAACAACAGAGCTATTGCTCCTGAGAATGTTTATCCAAATCAACACCAGGGCTATTGTTCCTGAGAATGTTCATCAACATCAACACCAGGGCTATTGTTCCTGAGATTGTTCATCCACATCAACACCAGGGCTATTGTTCCTGAGATTGTTCATCCACATCAACAACAGGGCTATTGTTCCTGAGATTGTTCATCCACATCAACACCAGGGCTAATGTTCCTGAGACTGTTCATCCACATCAGTACTGGGGCTGTTTTTCCTGAGAATGTTTATCCTCATCAACACCAGGACTAATGTTCCTGAGATTATTCATCCACATCAACACCATGGCACTTGTTCCTGAGAATGTTCATCCACATCAACATCATGGCTATTGTTCCTGAGAATGTTCATCCACATCAACAGCAGGGTTATTGTTCCTGAGTCAGTTCATCCACATCAGCACCAGGGCAATTGTCACTGAGACTGTTCATCCAGTTCAACACCAGGGCTATTGTTCCTGAGACTGTTCATCCACATCAACACCAGCGCTATTGTTCCTGAGATTGTTCATCCACATCAACAACAGGGCTATTGTTCCTGAGACTGTTCATCCACATCAACACCAGGGCTATTGTTCCTGAGAATGTTCATGAAATCAACACCAGGGCTATTGTTCCTGAGATTGTTCATCCACATCAACTCCAGGGCTATTGTTCCTGAGATTGCTCATCCACATCAAAACCATCGTAATTGTTCTGTGATTGTTCATCCACATCAACACCAGGGCTATTGTTCCTGAGATTGTTCATCCACATCAACACCAGGGCTATTGTTCCTGAGATTGTTCATCCACATCAACACCAGGGCTATTGTTCCTGAGAATGTTCATCCACATCAACACCAGGGCTTTTGTTCCTGAGATTGTTCATCCATATCAACACCAGGGCCATTGTTCCTGAGACTGTTTATCCACATCAACGCCCGGGCTATTGTTCCTGAGACTGTTCATCCACATCATCACCAGGGCTGTTGTTCCTGAGATTGTTCATCCACATCAACACCAGGGCTATTGTTCCTGAGACTGTTCCTCAACATCAGCACCTAGGCTATTGTTCCTGAGAATGTATATCCTCATCAACACCAGGACTCATGTTCCTGAGACTGTACATCAACATCAACACCTTGGCTCTTGTTCCTGAGAATGTTCATCGACATCGACACCAGGACTATTGTTCCTGAGACTGTTCATCAACATCAACACCAGGGCTATTGTTCCTGAGATTGTTCATCCACATCAACTCCAGGGCTATTGTTCCTGAGATTGTTCATCCACATCAAAACCAGGGTAATTGTTCCTGTGATTGTTCATCCACATCAACACCAGGGCTATTGTTCCTGAGATTGTTCATCCTCATCAACACCAGGGCTATTGTTCCTGAGATTGTTCATCCACATCAACACCAGCGCTATTGTTCCTGAGAATGTTCATCCAAATCAACACCAGGGCTTTTGTTCCTGAGATTGTTCATCCACATCAACACCAGGGCTATTGTTCCTGAGACTGTTTATCCACATCAACACCCGGGCTATTGCTCCTGAGACTGTTCATCCACATCATCACCAGGGCTGTTGTTCCTGAGATTGTTCATCCACATCAACACCAGGGCTATTGTTCCTGAGTCTGTTCCTCAACATCAACACCTGGGCTATTGTTCCTGAGAATGTATATCCTCATCAACACCAGGACTCATGTTCCTGAGACTGTACATCAACATCAACACCTTGGCTCTTGTTCCTGAGAATGTTCATCGACATCGACACCAGGACTATTGTTCCTGAGACTGTTCATCAACATCAACACCAGGGCTATTGTTCCTGAGATTGTTCATCCACATCAACATCATGGCTATTGTTCCTGAGAATGTTCATCAACATCAACACCAGGTCGATTGTTCCTGAGATTGTTCATCCACATCAACACCAGGGCTATTGTTCCTGAGACTGATCATCCACATCGACACCAGGGTTATTGTTCCTGAGACTGTTCATCAACATCAATACCAGGGCTATTGTTCCTGAGAATGTTTATCCTCATCAAAACCAGGACTAATGTTCCTGAGATTGATCATCCACATCAACACCAGGGGAATTGTTCCTGAGGCTGTTCATCCACATCAAAACCAGGGCTATTGTTCCTGAGATAGTGCATCAACAGCAACACCAGTGCTATTGTTCCTGAGATTGTTCATCCACATCAACACCAGGGCTATTGTTCCTGAGATTGTTCATCCACGTCAACAGCAGGGCTATTGTTCCTGAGAATGTTCATCCACATCAACAGTTGGGCTATTGTTCCTGAGATTGTTCATCCACATCAACACCAGAGCTATTGCTCCTGAGAATGTTTATCCAAATCAACACCAGGGCTATTGTTCCTGAGACTGTACATCAACATCAACACCTTGGCTCTTGTTCCTGAGAATGTTCATCGACATCGACACCAGGACTATTGTTCCTGAGACTGTTCATCAACATCAACACCAGGGCTATTGTTCCTGAGATTGTTCATCCACATCAACATCATGGCTATTGTTCCTGAGAATGTTCATCAACATCAACACCAGGGCGATTGTTCCTGAGATTGTTCATCCACATCAACACCAGGGCTATTGTTCCTGAGACTGATCATCAACATCAACAACAGGGTTATTGTTCCTGAGACTGTTCATCAACATCAATACCAGGGCTATTGTTCCTGAGAATGTTTATCCTCATCAAAACCAGGACTAATGTTCCTGAGATTGATCATCCACATCAACACCAGGGGAATTGTTCCTGAGGCTGTTCATCCACATCAAAACAAGGGCTATTGTTCCTGAGATAGTGCATCAACAGCAACACCAGTGCTATTGTTCCTGAGATTGTTCATCCACATCAACACCAGGGCTATTGTTCCTGAGATTGTTCATCCACGTCAACAGCAGGGCTATTGTTCCTGAGAATGTTCATCCACATCAACAGTTGGGCTATTGTTCCTGAGATTGTTCATCCACATCAACACCAGAGCTATTGCTCCTGAGAATGTTTATCCAAATCAACACCAGGGCTATTGTTCCTGACAATGTTTCTCCACATCAACACCAGGGTTATTGTTCCTGAGTCTGTTCATCCACATCAACACCAGGGTAATTGTTCCTGAGATTGCTCATCCACATCAAAACCAGGGTAATTGTTCCTGTGATTGTTCATCCACATCAACACCAGGGCTATTGTTCCTGAGATTGTTCATCCTCATCAACACCAGGGCTATTGTTCCTGAGATTGTTCATCCACATCAACACCAGGGCTATTGTTCCTGAGATTGTTCATCCACATCAACACCAGGGCTTTTGTTCCTGAGATTGTTCATCCACATCAACACCAGGGCTATTGTTCCTGAGACTGTTTATCCACATTAACACCCGGGCTATTGTTCCTGAGACTGTTCATCCAAATCATCACCAGGGCTGTTGTTCCTGAGATTGTTCATCCACATCAACACAAGGGCTATTGTTCCTGAGACTGTTCCTCAACATCAACACCTGGGCTATTGTTCCTGAGAATGTATATCCTCATCAACACCAGGACTAATTTTCCTGAGACTGTACATCAACATCAACACCTTGGCTCTTGTTCCTGAGAATGTTCATCGACATCGACACCAGGACTATTGTTCCTGAGACTGTTCATCAACATCAACACCAGGGCTATTGTTCCTGAGATTGTTCATCCACATCAACTCCAGGGCTATTGTTCCTGAGATTGTTCATCCACATCAAAACCAGGGTAATTGTTCCTGTGATTGTTCATCCACATCAACACCAGGGCTATTGTTCCTGAGATTGTTCATCCTCATCAACACCAGGGCTATTGTTCCTGAGATTGCTCATCCACATCAACACCAGGGCTATTGTTCCTGAGAATGTTCATCCACATCAACACCAGGGCTTTTGTTCCTGAAATTGTTCATCCACATCAACACCAGTGCTATTGTTCCTGAGACTGTTTATCCACATCAACACCCGGGCTATTGTTCCTGAGTCTGTTCATCCACATCATCACCAGGGCTGTTGTTCCTGAGATTGTTCATCCACATCAACACCAGGGCTATTGTTCCTGAGACTGTTCCTCAACATCAACACCTGGGCTATTGTTCCTGAGAATGTATATCCTCATCAACACCAGGACTCATGTTCCTGAGACTGTACATCAACATCAACACCTTGGCTCTTGTTCCTGAGAATGTTCATCGACATCGACACCAGGACTATTGTTCCTGAGACTGTTCATCAACATCAACACCAGGGCTATTGTTCCTGAGATTGTTCATCCACATCAACATCATGGCTATTGTTCCTGAGAATGTTCATCAACATCAACACCAGGGCGATTGTTCCTGAGATTGTTCATCCACATCAACACCAGGGCTATTGTTCCTGAGACTGATCACCAACATCAACACCAGGGTTATTGTTCCTGAGACTGTTCATCAACATCAATACCAGGGCTATTGTTCCTGAGAATGTTTATCCTCATCAAAACCAGGACTAATGTTCCTGAGATTGATCATCCACATCCACACCAGGGGAATAGTTCCTGAGGCTGTTCATCCACATCAACACCTTGGCTCTTGTTCCTGAGAATGTTCATCGACATCGACACCAGGACTATTGTTCCTGAGACTGTTCATCAACATCAACACCAGAGCTATTGCTCCTGAGAATGTTTATCCAAATCAACACCAGGGCTATTGTTCCTGACAATGTTTCTCCACATCAACAGCAGGGTTATTGTTCCTGAGTCTGTTCATCCACATCAACACCAGGGCTATTTTTCCTGAGACTGTTCATCCACATCAACACAGGGGCTATTGTTCCTGAGATTGTTCATCCAGATCAACACCAGGGCTATTGTTCCTGAGACTGTTCATCCACATCAACACCAGGGCTATTGTTCCTGAGAATGTTTACCATCATCAACACCAGGGCTATTGTTACTGAGAAAGTTCATCCACATCAGCAGCAGGGTTATTGTTCCTGAGTCAGTTCATCCACATCAACACCGGGGCAATTGTTACTGAGACTGTTCATCCACTTCAACACCAGGGCTATTGTTCCAGAGAATGTTTATCCTCATCAACACCAGGGCTATTTTTCCTGAGACTGTTCATCCACATCAACACCAGGGCTATTGTTCCTGAGATTGTTCATCCACATCAACACCAGGGCTATTGTTCCTGAGACTGTTCATCCACATCAACACCAGGGCTATTGTTCCTGAGAATGTTTACCATCATCAACACCAGGGCTATTGTTCCTGAGACTGTTCATCCACATCAACACCAGGCCTATTGTTCCTGAGATTGTTCATCCTCATCAACACCAGGGCTATTGTTCCTGAGATTGTTCATCCTCATCAACACCAGGGCTATTGTTCCTGAGAATGTTCATCCACATCAACACCAGGGCTTTTGTTCCTGAGACTGTTGATCAACATCAACACCCGGGCTATTGTTCCTGAGACTGTTCATCCACATCATCACCAGGGCTGTTGTTCCTGAGATTGTTCATCCACATCAACACCAGGGCTATTGTTCCTGAGACTGTTCCTCAACATCAACACCTGGGCTATTGTTCCTGAGAATGTATATCCTCATCAACGCCAGGACTCATGTTCCTGAGACTGTACATCAACATCAACACCTTGGCTCTTTTTCCTGAGAATGTTCATCGGCATCGACACCAGGACTATTGTTCCTGAGACTGTTCATCCACATCAACACCAGGGCTTTTGTTCCTGAGAATGTTTACCATCATCAAGACCAGGGCTATTGTTACTGAGACTGTTCATCCACATCAACACCAGGGTAATTGTTCCTGTGATTGTTCATCCACATCAACAACAGGACTATTGTTCCTGAGATTGCTCATCCACATCAAAACCAGGGCTATTGTTCCTGAGATTTTTTATCCTCATCAACACCAGGGCTATTGTCCCTGAGATTCTTCATCCACATCAACACCAGGGCTATTGTTCCTGACAATGCTCATCCACTTCAACACCAGGGCTATTGTTCCTGAGATTGTTCATCCACATCAACACCAGGGCTATTGTTCCTGAGACTGTTCATCCGCATCAACACCAGGGCTATTGTTCCTGAGATTGTTCATCCACATCCACACCAGGGCTATTTTTCCTGAGACTGTTCATCCACATCAACACCAGGGCTGTTGTTCCTGAGGTTTTTCATCCACATCAACACCAGGGCTACTGTTCCTAAGACTGTTCCTCAACATCAACACCTGGGCTATTGTTCCTGAGAATGTATATCCTCATCAACAACAGGACTAATGTTCCTGAGACTGTACATCAACATCAACACCTTGGCTCTTGGTTCTGAGAATGTTCATCGACATCAACTCCAGGGCTATTGTTCCTGAGACTGTTCATCAACATCAACACCAGGGCTAATGTTCCTGAGATTGTTCATCCACATCAACAGCAGGGCTATTGTACCTGAGAATGTTCATCAACTTCAACACCAGGGCTATTTTCCTGAGATTGTTCATCAACATCAACACCAGGGCTATTGTTCCTGAGAATGTATATCCTCATCAACACCAGGACTCATGTTCCTGAGACTGTACATCAACATCAACACCTTGGCTCTTGTTCCTGCGAATGTTCATCGACATCGACATCAGGACTATTGTTCCTGAGACTGTTCATCAACATCAACACCAGGGCTATTGTTCCTGAGATTGTTCATCCACATCAACACCAGGGCTACTGTTCCTGAGAATGTTCATCAACATCAACACCAGGGCGATTGTTCCTGAGATTGTTCATCCACATCAACACCAGGGCTATTGTTCCTGAGCCTGTTCATCAACATCAACACCAGGGTTATTGTTCCTGAGACTGTTCATCCACATCAATACCAGGGCTATTGTTCCTGAGAATGTTTATCCTCATCAACTCCAGGACAAATGTTCCTGAGATTGTTCAACCACATCAACACCAGGGGAATTGTTCCTGAGGCTGTTCATCCACATCAAAAGCAGGGCTATTGTTACTGAGATAGTGCATCAACAGCAACACCAGTGCTATTGTTCCTGAGATTGTTCATCCACATCAACACCAGGGCTATTGTTCCTGACATTGTTCATCCACATCAACAGCAGGGCTATTGTTCCTGAGAATGTTCATCCACATCAACAGTTGGGCTATTGTTCCTGAGAATGTTCATCCGCATCAACACCAGGGCTATTGTTCCTGACAATGTTTCTCCACATCAACACCAGGGGAATTGTTCCTGAGGCTGTTCATCCACATCAAAAGCAGGGCTATTGTTCCTGAGATAGTGCATCAACAGCAACACCAGTGCTTTTGTTCTTGAGATTGTTCATCCACATCAACACCAGGGCAATTGTTCCTGAGATTGTTCTTCCACATCAACAGCAGGGCCATTGTTCCTGAGAATGTTCATCCACATCAACAGTTGGGCTATTGTTCCTGAGAATGTTCATTCGCATCAACACCAGGGCTATTGTTCCTGAGTCTGTTCATCCACATCAACACCAGGGCAATTGTTCCAGAGTCTTTTCATCCACTTCAACACCAGGGCTATTGTTCCTGAGACTGTTCATCCACATCAACACAGGGGCCATTGTTCCTGAGATTGTTCATCCACATCAACACCAGGGCTACTGTTCCTGAGACTGTTCATCCACATCAACACCAGGGCTATTGTTCCTGAGAATGTTTACCATCATCAACACCAGGGCTATTGTTCCTCAAACTGTTCATCCACATCAACACCAGGGTAATTGTTCCTGTGATTGTTCATCCACATCAACAACTGGGCATTTGTTCCTGAGATTGCTCATCCACATCAAAACCAGGGCTATTGTTCCTAAGATTGTTCATCCTCATCAACACCAGGACTCATGTTCCTGAGACTGTACATCAACATCAACACCTTGGCTCTTGTTCCTGAGAATGTTCATCGACATCGACATCAGGACTATTGTTCCTGAGACTGTTCATCAACATCAACACCAGGGCTATTGTTCCTGAGATTGTTCATCCACATCAACAGTTGGGCTATTGTTCCTGAGAATGTTCATCCGCATCAACACCAGGGCTATTGTTCCTGACAATGTTTCTCCACATCAACACCAGGGTTATTGTTCCTGAGTCTGTTCATCCACATCAACACCAGGGCTATTGTTCCGATATTGTTCGTCCACATCAACAGCAGGGCTATTGTTCCTGAGAATGTTTATCCTCATCAACTCCAGGACAAATGTTCCTGAGATTGTTCATCCACATCAACACGAGGGGAATTGTTCCTGAGGCTGTTCATCCACATCAAAAGCAGGGCTATTGTTCCTGAGATAGTGCATCAACAGCAACACCAGTGCTATTGTTCTTGAGATTGTTCATCCACATCAACACCAGGGCAATTGTTCCTGAGATTGTTCTTCCACATCAACAGCAGGGCTATTGTTCCTGAGAATGTTCATCCACATCAACAGTTGGGCTATTGTTCCTGAGAATGTTCATTCGCATCAACACCAGGGCTATTGTTCCTGAGTCTGTTCATCCACATCAACACCAGGGCAATTGTTCCAGAGACTTTTCATCCACTTCAACACCAGGGCTATTGTTCCTGAGACTGTTCATCCACATCAACACAGGGGCCATTGTTCCTGAGATTGTTCATCCACATCAACACCAGGGCTACTGTTCCTGAGACTGTTCATCCACATCAACACCAGGGCTATTGTTCCTGAGAATGTTTACCATCATCAACAACAGGGCTATTGTTCCTCAAACTGTTCATCCACATCAACACCAGGGTAATTGTTCCTGTGATTGTTCATCCACATCAACAACTGGGCATTTGTTCCTGAGATTGCTCATCCACATCAAAACCAGGGCTATTGTTCCTAAGATTGTTCATCCTCATCAACACCAGGACTCATGTTCCTGAGACTGTACATCAACATCAACACCTTGGCTCTTGTTCCTGAGAATGTTCATCGACATCGACATCAGGACTATTGTTCCTGAGACTGTTCATCAACATCAACACCAGGGCTATTGTTCCTGAGATTGTTCATCCACATCAACACCAGGGCTATTGTTCCTGAGATAGTGCATCAACAGCAACACCAGTGCTATTGTTCTTGAGATTGTTCATCCACATCAACACCAGGGCTATTGTTCCTGAGATTGTTCTTCCACATCAACAGCAGGGCTATTGTTCCTGAGAATGTTCATCCACATCAACAGTTGGGCTATTGTTCCTGAGAATGTATATCCTCATCAACACCAGGACTAATGTTCCAGAGACTGTACATCAACATCAACACCTTGGCTCTTGATCCTGAGAATGTTCATCGACATCAACACCAGGGCTATTGTTCCTGAGACTGTTCATCAACATCAACACCAGGTCTATTGTTCCTGAGATTGTTCATCCACATCAACACCAGGGCTTTTGTTCCTGAGATTGTTCATCCACATCAACACCAGGGTTATTGTTCCTGAGACTGATCATCAACATCAACACCAGGGCTATTGTTCCTGAGATTGTTCATCCACATCAACACCAGGGCTATTGTTCCTGAGAATGTTCATCCACATCAACATCAGGGCTATTGTTCCTGATCCTGTTCATCCACATCAACACCAGGGCAATTGTTCCTGAGATTTTCCATCCACATCAACATCATGGCTATTGTTCCTGAGACTGTTCATCAACATCAACACCAGGTCTATTGTTCCTGAGATTGTTCATCCACATCAACACCAGGGCTTTTGTTCCTGAGACTGTTCATCCACATCAACACCAGGGTTATTGTTCCTGAGACTGATCATCAACATCAACACCAGGGCTATTGTTCCTGAGATTGTTCATCCACATCAACACCAGGGCTATTGTTCCTGAGATTGTTCATCCACATCAACACCAGGGCTATTGTTCCTAAGAATGTTCATCCACATCAACATCAGGGCTATTGTTCCTGATCCTGTTCATCCACATCAACTCCAGGGCTATTGTCCCTGTGACTGTTTCTCCTCAGCAACACCAGGGCTATTGTTCCTAATAATGTTTTTCCTCATCAACACCAGGGCTATTGTTCCTGAGATGGTTCATCCACAACAACACCAGTTCTATTGTTCCTGAGATTTTTCATCCACATCAACACCACTGCTATTGTTCTTGAGCATGTTCATTCACATCAACACCAGGAGTATCGTTTCTGAGACTGTTCATCCACATCAACACCAGGGCTATTGCTCCTGAGACGGTTCATCAATATCAACACCTGGTCTATTGTTCCTGAGAATGTATATCCTCATCGACACCAGGGCTATTGTTCCTGAGACTGTTCATCAACATCAGCACCATGGCTAATGTTCCTGAGAATGTTTATCCACATCAACACACTGGCTATTGTTCCTGAGAATGTTTATCCTCATCAACACCTGGGCTATTGTTCCTGAGGTTGTTCATCCACATCAACACCTGGGCTATGTTTCCTGAGATTGTTCATCCACATCAACACCAGTGCTATATTTCCTGAGAATGTTTATCCACATCAACACCAGGGCTATTGTTCCTGAGACTGTTCATCCAAATCAACACCAGGACTATTGTTCCTGAGAATGTTTATCCTCATCAACTCCAGGACAAATGTTCCTGAGATTGTTCAACCACATCAACACCAGGGGAATTGTTCCTGAGGCTGTTCATCCACATCAAAAGCAGGGCTATTGTTACTGAGATAGTGCATCAACAGCAACACCAGTGCTATTGTTCCTGAGATTGTTCATCAACATCAACACCAGGGCTATTGTTCCTGACATTGTTCATCCACATCAACAGCAGGGCTATTGTTCCTGAGAATGTTCATCCACATCAACAGTTGGGCTATTGTTCCTGAGAATGTTCATCCGCATCAACACCAGGGCTATTGTTCCTGACAATGTTTCTCCACATCAACACCAGGGTTATTGTTCCTGAGTCTGTTCATCCACATCAACACCAGGGCTATTGTTCCGATATTGTTCGTCCACATCAACAGCAGGGCTATTGTTCCTGAGAATGTTTATCCTCATCAACTCCAGGACAAATGTTCCTGAGATTGTTCATCCACATCAACACCAGGGGAATTGTTCCTGAGGCTGTTCATCCACATCAAAAGCAGGGCTATTGTTCCTGAGATTGTTCTTCCACATCAACAGCAGGGCTATTGTTCCTGAGAATGTTCATCCACATCAACAGTTGGGCTATTGTTCCTGAGAATGTTCATTCGCATCAACACCAGGGCTATTGTTCCTGAGTCTGTTCATCCACATCAACACCAGGGCAATTGTTCCAGAGACTTTTCATCCACTTCAACACCAGGGCTATTGTTCCTGAGACTGTTCATCCACATCAACACAGGGGCCATTGTTCCTGAGATTGTTCATCCACATCAACACCAGGGCTACTGTTCCTGAGACTGTTCATCCACATCAACACCAGGGCTATTGTTCCTAAGAATGTTTACCATCATCAACACCAGGGCTATTGTTCCTCAAACTGTTCATCCACATCAACACCAGGGTAATTGTTCCTGTGATTGTTCATCCACATCAACAACTGAGCATTTGTTCCTGAGATTGCTCATCCACATCAAAACCAGGGCTATTGTTCCTAAGATTGTTCATCCTCATCAACACCAGGACTCATGTTCCTGAGACTGTACATCAACATCAACACCTTCGCTCTTGTTCCTGAGAATGTTCATCGACATCGTCATCAGGACTATTGTTCCTGAGACTGTTCATCAACATCAACACCAGGGCTATTGTTCCTGAGATTGTTCATCCACATCAACACCAGGGCTATTGTTCCTGAGATAGTGCATCAACAGCAACACCAGTGCTATTGTTCTTGAGATTGTTCATCCACATCAACACCAGGGCTATTGTTCCTGAGATTGTTCTTCCACATCAACAGCAGGGCTATTGTTCCTGAGAATGTTCATCCACATCAACAGTTGGGCTATTGTTCCTGAGAATGTATATCCTCATCAACACCAGGACTAATGTTCCAGAGACTGTACATCAACATCAACACCTTGGCTCTTGATCCTGAGAATGTTCATCGACATCACCACCAGGGCTATTGTTCCTGAGACTGTTCATCAACATCAACACCAGGTCTATTGTTCCTGAGATTGTTCATCCACATCAACACCAGGGCTTTTGTTCCTGAGATTGTTCATCCACATCAACACCAGGGTTATTGTTCCTGAGACTGATCATCAACATCAACACCAGGGCTATTGTTCCTGAGATTGTTCATCCACGTCAACACCAGGGCTATTGTTCCTGAGAATGTTCATCCACATCAACATCAGGGCTATTGTTCCTGATCCTGTTCATCCACATCAACACCAGGGCAATTGTTCCTGAGATTTTCCATCCACATCAACATCATGGCTATTGTTCCTGAGACTGTTCATCAACATCAACACCAGGTCTATTGTTCCTGAGATTGTTCATCCACATCAACACCAGGGCTTTTGTTCCTGAGATTGTTCATCCACATCAACACCAGGGTTATTGTTCCTGAGACTGATCATCAACATCAACACCAGGGCTATTGTTCCTGAGATTGTTCATCCACATCAACACCAGGGCTATTGTTCCTGAGAATGTTCATCCACATCAACACCAGGGCTATTGTTCCTGAGATTGTTCATCCACATCAACACCAGGGCTATTGTTCCTAAGAATGTTCATCCACATCAACATCAGGGCTATTGTTCCTGATCCTGTTCATCCACATCAACTCCAGGGCTATTGTCCCTGTGACTGTTTCTCCTCAGCAACACCAGGGCTATTGTTCCTAATAATGTTTTTCCTCATCAACACCAGGGCTATTGTTCC
Organism: Heterodontus francisci; assembly: GCF_036365525.1. Lineage (NCBI taxonomy): Eukaryota > Metazoa > Chordata > Chondrichthyes > Heterodontiformes > Heterodontidae > Heterodontus > Heterodontus francisci. The sequence goes on from NC_090398.1 coordinate 46,988,620, forward strand.
TGAGATGGTTCATCCACAACAACACCAGTTCTATTGTTCCTGAGATTTTTCATCCACATCAACACCACTGCTATTGTTCTTGAGCATGTTCATTCACATCAACACCAGGAGTATCGTTTCTGAGACTGTTCATCCACATCAACACCAGGGCTATTGCTCCTGAGACTGTTCATCAATATCAACACCTGGTCTATTGTTCCTGAGAATGTATATCCTCATCGACACCAGGGCTATTGTTCCTGAGACTGTTCATCAACATCAGCACCATGGCTAATGTTCCTGAGAATGTTTATCCACATCAACACACTGGCTATTGTTCCTGAGAATGTTTATCCTCATCAACACCTGGGCTATTGTTCCTGAGGTTGTTCATCCACATCAACACCTGGGCTATGTTTCCTGAGATTGTTCATCCACATCAACACCAGTGCTATATTTCCTGAGAATGTTTATCCACATCAACACCAGGGCTATTGTTCCTGAGACTGTTCATCCAAATCAACACCAGGACTATTGTTCCTGAGATTGTTCATCCACATCAAAACGAGGGCTATTGTTCCTTAGACTGTTCATCCACATCAACACCAGGGCTATTGTTCCTGAGACTTTTCATCCACATCAACACCAGGGTTATTGTTCCTGAGAATGTTTATCCACATCAACACCATGGTTATTGTTCCTGACATTGCTCATCCACATCAACACCAGGGCTATTGTTCCTGAGAATGTTCATCCACATCAACATCAGGGCTATTGTTCCTGAGACACTTCATCCACATCAACACCAGGGCTATTGTTCCAGAGATTGTCCATCCACATCAACATCAGGGCTTTTGTTCCTGAGACTGTTCATCCACATCAACACCAGGGCTATTGTTCCTGAGAATGTTTATCCACATCAACACCAGGGCTATTGTTCCTGAGATTGTTCATCCACATCAACACCAGGGCTATTGTTCCTGAGACTGTTCATCCACATCAACACCAGGGCTATTGTTCCTGAGAATGTTTATAATCATCAAAAGCAGGGTTATTGTTCCTGAGACTGTTCATCCACATCAACACCAGGAGTATTGTTTCTGAGACTGTTCATCCACATCAACACCAGTACTGTTGTTCCTGCGATTGTTCATCCTCATCCACACCAGGGCTATTGTTCCTGAGAATGTTTATCCTCATCAACACCAGGGCTATTGTTCCTGAGAATGTGTACCCACATCAACACACGGGCTATTGTTCCTGATAATGTTTATGCTCATCAACACCAGGGCTATTTTTCCTGCGATTGTTCATCCACATCAACACCAGTGCTATTGTTCCTGAGAATGTTTATCCACATCAATACCAGGGCTATTGTTCCTCAGACTGTTCATCCACATCAACACAGTACTATTGTTCCTGAGATTGTTCATCCACATCAACACCAGGGCGATTGTTCCTGAGACCGTTCATCCACATCAAAAGAAGGGTTATTGTTCCAGAGAATGTTTATCCACATCAACACCAGGGTTATTGTTCCTGAGACTGTTCATCCACATCAACACCAGGTCTGTTGTTCCAGAGAATGCTTATCCACATCAACACCAGGGTTATTGTGCCTGAGAATGTTTATCCACATCAACACCAGGAGCGTTCTTTCAGAGACTGTTCATCCACATCAACACCAGGGCTGTTTTTCCTGAGACTGTTCATCCACATCAACACCAGGTCTATTGTTCCTGAGAATGTTTATCCACATCAACACCAGTGTCATTGTTCCTGAGAATCTTCATTCACATCAACACCAGGTCTATTGTTGCTGAGACTGTACATCCACATCAACACCAGAGCTACTCTTGCTGAGACTGTTCATCCAGATCAACTCCAGGCCTATTGTTGCTGAGACTGTTCATCCGCATCAACACCAGTGTTATTGTTGCTGAGATTGTTCATCCACATCAACACCAGGGCTATTGTTCCTGAGACTGTGCATCCACATCAACACCAGGACTATTGTTGCGAAGACTGTTCATCCACATCAACACCAGGGTTATTGTTGCTGAGACTGTTCATGCACATCAACACCAGGAGCATTCTTTCTGAGACTGTTCATCCACATCAACACCAGGGCTCTTTTGCCAGAAATTGTTCACCCACATCAACACCAGGGCTATTGTCCCTGAGACTGCACATCAACATCAACAGCTGGGCTATTGTTCCTGAGAATGTATATCCTCATCAACACCAGGACTAATGTTCCTGAGACTGTACATCAACATCAACAGCTTGGCTCTTGTTCCTGAGAATGTTCATCGACATCGACACCAGGACTATTGTTCCTGAGACTGTTCATCAACATCAACACCAGGGCTATTGTTCCTGAGATTGTTCATCCACATCAACACCAGGGCTATTGTTCCTGAGAATGTTCATCAACATCAACACCAGGGCGATTGTTCCTGAGATTGTTCATCCACATCAACACCAGGGCTATTGTTCCTGAGCCTGATCATCAACATCAACACCAGGGTTATTGCTCCTGAGACTCTTCATCCACATCAATACCATTGCTATTGTTCCTGAGCCTGATCATCAACATCAACACCAGGGTTATTGTTCCTGAGACTCTTCATCCACATCAATACCAGGGCTATTGTTCCTGAGAATGTTTATCCTCATCAACTCCAGGACAAATGTTCCTGAGATTGTTCATCCACATCAACACCAGGGGAATTGTTCCTGAGGCTGTTCATCCACATCAAAAGCAGGGCTATTGTTCCTGAGATTGTTCATCCACATCAACACCAGGGCTATTGTTCCTGAGATTGTTCATCCACATCAACAGCAGGGCTATTGTTCCTGCGAATGGTCATCCACATCAACAGTTGGGCTATTGTTCCTGAGAATGTTCATCCGCATCAACACCAGGGCTATTGCTCCTGACAATGTTTCTCCACATCAACACCAGGGTTATTGTTCCTGAGTGTGTTCATCCACATCAACACCAGGGCTATTGTTCCTGAGATTGTTCATCCACATCAACAGCAGGGCTATTGTTCCTGAGAATGTTCATCAACATCAACACCAGGGCTATTTTTCCTGAGATTGTTCATCCACATCAACACCAGGGTTATTGTTCCTGAGTGTGTTCATCCACATCAACACCAGGGCTATTGTTCCTGAGATTGTTCATCCACATCAACAGCAGGGCTATTGTTCCTGAGAATGTTCATCAACATCAACACCAGGGCTATTTTTCCTGAGATTGTTCATCCACATCAACACCAGGGCTATTGTTCCTGAGACTGATCATCAACATCAACACCAGGGCTATTGTTCCTGAGATTGTTCATCCACATCAACACCAGGGCTATTGTTCCTGAGCCTGATCATCAACATCAACACCAGGGTTATTGTTCCTGAGACTCTTCATCCACATCAATACCAGGGCTATTGTTCCTGAAAATGTTTATCCTCATCGACTCCAGGACAAATGTTCCTGAGATTGTTCATCCACATCAACACCAGGGGAATTGTTCCTGAGGCTGTTCATCCACATCAAAAGCAGGGCTATTGTTCCTGAGATTGTTCATCCACATCAACACCAGGGCTATTGTTCCTGAGATTGTTCATCCACATCAACAGCAGGGCTATTGTTCCTGCGAATGGTCATCCACATCAACAGTTGGGCTATTGTTCCTGAGAATGTTCATCCGCATCAACACCAGGGCTATTGCTCCTGACAATGTTTCTCCACATCAACACCAGGGTTATTGTTCCTGAGTGTGTTCATCCACATCAACACCAGGGCTATTGTTCCTGAGATTGTTCATCCACATCAACAGCAGGGCTATTGTTCCTGAGAATGTTCATCAACATCAACACCAGGGCTATTTTTCCTGAGATTGTTCATCCACATCAACACCAGGGCTATTGTTCCTGAGAATGTGGAACAAAGAACAAAGAACAAAGATAATTACAGCACAGGAACAGGCCCTTCGGCCCTCCAAGCCTGCGCCGATCCAGATCCTCTCTCTAAACATGTCGCCTATTTTCTAAGGTTCTGTTTCTCTTTTCTTCCTGCCCATTCATGTATCTGTCTAGATACATCTTAAAAGACTCCATCGTGCCCGCGTCTACCACCTCCGCTGGCAACGCGTTCCAGGTGCCCACCACCCTCTGCGTAAAGAACTTTCCACGCATATCCCCCCTAAACATTTCCCCTTTCACTTTGAACTCGTGTCCTCTAGTAATTGAAACCCCCACTCTGGGGAAAAGCCTCTTGCTGTCCACCCTGTCTCTACCTCTTATGATTTTGTACACCTCAATCAGGTCCCCCCTCAACCTCCGTCTTTCTAATGAAAATAATCCTAATCTACTCAACCTCTCTTCATAGCTAGCGCCCTCCATCCCAGGCAACATCCTGGTGAACCTCCTCTGCACCCTCTCCAAAGCATCCACATCCTTTTGATAATGTGGCGACCAGAACTGTACGCAGTATTCCAAATGTGGCCGAACCAAAGTCCTATACAACTGTAACATGACCTGCCAACTCCTGTACTCAATACCCCGTCCGATGAAGGAAAGCATGCCGTATGCCTTCTTGACCACTCTATTTACCTGCGTTGCCACCTTCAGGGAACAGTGGACCTGAACACCCAAATATCTCTGGACATCAATTTTCCCCAGGACTTTTCCATTTACTGTATCGTTCACTCTTGAATTGGATCTTCCAAAATGCATCACCTCGCATTTGCCCTGATTGAACTCCATCTGCCATTTCTCTGCCCAACTCTCCAATCTATCTATATTCTGCTGTATTCTCTGACAGTCCCCTTCATTATCTGCTACTCCACCAATCTTAGTGTCGTCTGCAAACTTGCTAATCAGTCCACCTATACTTTCCTCCAAATCATTAATGTATATCACAAACAACAGTGGTCCCAGCACGGATCCCTGTGGAACACCACTGGTCGCACGTCTCCAGTTTGAGAAACTCCCTTCTACTGCTACTCTCTGTCTCCTGTTGCCCAGCCAGTTCTTTATATATCTCGCTAGTACACCTTGGACCCCAAGCGCCTTCACTTTCTCCATCAGCCTGCCATGGGGAACCTTATCAAACGCCTTACTGGAGTCCATGTATATGACATTGACAGCCCTTCCCTCATCAATCAACTTTGTCACTTCCTCAAAGAATTCTATTAAGTTGGTAAGACATGACCTTCCCTGCACAAAACCATGTTGCCTATCACTGATGAGCCCATTTTCTTCCAAATGGGAATAGATCCTATCCCTCAGTATCTTCTCCAGCAGCTTCCCTACCACTGACGTCAGGCTCACCGGTCTATAATTACCTGGATTATCCCTGCTACCCTTCTTAAACAACGGGACAACATTAGCAATTCTCCAGTCCTCCGGGACCTCACCCGTGTTTAAGGATGCTGCAAAGATATCTGTTAAGGCCCCAGCTATTTCCTCTCTCGCTTCCCTCAGTAACCTGGGATAGATCCCATCCGGACCTGGGGACTTGTCCACCTTAATGCCTTTCAGAATACCCAACACTTCCTCCCTCCTTATGCCGACTTGACCTAGAGTAATCAAACATCTATTCCTAACCTCAACATCCGTCATGTCCCTCTCCTCGGTGAATACCGATGCAAAGTATTCGTTTAGAATCTCACCCATTTTCTCTGAGTCCAAGCATAACCTTCCTCCTTTGTCCTTTAGTGGGCCAATCCTTTCTCTAGTTACCCTCTTTCTCCTTATATATGAATAAAAGGCTTTGGGATTTTCCTTAACCCTGTTTGCGAAAGATATTTCATGACCCTTTTTAGCCCTCTTAATTCCTCGTTTCAGATTGGTCCTACATTCCCGATATTCTTTCAAAGCTTCGTCTTTCATCAGCCGCCTACACCTTATGTATGCTTCCTTTTTCCTCTTAGCTAGTCTCACAATTTCACCTGTCATCCATGGTTCCCTAATCTTGCCATTTCTATCCCTCATTTTCACAGGAACATGTCTCTCCTGCACGCTAATCAAACTCTCTTTAAAAGCCTCCCACATATCACATGTGGATTTACCTTCAAACAGCTGCTCCCAATCTACATTTCCCAGCTCCTGCCGAATTTTGGTATAGTTGGCCTTCCCCCAACTTAGCACTCTTCCTTCAGGACCACTCTCGTCTTTGTCCATGAGTATTTTAAAGCTTACGGAATTGTGATCACTATTCCCAAAGTAGTCCCCTACTGAAACTTCAACAACCTGGCCGGGCTCATTCCCCAACACCAGGTCCATTATGGCCCCTTCCCGAGTTGGTCTATTTACATACTGCTCTAGAAAACCCTCCTGGATGCTCCTTACAAATTCTGCTCCATCTGGACCTCTAACACTAAGCGAATCCCAGTCAATGTTGGGGAAATTAAAATCTCCTATCACCACCACCCTGTTGCTCCTACATCTTTCCATAATCTGTTTACATATTTGTACCTCTACCTCACGCTCGCTGTTTGGAGGCCTTTAGTACAGCCCCAACATTGTTACCGCACCCTTCCTATTTCTGAGTTCTGTCCATATTGCCTCACTTTTCGAGTCCTCCATAGTGCGCTCCTTCAGCACAGCTGTGATATCCTCTTTGACCAGTAATGCAACTCTTCCACCCCTTTTACCTCCCTCTCTATCCCGCCTGAAGCATCGATATCCTGGGATATTTAGTTGCCAACCATGCCCTTCCCTCAACCAAGTCTCAGTAATAGCAATAACATCATACTCCCAGGTACTAATCCAAGCCCTAAGTCCATCTGCCTTACCTACTACACTTCTTGCATTAAACCAAATGCACCTCAGACCACCAGTCCCTTTATATTCATCATCTGCTCCCTGCCTGCTCTTCCCCTTAGTCACACTGACTTCATTATCTAGTTCCTTACAGGCTTTTGTTACTACCTCCTTACTGTCAACTGACCTCAATTGGTTCCCATCCCCCTGCCACATTAGTTTAAACCCTCCCCAACAGCGTTAGCAAAAGCACCTCCAAGGACATTGGTTCCAGTCTGGCCCAGGTGTAGACCATCCAATTTGTAATAGTCCCACCTCCCCCAGAACCGGTCCCAATGTCCCAAAAATCTGAACCCCTCCTTCCTGCACCATCTCTCAAGCCACGCATTCATCCTGACTATTCTTTCATTTTTACTCTGACTATCACGTGGCACTGGTAGTAATCCTGAGATTCCTACCTCTGAGGTCCTACTTTTTAACTTGGCTCCTAACTCCCTAAACTCTGCTTGTAGGACCTCATCCCGTTTTTTACCTATATCATTAGTGCCTATGTGCACAATGACAACTGGCTGTTCACCCTCCCCCTTTAGAATGTTCTGCAGCCGATCTGAGACATCCCTGACCCGTGCACCTGGGAGGCAACATACCATTCGGGAGCCTCGTTTTCGACCACAGAACCGCCTATCTACTCCCCTTACAATCGAATCCCCTACGACTATAGCCCTTCCACTCTTTTTCCCGCCCTTCTCAACAGCAGAGCCAGCCACGGTGCCATGGACCTGGCTACTGCTGCCTTCCCCTGGTGAGCCATTTCCCTCAACAGTATCCAAAACGGTATACTTGTTTTGGAGGGAGATGACCGCAGGGGACTCCTGCGCTGCCTTCCTGCTCTTTCCCTGCCTTTTGGTCACCCATTCGCTTTCTCCCTCAGCAATCCTAATCTGCGGTGTGACCAATTCACTAAACGTGCTATCCACGACCTCCTCAGCATCGCGCATGCTCCAAAGTGAGTCCATCCGCAGCTCGAGAGCCGTCATGCGGTCCAACAAGCGCTGCAGTTGGACACACTTCCTGCACGTGAAGGAGTCAGGGACATCAGCCGTGTCCCTGAGCTCCCACATTGAGCAAGAGGAGCATGAGACGGGTCTGAGATCTCCTGCCATTTTTAATCTTAAGCTTAACGTAGTTAAATGAAAAAGGAACGAAAAGTTTTTACCAATCACAATAAAACCAGAGAAATCGAAAAAGCCTCACCTTATAAACACCCCACCGAGTCCTTTTTTTTTTGGTTACAGGAGGAGGGCAGGTGGGAGACACGACAAGTGTGGTGTCTCGGGTTCAGAAACCGCCCAAATATATAGTGTTTTAGTTACCCAGCAGCCCCCTGGCCTCCGCCGAAAAACAAAAGGAAATTAAATTTACTTTCAAACTGACCTTCCCAGCTGCTCACTCGCTCACTCTCTGCTCCCGAAAAAGCTGCTGCAATGAAAGGAAAGTTATTTTAAACCGCCCAAATATATAGTGTTTTACTTACCCAACAGCCCCCTGGCCTCCGCCGAAAAACAAAAGGAAATTAAATTTACTTTCAAACTGACCTTCCCAGCTGCTCACTCGCTCACTCTCTGCTCCCGAAAAAGCTGCTGCAATGAAAGGAAAGTTATTTTAAGCCGCCCAAATATATAGTGTTTTACTTACCCAGCAGCCCCCTGGCCTCCGCCGAAAAACAAAAGGAAATTAAATTTACTTTCAAACTGACCTTCCCAGCTGCTCACTCGCTCACTCTCTGCTCCCGAAAAAGCTGCTGCAATGAAAGGAAAGTTATTTTAAGCCGCCCAAATATATAGTGTTTTACTTACCCAGCAGCCCCCTGGCCTCCGCCGAAAAACAAAAGGAAATTAAAATTACTTTCAAACGGACCTTCCCAGCTGCTCACTCGCTCACTCTCTGCTCCCGAAAAAGCTGCTTCCCAGCTGCTCACTCGCTCACTCTCTGCTCCCGAAAAAGCTGCTGCAATGAAAATGTATATCCTCATCAACACCAGGACTCATGTTCCTGAGACTGTACATCAACATCAACACCTTGGCTCTTGTTCCTGAGAATGTTCATCGAAATCGACACCAGGACTATTGTTCCTGAGACTGTTCATCAACATCAACACCAGGGCTATTGTTCCTGAGATTGTTCATCCACATCAACACCAGGGCTATTGTTCCTGAGAATGTTCATCAACATCAACACCAGGGCGATTGTTCCTGAGATTGTTCATCCACATCAACACCAGGGGTATTGTTCCTGAGACTGATCATCAACATCAACACCAGGGTTATTGTTCCTGAGACTGTTCATCCACATCAATACCAGGGCTATTGTTCCTGAGAATGTTTATCCTCATCAACTCCAGGACAAATGTTCCTGAGATTGTGCATCAACAGCAACACCAGTGCTATTGTTCCTGAGATTGTTCATCCACATCAACAACAGGGCTATTGTTCCTGAGATTGTTCTTCCACATCAACAGCAGGGCTATTGTTCCTGAGAATGTTCATCCACATCAACAGTTGGGCTATTGTTCCTGAGAATGTTCATCCGCATCAACACCAGGGCTATTGTTCCTGACAATGTTTCTCCACATCAACACCAGGGATATTGTTCCTGAGTCTGTTCATCCAGATCAACACCAGGGCAATTGTTCCAGAGACTTTTCATCCACTTCAACACCAGGGCTATTGTTCCTGAGACTGTTCATCCACATCAACACAGGGGCTATTGTTCCTGAGATTGTTCATCCACATCAACACCAGGGCTATTGTTCCTGAGACTGTTCATCCACATCAACACCAGGGCTATTGTTCCTGAGAATGTTTACCATCATCAACACCAGGGCTATTGTTCCTGAGACTGTTCCGCAACATCAACACCTGGGCTATTGTTCCTGAGAATGTATATCCTCATCAACACCAGGACTAATGTTCCTGAGACTGTACATCAACATCAACACCTTGGCTCTTGATCCTGAGAATGTTCATCGACATCAACACCAGGGCTATTGTTCCTGAGACTGTTCATCAACATCAACACCAGGTCTATTGTTCCTGAGATTGTTCATCCACATCAACACCAGGGCTTTTGTTCCTGAGATTGTTCATCCACATCAACACCAGGGCTATTGTTCCTGAGAATGTTCATCCACATCAACATCAGGGCTATTGTTCCTGATCCTGTTCATCCACATCAGGAATAAAAGAATGATAAGAGTTAGAACAGGGCCAATCAAGGATAGTAGTGGGAAGTTGTGTGCGGAATCAGAGGAGATAGGGGAAGCGTTAAATGAATATTTTTCGTCATATTTACAGTAGAAAAAGAAAATGTTGCCGAGGAGATTACTGAGACACAGCCTACTAGGCTAGATGGGATTGAGATTCACAAGGAGGAGGTGTTAGCAATTTTGGAAAGAGTGAAAATAGATAAGTCCCCAGGGCCAGATGGGATTTATCCTAGGATTCTCTGGGAAGCCAGGGAGGAGATTGCAGAGCCGTTGTTGTTGATCTTTCTGTCGTCATTGTCGACAGGAGTAGTGCCGGAGGACCGGAGGATAGCAAATGTTGTCCCCTTGTTCAAGAAGGGGAGTAGAGACAGCCCTGGTAATTATAGACCTGTGAGCCTTACTTCGGTTGTGGGTAAAATGTTGGAAAAGGTTATCAGAGACAGGATTTATAATCATCTTGAAAAGAATAAGTTCATTTGCGATATTCAGCACGGTTTTGTGAAAGGTAGGTCGTGCCTCACAAACCTTATTGAGTTTTTCGAGAAGGTGACCAAACAGCTGGATGAGGGTAAAGCCGTGGATGTGGTGTATATGGATTTCAGTAAGGCGTTTGACAAGGTTCCCCACGGGAGGCTATTGCAGAAAATACGGAAGTATGGTGTTGAAGGTGATTTAGAGCTTTGGATCAGAAATTGGCTAGCTGAAAGAAGACAGAGGGTGGTGGTTGATGGCAAATGTTCATCCTGGAGTTCAGTTACTAGTGGTGTACCGCAAGGTTCTGTTTTGGGGCCACTGCTGTTTGTCATTTTTATAAACGACCTGGATGAGGGTGTAGAAGGGTAGGTTAGTAAATTTGCGGATGACACGAAGGTCGGTGGAGTTGTGGATAGTGTCGAAGGGTGTTGTAGGGTACAGAGGGACATAGATAGGCTGCAGAGCTGGGCTGAGAGATGGCAAATGGAGTTTAATGCGGAGAAGTGTGAGGTGATTCACTTTGGAAGGAGTAACAGCAATGCAGAGTACTGGGCTAATGGGAAGATTCTTGGTAGTGTAGATGAGCAGAGAGATCTTGGTATCCAGGTACATAAATCCCTGAAAGTTGCTACCCAGGTTAATGGGGCTTTTAAGAAGGCATATGGTGTGTTAGCCTTTATTAGTAGGGGGATCGAGTTTCGGAGCCACGAGGTCATGATGCAGCTGTACAAAGCTCTGGTGAGGCCGCACCTTGAGTATTGCGTGCAGTTCTGGTCACCGCATTATAGGAAGGATGTGGAAGCTTTGGAAAGGGTGCAGAGGAGATTTACTAGGATGTTGCCTGGTATGGAAGGAAGGTCTTACGAGGAAAGGCTGAGGGACTTGGGGAAATTTTCGTTAGAGAGAAGGAGGAGGAGAGGTGACTTAATAGAGACATATAAGATAATCAGAGGGTTAGATAGGGTGGATAGAGAGAGTCTTTTTTTTGCTCGGATGAGGATGGCAAACACGAGGGGACATAGCTTGAAGTTGAGGGGTGAAAGATATAGGACAGATGTCAGAGGTAGTTTCTTAATGCGGAGAGTAGTAGGGGCGTGGAACGCCCTGCCTGCAAAAGTAGTAGACTCGCCAGCTTTAAGGGCATTTAAGTGGTCATTGGATAAACATATGGATGTAAATGGAATAGTGTAGGTCAGATGATCGGTGCAACATCGAGGGCCGAAGGGCCTGTACTGCGCTGTAATATTCTAATTCTAATTCTAATCAACACCAGTGCAATTGTTCCTGAGATTTTACATCCACATCAACATCATGGCTATTGTTCCTGAGACTGTTCATCCACATCAACACCAGGGCTATTGTTCCTGTGACTGTTTCTACTCATCAACACCAGGGCTATTGTTCCTGAGACTGTTCATCCAAATCAACACCAGGACTATTGTTCCTGAGATTGTTCATCCACATCAAAACGAGGGCTATTGTTCCTTAGACTGTTCATCCACATCAACACCAGGGCTATTGTTCCTGAGAATGTTTATCCACATCAACACCATGGTTATTGTTCCTGACATTGCTCATCCACATCAACACCAGGGCTATTGTTCCTGAGAATGTTCATCCACATCAACATCAGGGCTATTGTTCCTGAGACTCTTCATCCACATCAACACCAGGGCTATTGTTCCAGAGATTGTCCATCCACATCAACACCAGGGTTATTGATCCTGAGACTGTTCATCCACATAAACACCAGGTCTATTGTTCCTGAGAATGTTTATCCGCATCAACACCAGGGTTATTTTTCCTGAGAATGTTTATCCACATCAACACCAGGAGCATTCTTTCTGAGACTGTTCATCCACATCAACACCAGGGCTTTTTTTCCTGAGACTGTTCATCCACATCAACACCAGGTCTATTGTTCCTGAGAATGTTTATCCACATCCACACCAGTGTCATTGTTCCTGAGAATCTTCATTCACATCAACACCAGGGCTATTGTTGCTGAGACTGTACATCCACATCAACACCAGAGCTACTCTTGCTGAGACTGTTCATCCAGATCAACTCCATGCCTATTGTTGCTGAGACTGTTCATCCGCATCAACACCAGTGTTATTGTTGCTGAGATTGTTCATCCACATCAACACCAGGGCTATTGTTACTGAGACTGTGCATCCACATCAACACCAGGACTATTGTTGCGAAGACTGTTCATCCACATCAACACCAGGGCTGTTGTTGCTGAGACTGTTCATCCACATCAACACCAGGGTTATTGTTGCTGAGACTGTTCATGCACATCAACACCAGGAACATTCTTTCTGAGACTGTTCATCCACATCAACACCAGTACTGTTGTTCCTGAGATTGTTCATCCACATCAACACCTGGGCTATTGCTCCTGAGACTGTTCATCAACATCAACACCTGGGCTATTTTTCCTGAGAATGTATATCCTCATCCACACCAGGGCTATTGTTCCTGAGAATGTTTATCCTCATCAACACCAGGGCTATTGTTCCTGAGAATGTGTACCCACATCAACACACGGGCTATTGTTCCTGATAATGTTTATCCTCATCAACACCAGGGCTATTGTTCCTGAGATTGTTCATCCACATCAACATCAGTTCTATTGTTCCTGAGATTGTTCATCCACATCAACACCAGTGCTATTGTTCCTGAGAATGTTTATCCACATCAACACCAGGGCTATTGTTCCTGAGACTGTTCATCCACATCAACACCAGGTCTATTGTTCCTGAAAATGTTTATCCACATCAACACCAGGGTTTTTGTTCCTGAGAATGTTTATCCACATCAACACCAGGGCTGTATTTCCTGAGACTGTTCATCCACATCAACACCAGGTCTATTTTTCCTGAGAATGTTTATCCACATCAACACCAGGGTTATTGATCCTGAGACTGTTCATCCACATCAACACCAGTGTCATTGTTCCTGAGAATCTTCATTCACATCAACACCAGGGCTATTGTTGCTGAGACTGTATATCCACATCAACACCAGAGCTACTCTTGCTGACACTGTTCATCCAGATCAACTCCAGGCCTATTGTTGCTGAGACTGTTCATCCGCATCAACACCAGTGTTATTGTTGCTGAGATTGTTCATCCACATCAACACCAGGGCTATTGTTCCTGAGACTGTGCATCCACATCAACACCAGGACTATTGTTGCTAAGACTGTTCATCCACATCAACACCAGGGCTGTTGTTGCTGAGACTGTTCATCCACATCAACACCAGGGTTAGTGTTGCTGAGACTGTTCATGCACATCAACACCAGGAGCATTCTTTCTGAGACTGTTCATCCACATCAACACCAGGGCTGTTTTGCCAGAAATTGTTCACCCACATCAACACCAGGGCTATTGTCCCTGAGACTGTACATCAACATCAACACCTGGGCTATTGTTCCTGAGACTGTTCATCAACATCACAACGAGGGCTATTGTTCCTGAGATTGTTCATCCACATCAAAACGAGGGCTATTGTTCCTTAGACTGTTCATCCACATCAACACCAGGGCTATTGTTCCTGAGAATGTTTATCCACATCAACACCATGGTTATTGTTCCTGACATTGCTCATCCACATCAACACCAGGGCTATTTTTCCTGAGAATGTTCATCCACATCAACATCAGGGCTATTGTTCCTGAGACTCTTCATCCACATCAACACCAGGGCTATTGTTCCAGAGATTGTCCATCCACATCAACACCAGGGTTATTGATCCTGAGACTGTTCATCCACATAAACACCAGGTCTATTGTTCCTGAGAATGTTTATCCGCATCAACACCAGGGTTATTTTTCCTGAGAATGTTTATCCACATCAACACCAGGAGCATTCTTTCTGAGACTGTTCATCCACATCAACACCAGGGCTTTTTTTCCTGAGACTGTTCATCCACATCAACACCAGGTCTATTGTTCCTGAGAATGTTTATCCACATCCACACCAGTGTCATTGTTCCTGAGAATCTTCATTCACATCAACACCAGGGCTATTGTTGCTGAGACTGTACATCCACATCAACACCAGAGCTACTCTTGCTGAGACTGTTCATCCAGATCAACTCCATGCCTATTGTTGCTGAGACTGTTCATCCGCATCAACACCAGTGTTATTGTTGCTGAGATTGTTCATCCACATCAACACCAGGGCTATTGTTCCTGAGACTGTGCATCCACATCAACACCAGGACTATTGTTGCGAAGACTGTTCATCCACATCAACACCAGGGCTGTTGTTGCTGAGACTGTTCATCCACATCAACACCAGGGTTATTGTTGCTGAGACTGTTCATGCACATCAACACCAGGAACATTCTTTCTGAGACTGTTCATCCACATCAACACCAGTACTGTTGTTCCTGAGATTGTTCATCCACATCAACACCTGGGCTATTGCTCCTGAGACTGTTCATCAACATCAACACCTGGGCTATTTTTCCTGAGAATGTATATCCTCATCCACACCAGGGCTATTGTTCCTGAGAATGTTTATCCTCATCAACACCAGGGCTATTGTTCCTGAGAATGTGTACCCACATCAACACACGGGCTATTGTTCCTGATAATGTTTATCCTCATCAACACCAGGGCTATTGTTCCTGAGATTGTTCATCCACATCAACATCAGTTCTATTGTTCCTGAGATTGTTCATCCACATCAACACCAGTGCTATTGTTCCTGAGAATGTTTATCCACATCAACACCAGGGCTATTGTTCCTGAGACTGTTCATCCACATCAACACCAGGTCTATTGTTCCTGAAAATGTTTATCCACATCAACACCAGGGTTTTTGTTCCTGAGAATGTTTATCCACATCAACACCAGGGCTGTATTTCCTGAGACTGTTCATCCACATCAACACCAGGTCTATTTTTCCTGAGAATGTTTATCCACATCAACACCAGGGTTATTGATCCTGAGACTGTTCATCCACATCAACACCAGTGTCATTGTTCCTGAGAATCTTCATTCACATCAACACCAGGGCTATTGTTGCTGAGACTGCATATCCACATCAACACCAGAGCTACTCTTGCTGACACTGTTCATCCAGATCAACTCCAGGCCTATTGTTGCTGAGACTGTTCATCCGCATCAACACCAGTGTTATTGTTGCTGAGATTGTTCATCCACATCAACACCAGGGCTATTGTTCCTGAGACTGTGCATCCACATCAACACCAGGACTATTGTTGCTAAGACTGTTCATCCACATCAACACCAGGGCTGTTGTTGCTGAGACTGTTCATCCACATCAACACCAGGGTTAGTGTTGCTGAGACTGTTCATGCACATCAACACCAGGAGCATTCTTTCTGAGACTGTTCATCCACATCAACACCAGGGCTGTTTTGCCAGAAATTGTTCACCCACATCAACACCAGGGCTATTGTCCCTGAGACTGTACATCAACATCAACACCTGGGCTATTGTTCCTGAGACTGTTCATCAACATCACAACGAGGGCTATTGTTCCTGAGATTGTTCATCCACATCAACACCAAGGCTATTGTTCCTGAGAATGTTCATCAACATCGACACCAGGGCTATTGTTGCTGAGACTGTTCATCCACATCAACACCATGGCTATTTTTCCTGACACTGTTCATCAACATCAACACCAGTGCTATTGTTCCTGAGAATGTTTATCCACATCAACACACTGGCTATTGTTCCTGAGAATGTTTATCCGCATCAACACCAGGGTTATTTTTCCTGAGAATGTTTATCCACATCAACACCAGGAGCATTCTTTCTGAGACTGTTCATCCACATCAACACCAGGGCTTTTTTTCCTGAGACTGTTCATCCACATCAACACCAGGTCTATTGTTCCTGAGAATGTTTATCCACATCCACACCAGTGTCATTGTTCCTGAGAATCTTCATTCACATCAACACCAGGGCTATTGTTGCTGAGACTGTACATCCACATCAACACCAGAGCTACTCTTGCTGAGACTGTTCATCCAGATCAACTCCATGCCTATTGTTGCTGAGACTGTTCATCCGCATCAACACCAGTGTTATTGTTGCTGAGATTGTTCATCCACATCAACACCAGGGCTATTGTTACTGAGACTGTGCATCCACATCAACACCAGGACTATTGTTGCTAAGACTGTTCATCCACATCAACACCAGGGCTGTTGTTGCTGAGACTGTTCATCCACATCAACACCAGGGTTATTGTTGCTGAGACTGTTCATGCACATCAACACCAGGAGCATTCTTTCTGAGACTGTTCATCCACATCAACACCAGTACTGTTGTTCCTGAGATTGTTCATCCACATCAACACCTGGGCTATTGCTCCTGAGACTGTTCATCAACATCAACACCTGGGCTATTTTTCCTGAGAATGTATATCCTCATCCACACCAGGGCTATTGTTCCTGAGAATGTTTATCCTCATCAACACCAGGGCTATTGTTCCTGAGAATGTGTACCCACATCAACACACGGGCTATTGTTCCTGATAATGTTTATCCTCATCAACACCAGGGCTATTGTTCCTGAGATTGTTCATCCACATCAACATCAGTTCTATTGTTCCTGAGATTGTTCATCCACATCAACACCAGTGCTATTGTTCCTGAGAATGTTTATCCACATCAACACCAGGGCTATTGTTCCTGAGACTGTTCATCCACATCAACACCAGGTCTATTGTTCCTGAAAATGATTATCCACATCAACACCAGGGTTTTTGTTCCTGAGAATGTTTATCCACATCAACACCAGGAGCATTCTTTCTGAGACTGTTCATCCACATCAACACCAGGGCTGTATTTCCTGAGACTGTTCATCCACATCAACACCAGGTCTATTTTTCCTGAGAATGTTTATCCACATCAACACCAGGGTTATTGATCCTGAGACTGTTCATCCACATCAACACCAGTGTCATTGTTCCTGAGAATCTTCATTCACATCAACACCAGGGCTATTGTTGCTGAGACTGTATATCCACATCAACACCAGAGCTACTCTTGCTGACACTGTTCATCCAGATCAACTCCAGGCCTATTGTTGCTGAGACTGTTCATCCGCATCAACACCAGTGTTATTGTTGCTGAGATTGTTCATCCACATCAACACCAGGGCTATTGTTCCTGAGACTGTGCATCCACATCAACACCAGGACTATTGTTGCTAAGACTGTTCATCCACATCAACACCAGGGCTGTTGTTGCTGAGACTGTTCATCCACATCAACACCAGGGTTAGTGTTGCTGAGACTGTTCATGCACATCAACACCAGGAGCATTCTTTCTGAGACTGTTCATCCACATCAACACCAGGGCTGTTTTGCCAGAAATTGTTCACCCACATCAACACCAGGGCTATTGTCCCTGAGACTGTACATCAACATCAACACCTGGGCTATTGTTCCTGAGAATGTATATCCTCATCGACACCAGGGCTATTGTTGCTGAGATTGTTCATCCACATCAACACCATGGCAATTTTTCTTGACACTGTTCATCAACATCAACACCAAAGCTCTTGTTCCTGAGATTGTTCATCCACATCAACACCCGGGCTGGTGTTCCTGAGATTGTTCATCCACATCAACACCAGGGCTATTGTTCCTGAGACTGTGCATCCACATCAACACCAGGACTATTGTTGCTAAGACTGTTCATCCACATCAACACCAGGGCTGTTGTTGCTGAGACTGTTCATCCACATCAACACCAGGGTTATTGTTGCTGAGACTGTTCATGCACATCAACACCAGGAGCATTCTTTCTGAGACTGTTCATCCACATCAACACCAGGGCTGTTTTGCCAGAAATTGTTCACCCACATCAACACCAGGGCTATTGTCCCTGAGACTGCACTTCAACATCAACACCTGGGCTATTGTTCCTGAGAATGTATATCCTCATCAACACCAGGACTAATGTTCCTGAGTCTGTACATCAACATCAACACCTGGGCTCTTGTTGCTGAGATTGTTCATTCACATCAACACCAGGGCTATTGTTCCTGAGACTGTTCATCAACATCACAACGAGGGCTATTGTTCCTGAGATTGTTCATCCACATCAACACCAGGGCTATTGTTCCTGAGAATGTTCATCAACATCGACACCAGGGCTATTGTTGCTGAGACTGTTCATCCACATCAACACCATGGCTATTTTTCCTGACACTGTTCATCAACATCAACACCAGTGCTATTGTTCCTGAGAATGTTTATCCACATCAACACACTGGCTATTGTTCCTGAGAATGTTTATCCTCATCAACACCAGGGCTATTGTTCCTGAGGTTGTTCATCCACATCAACACCTGGGCTATGGTTCCTGAGGTTGTTCATCCACATCAACACCAGTGCTATATTTCCTGAGAATGTTTATCCACATCAACACCAGGGCTATTGTTCCTGAGACTGTTCATCCAAATCATTACGAGGACTATTGTTCCTGAGATTGTTCATCCACATCAAAACGAGGGCTATTGTTCCTTAGACTGTTCATCCACATCAACACCAGGGCTATTGTTCCTGAGATTGTTCATCCACATGAAAACGAGGGCTATTGTACCTGAGAATGTTTATCCACATCAACACCATGGTTATTGTTCCTGAGATTGCTCATCCACATCAACACCAGGGCTATTGTTCCTGAGAATGTTCATCCACATCAACACCAGGGCTATTGTTCCAGAGATTGTCCATCCACATCAACATCAGGGCTTTTGTTCCTGAGACTGTTCATCCACATCAACACCTGGGCTATGTTCCTGAGAATGTTTATCCGCATCAACGCCAGGGCTATTGTTCCTGAGAATGTTTATCCACATCAACACCAGGGCTATTGTTCCTGAGATTGTTCATCCACATCAACACCAGGGCTATTGTTCCTGAGACTGTTCATCCACATCAACACCAGGGCGATTGTTCCTGAGAATGTTTATGATCATCAAAACCAGGGCTATTGTTCCTGAGACTGTGCATCCACATCAACACCAGGACTATTGTTGCTAAGACTGTGCATCCACATCAACACCAGGACTATTGTTGCTAAGACTGTTCATCCACATCAACACCAGGGCTGTTGTTGCTGAGACTGTTCATCCACATCAACACCAGGGCTATTGTTCCTGAGACTGTTCATCCACATCAACACCAGGGCGATTGTTCCTGAGAATGTTTATGATCATCAAAACCAGGGCTATTGTTCCTGAGACTGTGCATCCACATCAACACCAGGGCTATTGTTCCCGAGACTGTGCATCCACATCAACACCAGGACTATTGTTGCTAAGACTGTTCATCCACATCAACACCAGGGCTGTTGTTGCTGAGACTGTTCATCCTCATCAACACCTGGGCTATTGTTCCTGAGAATGTATATCCTCATCAACACCAGGACTAATGTTCCTGAGTCTGTACATCAACATCAACACCTGGGCTCTTGTTGCTGAGATTGTTCATTCACATCAACACCAGGGCTATTGTTCCTGAGACTGTTCATCAACATCACAACGAGGGCTATTGTTCCTGAGATTGTTCATCCACATCAACACCAGGGCTATTGTTCCTGAGAATGTTCATCAACATCGACACCAGGGCTATTGTTGCTGAGACTGTTCATCCACATCAACACCATGGCTATTTTTCCTGACACTGTTCATCAACATCAACACCAGTGCTATTGTTCCTGAGAATGTTTATCCACATCAACACACTGGCTATTGTTCCTGAGAATGTTTATCCTCATCAACACCAGGGCTATTGTTCCTGAGGTTGTTCATCCACATCAACACCTGGGCTATGGTTCCTGAGGTTGTTCATCCACATCAACACCAGTGCTATATTTCCTGAGAACGTTTATCCACATCAACACCAGGGCTATTGTTCCTGAGACTGTTCATCCAAATCATTACGAGGACTATTGTTCCTGAGATTGTTCATCCACATCAAAACGAGGGCTATTGTTCCTTAGACTGTTCATCCACATCAACACCAGGGCTATTGTTCCTGAGATTGTTCATCCACATGAAAACGAGGGCTATTGTTCCTTAGACTGTTCATCCACATCAACACCATGGTTATTGTTCCTGAGATTGCTCATCCACATCAACACCAGGGCTATTGTTCCTGAGAATGTTCATCCACATCAACACCAGGGCTATTGTTCCAGAGATTGTCCATCCACATCAACATCAGGGCTTTTGTTCCTGAGACTGTTCATCCACATCAACACCTGGGCTATTGTTCCTGAGAATGTTTATCCGCATCAACACCAGGGCTATTGTTCCTGAGGTTGTTCATCCACATCAACACCTGGGCTATGGTTCCTGAGGTTGTTCATCCACATCAACACCAGTGCTATATTTCCTGAGAACGTTTATCCACATCAACACCAGGGCTATTGTTCCTGAGACTGTTCATCCAAATCATTACGAGGACTATTGTTCCTGAGATTGTTCATCCACATCAAAACGAGGGCTATTGTTCCTTAGACTGTTCATCCACATCAACACCAGGGCTATTGTTCCTGAGATTGTTCATCCACATGAAAACGAGGGCTATTGTACCTGAGAATGTTTATCCACATCAACACCATGGTTATTGTTCCTGAGATTGCTCATCCACATCAACACCAGGGCTATTGTTCCTGAGAATGTTCATCCACATCAACACCAGGGCTATTGTTCCAGAGATTGTCCATCCACATCAACATCAGGGCTTTTGTTCCTGAGACTGTTCATCCACATCAACACCTGGGCTATTGTTCCTGAGAATGTTTATCCGCATCAACACCAGGGCTATTGTTCCTGAGAATGTTTATCCACATCAACACCAGGGCTATTGTTCCTGAGATTGTTCATCCACATCAACACCAGGGCTATTGTTCCTGAGACTGTTCATCCACATCAACACCAGGGCGATTGTTCCTGAGAATGTTTATGATCATCAAAACCAGGGCTATTGTTCCTGAGACTGTTCATCAACATCAACACCTGGGCTATTTTTCCTGAGAATGTATATCCTCATCCACACCAGGGCTAATGTTCCTGAGAATGTTTATCCTCATCAACACCAGGGCTATTGTTCCTGAGAATGTGGACCCACATCAACACCAGGGCTATTGTTCCTGAGATTGTTCATCCACATCAACATCAGTTCTATTGTTCCTGAGATTGTTCATCCACATCAACACCAGTGCTATTGTTCCTGAGAATGTTTATCCACATCAACACCAGGGCTATTGTTCCTGAGACTGTTCATCCACATCAACACAGGACTATTGTTCCTGAGATTGTTCATCCACATCAACACCAGGGCGATTGTTCCTGAGACTGTTCATCCACATCAAAACAAGGGTTATTGTTCCTGAGAATGTTTATCCACATCAACACCAGGGTTATTGATCCTGAGACTGTTCATCCACATCAACACCAGGTCTATTGTTCCTGAAAATGTTTATCCACATCAACACCAGGGTTTTTGTTCCTGAGAATGTTTATCCACATCAACACCAGGAGCATTCTTTCTGAGACTGTTCATCCACATCAACACCAGGGCTGTATTTCCTGAGACTGTTCATCCACATCAACACCAGGTCTATTTTTCCTGAGAATGTTTATCCACATCAACACCAGGGTTATTGATCCTGAGACTGTTCATCCACATCAACACCAGTGTCATTGTTCCTGAGAATCTTCATTCACATCAACACCAGGGCTATTGTTGCTGAAACTGTATATCCACATCAACACCAGAGCTACTCTTGCTGACACTGTTCATCCAGATCAACTCCAGGCCTATTGTTGCTGAGACTGTTCATCCGCATCAACACCAGTGTTATTGTTACTGAGATTGTTCATCCACATCAACACCAGGGCTATTGTTCCTGAGACTGTGCATCCACATCAACACCAGGACTATTGTTGCTAAGACTGTTCATCCACATCAACACCAGGGCTGTTGTTGCTGAGACTGTTCATCCACATCAACACCAGGGTTAGTGTTGCTGAGACTGTTCATGCACATCAACACCAGGAGCATTCTTTCTGAGACTGTTCATCCACATCAACACCAGGGCTGTTTTGCCAGAAATTGTTCACCCACATCAACACCAGGGCTATTATCCCTGAGACTGTACATCAACATCAACACCTGGGCTATTGTTCCTGAGAATGTATATCCTCATCGACACCAGGGCTATTGTTGCTGAGATTGTTCATCCACATCAACACCATGGCTATTTTTCCTGACACTGTTCATCAACATCAACACCAAAGTTCTTGTTCCTGAGATTGTTCATCCACATCAACACCCGGGCTGGTGTTCCTGAGATTGTTCATCCACATCAACACCAGGGCTATTGTTCCTGAGAATGTTCATCCACATCAACATCAGGGCTATTGTTCCTGAGACTGTTCATCCACATCAACACCAGGGCTATTGTTCCTGAGATTGTCCATCCACGTCAACATCAGGGCTATTGTTCCTGTGACTGTTCATCCACATCAACACCAGGGCTATTTTTCCTGAGAATGTTTATCCTCATCAACACCAGGGCTATTGTTCCTGAGAATGTTTATCCACATCAACACCAGGGCTATTGTTCCTGAGAATGTTCATCCACATCAACATCAGGGCAATTGTTCCTGAGACTGTTCATCCACAACAACACCAGGGCTCTTGTTGCTGAGACTGTTCGTCCACATCAACACCAGGGTTATTGTTGCTGAGACTGTTCATGCACATCAACACCAGGAGTAATCTTTCTGAGACTGTTCATTCACATAAACACCAGAGCTGTTTTTCCTGAGATTGTTCATCCACATCAACACCAGGACTATTGTTCCTCTCAATGTTCATCCACATCAACACCAGGGCTATTGTTCCTGAGACTGTTCATCCACATCAACACCTGGGCTGTTGTTCCTGGGACTGTTCATTCACATCAACACCAGGGTTATTGTTCCTGTGAATGTTTATCCACATCATCACCATTGTTATTGTTCCAGAGACTGTTCATCCACATCAACACCAGGGTTATTGTTCCTGAGAATGTTTATCCCCATCAACACCAGGGTTATTGTTCCTGAGAATGTTTATCGACATCAACACCAGGGTTATTGTTCCTGAGAATCTTCATCCACATCAACACAAGGGCTGTTGTTCCTGAGAATGTTCATCCACATCAACACCAGGGCCATTGTTCCTGTGAATGTTCATCCACATCAACACCATGGCTATTGTTCCTGACAATGTATATCCACATCAACACCAGGGTTATTGTTCCTGAGTCTGTTCATTCACATCAACACCAGGGCTATTGTTCCTGAGTCTGTTCATCCACATCTACACCAGGGCGATTGTTCCTGAGAATTTTTATCCTCATCAACACCAGGGCTATTTTTGTGAGACTGTTCATCTACATCAAAACCCGGGCTATTATTCCTGAGACTGTTCATCCACATCAACACCAGGTCTATTGTTCCTGAGAATGTTTATCCACATCAACACCAGGGTCATTGTTCCTGAGAATCTTCATTCACATCAACACCAGGGGTATTGTTGCTTAAACTGTTCATCCACATCAACACCAGGGCTATTGTTGCTGAGACTGTTCATCCACATCAACTCCAGGCCTATTGTTGCTGAGACTGTTCATCAACATCAATACCAGTGTTATTGTTGCTGAGATTGTTCATCCACATCAACACCAGTGCTATTGTTTCTGAGACTGTGCATCCACATCAACAACAGGACTATTGTTGCTAAGACTGTTCATCCACATCAACACCAGGGCTATTGTTGCTGAGACTGTTCATCCACATCAACACCAGGGTTATTGTTGCTGAGACTGTTCATTCACATCAACACCAGAGCTGTTTTTCCTGAGATTGTTCATCCACATCAACACCAGGGCTATTGTCCCTGAGACTGTTCATCAACATCAACACGTGGGCTATTGTTCCTGAGAATGTATATCCTCATCAACACCAGGACAAATGTTCCTGAGACTGTTCATCAACACCAACACCTGGGATCTTGTTGCTGAGATTGTTCATCCACATCAACACCAGGGCTATTGTTCCTGAGACTGTTCATCAACATCAACACCGGGGCTATTGTTCCTGAGATTGTTCATCCACATCAACACCAGGGCTATTGTTCCTGAGACTGTTCATCCACATCAACACCAGGGCTATTGTTCCTGAGAATGTTTACCATCATCAACACGAGGGCTATTGTTCCTGAGACTGTTCATCCACATCAACACCAGGGTAATTATTCCTGTGATCGATCATCCACATCAACACCAGGGCTATTGTTCCTGAGATTGTTCATCCACATCAACACCAGGGCTATTTTTCCAGAGATTGTTCATCCTCATCAACACCAGGGCTATTGTTCCTGAGATTGTTCATCCACATCAACACCAGGGCTATTGTTCCTGAGAATGTTCATCCACATCAACACCAGGGCTTTTGTTCTTGAGATAGTGCATCAACAGCAACAATAGTGCTATTGTTCCTTCGATTGTTCATCCTCATCAACACCAGGGCTATTGTTCCTGAGAATGTTCATCCACTTCAACAGTTGGGCTATTGTTCCTGAGATTGTACATCCGCATCAACACCAGGGCTATTGTTCCTGACAATGTTTCTCCACATCAACACCAGGGTTATTGTTCCTGGGTCTGTTCATCCACATCAACACCAGGGCTATTGTTCCTGAAACTGTTCATCCACATCAACACAGGGGCTATTGTTCCTGAGAATGTTTACCATCATCAACACCAGGGCTACTGTTACTGAGACTGTTCATCCACATCAACACCAGGGTAATTGTTCCTGTGATTGTTCATCCACATCAACAACAGGGCTATTGTTCCTGAGATTGTTCATCCACATCAACACCAGGGCTATTGATCCTGAGACTGTGCATCCGCATCAACACCAGGGCTATTGTTCATGAGATTGTTCATCCACATGAACACCAGGGCTATTGTTCCTAAGACTGTTCCTCAACATCAACACCTGGGCTATTGTTCCTGAGAATGCATATCCTCATCAACACCAGGACTAATGTTCCTGAGACTGTACATCAACATCAACTCCTTGGCTCTTGTTCCTGAGAATGTTCATCGACATCAACATCAGGGCTGTTGTTCCTGAAACTGTTCATCAACATCAACACCAGGGCTATTGTTCCTGAGAATGTTCATCCACATCAACACCAGGGCTATTGTTCCTGAGAATGTTCATCCACATCAACACCAGGGCTATTGTTCCTGGGAATGTTTACCATCATCAACACCAGGGCTGTTGTTCCTGAGACTGTTCATCCACATCAAAACAAGGGTAATTGTTCCTGTGATTGTTCATCCACATCAACACCAGGGCTATTGTTCCTGAGATTGTTCATCCTCATCAACCCCAGGGCTATTGTTCCTGAGATTGTTCATCCACATCACCACCAGGGCAATTGTTCCTGAGAATGTTCATCCACATCAACATCATGGCTTTTATTCCTGAGATTGTTCATCCACATCAACACCAGGGCTATTGTTCCTGAGACTGTTTATCCACATCAACACCCCAGCTATTGTTCCTGAGACTGTTCATCCACATCATCACCAGGGCTGTTGTTCCTGAGATTGTTCATCCACATCAACACCAGGGCTATTGTTCCTGAGACTGTTCCTCAACAGCAACACCTGGGCTATTGTTCCTGAGAATGTATATCCTCATCAACACCAGGACTCATGTTCCTGAGACTGTACATCAACATCAAGACCTTGGCTCTTGTTCCTGAGAATGTTCATCGACATCGACACCAGGACTATTGTTCCTGAGACTGTTCATCAACATCAACACCAGGGCTATTGCTCCTGAGATTGTTCATCCACATCAACACCAGGGCTATTGTTCCTGAGAATGTTCATCCACATCAACAGCAGGGTTATTGTTCCTGAGAATGTTCATGAAATCAACACCAGGGCTATTTTTCCTGAGATTGTTCATCCACATCAACACCAGTGCTATTGCTCCTGTGAATGTTTATCCAAATCAACACCAGGGCTATTGTTCCTGAGAATGTTCATCAACATCAACACCAGGGCTATTGTTCCAGAGATTGTTCATCCACATCAACAACAGGGCTATTGTTCCTGAGATTGTTCATCCAAATCAACAACAGGGCTATTGTACCTGAGACTGAACATCAACATCAACACCAGGGTTATTGTTCCTGAGACTGTTCATCAACATCAATACCAGGGCTATTGTTCCTGAGAATGTTTATCCTCATCAAAACCAGCACTAATGTTCCTGAGATTGTTCATCCACATCAACACCAGGGGAATTGTTCCTGAGGCTGTTCATCCACATCAAAACCAGGGCTATTGTTCCTGAGATAGTGCATCAACAGCAACACCAGTGCTATTGTTCCTCAGATTGTTCATCCACATCAACACCAGGGCTATTGTTCCTGAGATTGTTCATCCACGTCAACAGCAGGGCTATTGTTCCTGAGATTGTTCATCCACGTCAAAACCAGGGCTATTGTTCCTGAGAATGTTCATCCACATCAACACCAGGGCTATTGTTCCTAAGACTGTTCCTCAACATCAACACCTGGGCTATTGTTCCTGAGAATGTATATCCTCATCAACACCAGGGCTAATGTTCCTGAGACTGTACATCAACATCATCACCTTGGCTCTTGTTCCTGAGAATGCTCATCAACATCAACACCAGGGCTATTGTTCCTGAGAATGTTCATCCACATCAACAGCAGGGTTATTGTTCCTGAGAATGTTCATGAAATCAACACCAGGGCTATTGTTCCTGAGATTGTTCATCCACATCAACACCAGAGCTATTGCTGCTGAGAATGGTTATCCAAATCAACACCAGTGCTATTGCTCCTGAGAATGTTCATCCACATCAACACCAGGGCTATTGTTCCTGAGATTGTTCATCCACATCAACACCAGGGCTATTGTTCCTGATTTTGTTCATCCACATCAACACCAGGGCTAATGTTCCTGAGACTGTTCATCCACATCAGTACTAGGGCTGTTTTTCCGGAGAATGTTTATCCTCATCAACACCAGGACTAATGTTCCTGAGATTGTTCATCCACATCAACACCAGGGCTATTGTTCCTGAGAATGTTCATCCACATCAACAGCAGGGTTATTGTTCCTGAGAATGTTCATGAAATCAACACCAGGGCTATTGTTCCTGAGATTGTTCATCCACATCAACACCAGCGCTATTGCTCCTGAGAATGTTTATCCAAATCAACACCAGTGCTATTGCTCCTGAGAATGTTCATCCACATCAACACCAGGGCTAATGTTCCTGAGACTGTTCATCCACATCAACATCATGGCTATTGTTCCTGAGAATGTTCATCCACATCAACACCAGGGCAATTGTTACTGAGACTGTTCATCCAGTTCAACACCAGGGCTATCGTTCCTGAGACTGATCATGCACATCAACACCAGGGCTATTGCTCCTGAGATTGTTCATCCACATCAACACCAGGGCTATTGTTCCTGAGAATGTTCATCCACATCAACAGCAGGGTTATTGTTCCTGAGAATGTTCATGAAATCAACACCAGGGCTATTGTTCCTGAGATTGTTCATCCACATCAACACCAGAGCTATTGCTCCTGAGAATGTTTATCGAAATCAACACCAGGTCTATTGTTCCTGAGAATGTTCATCAACATCAACACCAGGGCTATTGTTCCTGAGATTGTTCATCCACATCAACACCAGGGCTATTGTTCCTTAGATTGTTCATCCACATCAACAACAGGGCTATTGTTCCTGAGATTGTTCATCCACATCAACATCAGGGCTATTGTTCCTGAGATTGTTCATCCACATCAACACCAGGGCTAATGTTCCTGAGACTGTTCATCCACATCAGTACTGGGGCTGTTTTTCCTGAGAATGTTTATCCTCATCAACACCAGGACTAATGTTCCTGAGATTGTTCATCCACATCAACACCAGGGCACATGTTCCTGAGACTGTTCATCCACATCAACATCATGGCTATTGTTCCTGAGAATGTTCATCCACATCAACAGCAGGGTTATTGTTCCTGAGTCAGTTCATCCACATCAACACCAGGGCAATTATTACTGAGACTGTTCAGCCAGTTCAACACCAGGGCTATTGTTCCTGAGACTGTTCATCCACATCAACACCAGGGCTATTGTTCCTGAGATTGTTCATCCACATCAACACCAGGGCTATTGTTCCTGAGACTGTTCATCCACAACAACACCAGGGCTATTGTTCCTGAGAATGTTCATGAAATCAACACCAGGGCTATTGTTCCTGAGATTGTTCATCCACATCAACTCCAGTGCTATTGTTCCTGAGATTGTTCATCCACATCAAAACCAGGGTAATTGTTCCTGTGATTGTTCATCCACATCAACACCAGGGCTATTGTTCCTGAGATTGTTCATCCTCATCAACACCAGGGCTATTGTTCCTGAGATTGTTCATCCACATCAACACCAGGGCTATTGTTCCTGAGAATGTTCATCCACATCAACACCAGGGCTTTTGTTCCTGAGATTGTTCATCCACATCAACACCAGGGCTATTGTTCCTGAGACTGTTTATCCACATCAACACCCGGGCTATTGTTCCTGAGACTGTTCATCCACATCATCACCAGGGCTGTTGTTCCTGAGATTGTTCATCCACATCAACACCAGGGCTATTGTTCCTGAGAATGTATATCCTCATCAACACCAGGACTCATGTTCCTGAGACTGTACATCAACATCAACACTTTGGCTCTTGTTCCTGAGAATGTTCATCGACATCGACACCAGGACTATTGTTCCTGAGACTGTTCATCAACATCAACACCAGGGCTATTGTTCCTGAGATTGTTCATCCACATCAACATCATGGCTATTGTTCCTGAGAATGTTCATCAACATCAACACCAGGGCGATTGTTCCTGAGATTGTTCATCCACATCAACACCAGGGCGATTGTTCCTGAGATTGTTCATCCACATCAACACCAGGGCTAATGTTCCTGAGACTGTTCATCCACATCAGTACTAGGGCTGTTTTTCCTGAGAATGTTTACCCTCATCAACACCAGGACTAATGTTCCTGAGATTGTTCATCCACATCAACACCAGGGCACTTGTTCCTGAGACTGTTCATCCACATCAACATCATGGCTATTGTTCCTGAGAATGTTCATCCACATCAACAGCAGGGTTATTGTTCCTGAGTCAGTTCATCCACATCAGCACCAGGGCAATTGTTACTGAGACTGTTCATCCAGTTCAACACCAGGGCTATTGTTCCTGAGATTGTTCATCCAACTCAACACCAGGGCTATTGTTCCTGAGAATGTTCATCCACATCAACAGCAGGGTTATTGTTCCTGAGAATGTTCATGAAATCAACACCAGGGCTATTGTTCCTAAGACTGTTCCTCAACATCAACACCTGGGCTATTGTTCCTGAGAATGTATATCCTCATCAACACCAGGGCTAATGTTCCTGAGACTGTACATCAACATCATCACCTTGGCTATTGTTCCTGAGAATGCTCATCAACATCAACACCAGGGCTATTGTTCCTGAGAATGTTCATCCACATCAACAGCAGGGTTATTGTTCCTGAGGATGTTCATGAAATCAACACCAGGGCTATTGTTCCTGAGATTGTTCATCCACATCAACACCAGAGCTATTGCTCCTGAGAATGGTTATCCATATCAACACCAGTGCTATTGCTCCTGAGAATGTTCATCCACATCAACACCAGGGCTATTGTTCCTGAGATTGTTCATCCACATCAACACCAGGGCTATTGTTCCTGATTTTGTTCATCCACATCAACACCAGGGCTAATGTTCCTGAGACTGTTCATCCACATCAGTACTAGGGCTGCTTTTCCGGAGAATGTTTATCCTCATCAACACCAGGACTAATGTTCCTGAGATTGTTCATCCACATCAACACCAGGGCTATTGTTCCTGAGAATGTTCATCCACATCAACAGCAGGGTTATTGTTCCTGAGAATGTTTATGAAATCAACACCAGGGCTATTGTTCCTGAGATTGTTCATCCACATCAACACCAGCGCTATTGCTCCTGAGAATGTTTATCCAAATCAACACCAGTGCTATTGCTCCTGAGAATGTTCATCCACATCAACACCAGGGCTAATGTTCCTGAGACTGTTCATCCACATCAACATCATGGCTATTGTTCCTGAGAATGTTCATCCACATCAACAGCAGGGTTATTGTTCCTGAGTCAGTTCATCCACATCAACACCAGGGCAATTGTTACTGAGACTGTTCATCCAGTTCAACACCAGGGCTATTGTTCCTGAGACTGATCATGCACATCAACACCAGGGCTATTGTTCCTGAGATTGTTCATCCACATCAACACCAGGGCTATTGTTCCTGAGAATGTTCATCCACATCAACAGCAGGGTTATTGTTCCTGAGAATGTTCATGAAATCAACACCAGGGCTATTGTTCCTGAGATTGTTCATCCACATCAACACCAGAGCTATTGCTCCTGAGAATGTTTATCCAAATCAACACCAGGTCTATTGTTCCTGAGAATGTTCATCAACATCAACACCAGGGCTATTGTTCCTGAGATTGTTCATCCACATCAACACCAGGGCTATTGTTCCTGAGATTGTTCATCCACATCAACAACAGGGCTATTGTTCCTGAGATTTTTCATCCACATCAACACCAGGGCTATTGTTCCTGAGATTGTTCATCCACATCAACACCAGGGCAAATGTTCCTGAGACTGTTCATCCACATCAGTACTGGGGCTGTTTTTCCTGAGAATGTTTATCCTCATCAACACCAGGACTAATGTTCCTGAGATTGTTCATCCACATCAACACCTGGGCACTTGTTCCTGAGACTGTTCATCCACATCAACATCATGGCTATTGTTCCTGAGAATGTTCATCCACATCAACAGCAGGGTTATTGTTCCTGAGTCAGTTCATCCACATCAACACCAGGGCAATTGTTACTGAGACTGTTCATCCAGTTCAACACCAGGGCTATTGTTCCTGAGACTGTTCAGCCACATCAACACCAGGGCTATTGTTCCTGAGATTGTTCATCCACATCAACACCAGGGCTATTGTTCCTGAGACTGTTCATCCACATCAACACCAGGGCTATTGTTCCTGAGAATGCTCATGAAATCAACACCAGGGCTATTGTTCCTGAGATTGTTCATCCACATCAACTCCAGGGCTATTGTTCCTGAGATTGTTCATCCACATCAATACCAGGGTAATTGTTCCTGTGATTGTTCATCCACATCAACACCAGGCCTATTGTTCCTGAGATTGTTCATCCTCATCAACACCAGGGCTATTGTTCCTGAGAATGTTCATCCACATCAACACCAGGGCTATTGTTCCTGAGAATGTTCATCCACATTAACACAAGGGCTTTTGTTCCTGAGATTGTTCATCCACATCAACACCAGGGCTATTGTTCCTGAGACTGTTTATCCACATCAACACCCGGGCTATTGTTCCTGAGGCTGTTCATCCACATCATCACCAGGGCTGTTGTTCCTGAGACTGTTCCTCAACATCAACACCTGGGCTATTGTTCCTGAGAATGTATATCCTCATCAACACCAGGACTCATGTTCCTGAGACTGTACATCAACATCAACACCTTGGCTCTTATTCCTGAGAATGTTCATCGACATCGACACCAGGACTATTGTTCCTGAGACTGTTCATCAACATCAACACCAGGGCTATTGTTCCTGAGATTGTTCATCCACATCAACATCATGGCTATTGTTCCTGAGAATGTTCATCAACATCAACACCAGGGCGATTGTTCGTGAGATTGTTCATCCACATCAACACCAGGGCTATTGTTCCTGATACTGATCATCAACATCAACACCAGGGTTATTGTTCCTGAGACTGTTCATCAACATCAATACCAGGGCTATTGTTCCTGAGAATGTTTATCCTCATCAAAACCAGGACTAATGTTCCTGAGATTGTTCATCCACATCAACACCAGGGCTATTGTTCCTGAGATAGTGCATCAACAGCAACACCAGTGCTATTGTTCCTGAGATTGTTCATCCACGTCAACAGCAGGGCTATTGTTCCTGAGAATGTTCATCCACATCAACAGTTGGGCTATTGTTCCTGCGATTGTTCATCCACATCAACACCAGAGCTATTGCTCCTGAGAATGTTTATCCAAATCAACACCAGGGCTATTGTTCCTGACAATGTTTCTCCACATCAACACCAGAGTTATTGTTCCTGAGTCTGTTCATCCACATCAACACCAGGGCAATTGTTCCAGAGAATGTTCATCCACATCAACACCAGGGCTATTGTTCCTGAAACTGATCATCAACATCAACACCAGGGTTATTGTTCCTGAGACTGTTCATCAACATCAATACCAGGGCTATTGTTCCTGAGAATGTTTATCCTCATCAAAACCAGGACTAATGTTCCTGAGGCTGTTCATCCACATCAAAACCAGGGCTATTGTTCCTGAGATAGTGCATCAACAGCAACACCAGTGCTATTGTTCCTGAGATTGTTCATCCACGTCAACAGCAGGGCTATTGTTCCTGAGAATGTTCATCCACATCAACAGTTGGGCTATTGTTCCTGCGATTGTTCATCCACATCAACACCAGAGCTATTGCTCCTGAGAATGTTTATCCAAATCAACATCAGGGCTATTGTTCCTGACAATGTTTCTCCACATCAACACCAGAGTTATTGTTCCTGAGTCTGTTCATCCACATCAACACCAGGGCAATTGTTCCAGAGACTTTTCATCCACTTCAACACCAGGGCTATTGTTCCTGAGACTGTTCATCCACATCAACACAGGGGCTATTGTTCCTGAGATTGTTCATCCAGGTCAACACCAGGGCTATTGTTCCTGAGACTGCTCATCCACATCAACACCAGGGCTATTGTTCCTGAGAATGTTTACCATCATCAACACCAGGGCTATTGTTACTGAGAAAGTTCATCCACATCAACAGCAGGGTTATTGTTCCTGAGTCAGTTCATCCACATCAACACCGGGGCAATTGTTACTGAGACTGTTCATCCACTTCAACACCAGGGCTATTGTTCCAGAGAATGTTTATCCTCATCAACACCAGGGCTATTTTTCCTGAGACTGTTCATCCACATCAACACCAGGGCTATTGTTCCTGAGACTGTTCATCCACATCAACACCAGGGCTATTTTTCCTGAGAATGTTTACCATCATCAACAACAGGGCTATTGTTCCTGAGACTGTTCATCCACATCAAAACCAGGGTAATTGTTCCTGTGATTATTCATCCACATCAACACCAGGGCTATTGTTCCTGAGATTGTTCATCCTCATCAACACCAGGGCTTTTGTTCCTGAGATTGTTCATCCACATCAACACCAGGGCTATTGTTCCTGAGAATGTTCATCCACATCAACACCAGGGCTTTTGTTCCTGAGATTGTTCATCCACATCAACACCAGGGCTATTGTTCCTCAGACTGTTTATCCACATCAACACCCGGGCTATTGTTCCTGAGACTGTTCATCCACATCATCACAAGGGCTGTTGTTCCTGAGATTGTTCATCCACAGCAACACCAGGGCTATTGTTCCTGAGACTGTTCCTCAACATCAACACCTGGGCTATTGTTCCTGAGAATGTATATCCTCATCAACGCCAGGACTCATGTTCCTGAGACTGTACATCAACATCAACACCTTGGCTCTTGTTCCTGAGAATGTTCATCGACATCGACACCAGGACTATTATTCCTGAGACTGTTCATCAACATCAACACCAGGGCTATTGTTCCTGAGATTGTTCATCCACATCAACACCAGGGCTATTGTTCCTGAGAATGTTCATCAACAACAACACCAGGGCGATTGTTCCTGAGATTGTTCATCCACATCAACACCAGGGCTATTGTTCTTGAGACTGATCATCAACATCAACACCAGGGTTATTGTTCCTGAGACTGTTCATCAACATCAATACCAGGGCTATTGTTCCTGAGAATGTTTATCCTCATCAACACCAGGACTAATGTTCCTGAGATTGTTCATCCACATCAACACCAGGGGAATTGTTCCTGAGGCTGTTCATCCACATCAAAACCAGGGCTATTGTTCCTGAGATAGTGCATCAACAGCAACACCAGTGCTATTGTTCCTGAGATTGTTCATCCACATCAACACCAGGGCTATTGTTCCTGAGATTGTTCATCCACATCAACAGCAGGCCTATTGTTCCTGAGAATGTTCATCCACATCAACAGTTGGGCTATTGTTCCTGAGATTGTTCATCCGCATCAACACCAGGGCAATTGTTCCTGACAATGTTTCTCCACATCAACACCAGGGTTGTTGTTCCTGAGTCTGTTCATCCACATCAACACCAGGGCTATTGTTCCTGAGACTGTTCATCCACATCAACACAGGGTCTATAGTTCCTGATATTGTTAATCCACATCAACACCAGGGCTATTGTTCCTGAGACTGTTCATCCACATCAACACAGGGGCTATAGTTCCTGATATTGTTAATCCACATCAACACCAGGGCTATTGTTCCTGAGACTGTTCATCCACATCAACACCAGGGCTATTGTTCCTGAGAATGTTTGCCATCATCAAGACCAGGGCAATTGTTCCAGAGACTTTTCATCCACTTCAACACCAGGGCTATTGTTCCTGAGACTGTTCATCCACATCAACACAGGTGCTATTGTTCCTGAGATTGTTCATCCAGGACAACACCAGGGCTATTGTTCCTGAGACTGTTCATCCACATCAACACCAGGGCTATTGTTCCTGAGAATGTTTACCATCATCAACACCAGGGCTATCGTTACTGAGAAAGTTCATCCACATCAACAGCAGGGTTATTGTTCCTGAGTCAGTTCATCCACATCAACACCGGGGCAATTGTTACTGAGACTGTTCATCCACTTCAACACCAGGGCTATTGTTCCAGAGAATGTTTATCCTCATCAACACCAGGGCTATTTTTCTTGAGACTGTTCATCCACATCAACACCAGGGCTATTGTTCCTGAGACTGTTCATCCACATCAACACCAGGGCTATTTTTCCTGAGAATGTTTACCATCATCAACACCAGGGCTATTGTTCCTGAGACTGTTCATCCACATCAAAACCAGGGTAATTGTTCCTGTGATTATTCATCCACATCAACACCAGGGCTATTGTTCCTGAGATTGTTCATCCTCATCAACACCAGGGCTATTGTTCCTGAGATTGTTCATCCACATCAACACCAGGGCTATTGTTCCTGAGAATGTTCATCCACATCAACACCAGGGCTTTTGTTCCTGAGATTGTTCATCCACATCAACACCAGGGCTATTGTTCCTCAGACTGTTTATCCACATCAACACCAGGGCTATTGTTCCTGAGAATGTTCATCCACATCATCACAAGGGCTGTTGTTCCTGAGTTTGTTCATCCACAGCAACACCAGGGCTATTGTTCCTGAGACTGTTCCTCAACATCAACACCTGGGCTATTGTTCCTGAGAATGTATATCCTCATCAACGCCAGGACTCATGTTCCTGAGACTGTACATCAACATCAACACCTTGGCTCTTGTTCCTGAGAATGTTCATCGACATCGACACCAGGACTATTGTTCCTGAGACTGTTCATCAACATCAACACCAGGGCTATTGTTCCTGAGATTGTTCATCCACATCAACACCAGGGCTATTGTTCCTGAGACTGTTCATCCACATCAACACAGGGGCTATAGTTCCTGATATTGTTAATCCACATCAACACCAGGGCTATTGTTCCTGAGACTGTTCATCCACATCAACACAGGGGCTATAGTTCCTGATATTGTTAATCCACATCAACACCAGGGCTATTGTTCCTGAGACTGTTCATCCACATCAACACCAGGGCTATTGTTCCTGAGAATGTTTGCCATCATCAAGACCAGGGCAATTGTTCCAGAGACTTTTCATCCACTTCAACACCAGGGCTATTGTTCCTGAGACTGTTCATCCACATCAACACAGGGGCTATTGTTCCTGAGATTGTTCATCCAGGTCAACACCAGGGCTATTGTTCCTGAGACTGTTCATCCACATCAACACCAGGGCTATTGTTCCTGAGAATGTTTACCATCATCAACACCAGGGCTATTGTTACTGAGAAAGTTCATCCACATCAACAGCAGGGTTATTGTTCCTGAGTCAGTTCATCCACATCAACACCGGGGCAATTGTTACTGAGACTGTTCATCCACTTCAACACCAGGGCTATTGTTCCAGAGAATGTTTATCCTCATCAACACCAGGGCTATTTTTCCTGAGACTGTTCATCCACATCAACACCAGGGCTATTGTTCCTGAGACTGTTCATCCACATCAACACCAGGGCTATTTTTCCTGAGAATGTTTACCATCATCAACACCAGGGCTATTGATCCTGTGATTGTTCATCCACATCAACACCAGGGCTATTGTTCCTGAGATTGTTCATCCTCATCAACACCAGGGCTATTGTTCCTGAGATTGTTCATCCACATCAACACCAGGGCTATTGTTCCTGAGAATGTTCATCCACATCAACACCAGGGCTTTTGTTCCAGAGATTGTTCATCCACATCAACACCAGGGCTATTGTTCCTCAGACTGTTTATCCACATCAACACCCGGGCTATTGTTCCTGAGACTGTTCATCCTCATCATCACAAGGGCTGTTGTTCCTGAGATTGTTCATCCATAGCAACACCAGGGCTATTGTTCCTGAGACTGTTCCTCAGCATCAACACCTGGGCTATTGTTCCTGAGAATGTATATCCTCATCAACGCCAGGACTCATGTTCCTGAGACTGTACATCAACATCAACACCTTGGCTCTTGTTCCTGAGAATGTTCATCGACATCGACACCAGGACTATTGTTCCTGAGACTGTTCATCAACATCAACACCAGGGCTATTGTTCCTGAGATTGTTCATCCACATCAACACCAGGGCTATTGTTCCTGAGACTGTTCATCCACATCAACACCAGGGCTATTGTTCCTGAGAATGTTTGCATCATCAAGACCAGGGCTATTGTTCCTGAGATTGCTCATCCACATCAAAACCAGGGCTATTGTTCCTGAGATTGTTCATCCTCATCAACACCAGGGCTATTGTTCCTGAGATTCTTCATCCACATCAACACCAGGGCTATTGTTCCTGAGAATGCTCATCCACTTCAACACCAGGGCTATTGTTCCTGAGATTGTTCATCCACATCAACACCAGGGCTATTGTTCCTGAGACTGTTCATCCACATCAACACCAGGGCTATTGTTCCTGAGACTGTTCATCCACATCAACACCAGGGCTATTGTTCCTGAGAATGCTCATGAAATCAAAACCAGGGTAATTGTTCCTGTGATTGTTCAAGCACATCAACACCAGGGCTATTGTTCCTGAGATTGTTCATCCTCATCAACACCAGGGCTATTGTTCCTGAGATTGTTCATCCACATCAACACCAGGGCTATTGTTCCTGAGAATGTTCATCCACATCAACACCAGGGCTTTTGTTCCTGAGATTGTTCATACACATCAACACCCGGGCTATTGTTCCTGAGACTGTTCATCCACATCATCACCAGGGCTGTTGTTCCTGAGATTGTTCATCCACATCAACACCAGGGCTATTGTTCCTGAGATTGTTCATCCACATCAACACCAGGGCTATTGTTCCTGAGAATGTTCATCCACATCAACACCAGGGCTTTTGTTCCTGAGATTGTTCATCCACATCAGCACCAGGGCTATTGTTCCTCAGACTGTTCATCCACATCAACACCCGGGCTATTGTTCCTGAGACTGTTCATCCACATCAACACCAGGGCTATTGTTCCTGAGATTGTTCATCCACATCAACACCAGGGCTATTGTTCCTGAGAATGTTCATCAACAACAACACCAGGGCGATTTTTCCTGAGATTGTTCATCCACATCAACACCAGGGCTATTGTTCTTGAGACTGATCATCAACATCAACACCAGGGTTATTGTTCCTGAGACAGTTCATCAACATCAATACCAGGGCTATTGTTCCTGAGAATGTTTATCCTCATCAACACCAGGACTAATGTTCCTGAGATTGTTCATCCACATCAACACCAGGGGAATTGTTCCTGAGGCTGTTCATCCACATCAAAACCAGGGATATTCTTCCTGAGATAGTGCATCAACAGCAACACCAGTGCTATTGTTCCTGAGATTGTTCATCCACATCAACACCAGGGCTATTGTTCCTGAGATTGTTCATCCACATCAACAGCAGGCCTATTGTTCCTGAGAATGTTCATCCACATCAACAGTTGGGCTATTGTTCATGAGATTGTTCATCCGCATCAACACCAGGGCAATTGTTCCTGACAATGTTTCTCCACATCAACACCAGGGTTGTTGTTCCTGAGTCTGTTCATCCACATCAACACCAGGGCTATTGTTCCTGACACTGTTCATCCACATCAACACAGGGGCTATAGTTCCTGATATTGTTAATCCACATCAACACCAGGGCTATTGTTCCTGAGACTGTTCATCCACATCAACACAGGGGCTATAGTTCCTGATATTGTTAATCCACATCAACACCAGGGCTATTGTTCCTGAGACTGTTCATCCACATCAACACCAGGGCTATTGTTCCTGAGAATGTTTGCCATCATCAAGACCAGGGCTATTGTTCCTGAGATTGCTCATCCACATCAAAACCAGGGCTATTGTTCCTGAGATTGTTCATCCTCATCAACACCAGGGCTATTTTTCCTGAGATTCTTCATCCACATCAACACCAGGGCTATTGTTCCTGAGAATGCTCATCCACTTCAACACCAGGGCTATTGTTCCTGAGATTGTTCATCGACATCAACACCAGGGCTATTGTTCCTGAGACTGTTCATCCACATCAACACCAGGGCTATTGTTCCTGAGACTGTTCATCCACATCAACACCAGGGCTATTGTTCCTGAGAATGCTCATGAAATCAAAACCAGGGTAATTGTTCCTGTGATTGTTCATCCACATCAACACCAGGGCTATTGTTCCTGAGATTGTTCATCCTCATCAACACCAGGGCTATTGTTCCTGAGATTGTTCATCCACATCAACACCAGGGCTATTGTTCCTGAGAATGTTCATCCACATCAACACCAGGGCTTTTGTTCCTGAGATTGTTCATCCACATCAACACCCGGGCTATTGTTCCTGAGACTGTTCATCCACATCATCACCAGGGCTGTTGTTCCTGAGATTGTTCATCCACATCAACACCAGGGCTATTGTTCCTGAGACTTTTCCTCAACATCAACACCTGGGCTATTGTTCCTGAGAATGTATATCCTCATCAACACCAGGACTCATGTTCCTGAGACTGTACATCAACATCAACACCAGGGCTATTGTTCCTGAGAATGTTCATCGACATCGACACCAGGACTATTGTTCCTGAGACTGTTAATCAACATCAACACCAGGGCTATTGTTCCTGAGAATGTTCATCAACATCAACACCAGGGCTATTGTTCCTGAGATTGTTCATCCACATCAACACCAGGGCTATTGTTCCTGAGACTGATGATCAACATCAACACCAGGGTTATTGTTCCTGAGACTGTTCATCAACATCAATACCAGGGCTATTGTTCCTGAGAATGTTTATCCTCATCAAAACCAGGACTAATGTTCCTGAGATTGTTCATCCACATCAACACCAGGGGAATTGTTCCTGAGGATGTTCATCCCCATCAAAACCAGGGCTATTGTTCCTGAGATTGTTCATCCACGTCAACAGCAGGGCTATTGTTCCTGAGAATGTTTTTCCACATCAACAGTTGGGCTATTGTTCCTGAGATTGTTCATCCACATCAACACCAGGGCTATTGCTCCTGAGAATGTTTATCCAAATCAACACCAGGGCTATTGTTCCTGACAATGTTTCTCCACATCAACACCAGAGTTATTGTTCCTGAGTCTGTTCAGCCACATCAACACCAGGGCAATTGTTCCAGAGACTGTTCATCCACTTCAACACCAGGGCTATTGTTCCTGAGACTGTTCATCCACATCAACACAGGGGCTATTGTTCCTGAGATTGTTCATCCAGATCAACACCAGGGCTATTGTTCCTGAGACTGTTCATCCACATCAACACCAGGGCTATTGTTCCTGAGAATGTTTACCATCATCAACACCAGGGCTATTGTTACTGAGAAAGTTCATCCACATCAACAGCAGGGTTATTGTTCCTGAGTCAGTTCATCCACATCAACACCAGGGCTATTGTTCCTGAGATTGTTCATCCACATCAACACCAGGGCTATTGTTCCGGAGACTGTTCATCCACATCAACACCAGGGCTATTGTTCCTGAGATTGTTCATCCTCATCAACACCAGGGCTATTGTTCCTGAGATTGTTCATCCACATCAACACCAGGGCTATTGTTCCTGAGAATTTTCATCCACATCAACACCAGGGCTTTTGTTCCTGAGATTGTTCATCCACATCAACACCCGGGCTATTGTTCCTGAGACTGTTCATCCACATCATCACCAGGGCTGTTGTTCCTCAGATTGTTCATCCACAGCAACACCAGGGCTATTGTTCCTGAGACTGTTCCTCAACATCAACACCTGGGCTATTGTTCCTGAGAATGTATATCCTCATCAACGCCAGGACTCATGTTCCTGAGACTGTACATCAACATCAACACCTTGGCTCTTGTTCCTGAGAATGTTCATCGACATCGACACCAGGACTATTGTTCCTGAGACTGTTCATCAACATCAACACCAGGGCTATTGTGCCTGAGATTGTTCATCCACATCAACACCAGGGCTATTGTTCCTGAGAATGTTCATCAACAACAACACCAGGGCGATTGTTCCTGAGATTGTTCATCCACATCAACACCAGGGCTATTGTTCTTGAGACTGATCATCAACATCAACACCAGGGGAATTGTTCCTGAGGCTGTTCATCCACATCAAAACCAGGGCTATTGTTCCTGAGATAGTGCATCAACAGCAACACCAGTGCTATTGTTCCTGAGACAGTTCATCCACATCAACACCAGGGCTATTGTTCCTGAGAATGTTCATCCACATCAACAGTTGGGCTATTGTTCCTGAGATTGTTCATCCGCATCAACACCAGGGCAATTGTTCCTGACAATGTTTCTCCACATCAACACCAGGGTTATTGTTCCTGAGTCTGTTCATCCACATCAACACCAGGGCAATTGTTCCAGAGACTGTTCATCCACTTCAACACCAGGGCTATTGTTCCTGAGACTGTTCATCCACATCAACACAGGGGCTATTGTTCCTGAGATTGTTAATCCACATCAACACCAGGGCTATAGTTCCTGAGACTGTTCATCCACATCAACACCAGGGCTATTGTTCCTGAGAATGTTAACCATCATCAAGACCAGGGCTATTGTTACTGAGACTGTTCATCCACATCAACACCAGGGTAATTGTTCCTGTGATTGTTCATCCACATCAAAACCTGGGCTATTGTTCCTGAGATTGTTCATCCTCATCAAAACCATGGCTATTGTTCCTGAGATTCTTCATCCACATCAACACCAACACCAGGGCTATTGTTCCTGAGAATGCACATCCACTTCAACACCAGGGCTATTGTTCCAGAGATTGTTCATCCACATCAACACCAGGGCTATTGTTCCTGAGACTGTTCATCCGCATCAACACCAGGGCTATTGTTCCTGATATTGTTCATCCACATCCACACCAGGGCTATTTTTCCTGAGAATGTTCATCCACATCAACAGCAGGGCTATTGTTAATGAGGTTTTTCATCCACATCAACACCAGGGCTACTGTTCCTAAGAGTGTTCCTCAACATCAACACCTGGGCTATTGTTCCTGAGAATGTATATCCTCATCAACACCATGACTAATGTTCCTGAGATTGTTCATCCACATCAACACAAGGGCTATTGTTCCTGAGACTGTTCATCCACATCAGTACTAGGGCTGTTTTTCCTGAGAATGTTTATCCTCATCAACACCAGGACTAATGTTCCTGAGATTGTTCATCCACATCAACACCAGGGCTCTTGTTCCTGAGAATGTTCATCCACATCAACATCAGGGCTATTGTTCCTGAGAATGTTCATCCACATCAACAGCAAGGTTATTGTACCTGAGTCAGTTCATCCACATCAACACCAGGGCAATTGTTACTGAGACTGTTCATCCAGTTCAACACCAGGGCTATTGTTCCTGAGACTGTTCATCCACACCAACACCAGGGCTATTGTTCCTGAAATTGTTCATCCACATCAACACCAGGGCTATTGTTCCTGAGACTGTTCATCCACATCAACACCAGGGCTATTGTTCCTGAGAATGTTTACCATCATCAACACCAGGGCTATTGTTCCTGAGACTGTTCATCCACATCAAAACCAGGGTAATTGTTCCTGTGATTGTTCATCCACATCAACACCAGGGCTATTGTTCCGGAGATTGTTCATCCTCATCAACACCAGGGCTATTGTTCCTGAGTTTGTTCATCCACATCAACACCAGGGCTATT
Source organism: Heterodontus francisci (assembly GCF_036365525.1). NCBI lineage: Eukaryota > Metazoa > Chordata > Chondrichthyes > Heterodontiformes > Heterodontidae > Heterodontus > Heterodontus francisci. The sequence goes on from NC_090398.1 coordinate 47,031,862, forward strand.
GTTCCTGAGACTGTTTATCCACATCAACACCCCAGCTATTGTTCCTGAGACTGTTCATCCACATCATCACCAGGGCTGTTGTTCCTGAGATTGTTCATCCACATCAGCACCAGGGCTATTGTTCCTGAGACTGATCATCAACATCAACACCAGGGTTATTGTTCCTGAGACTGTTCATCAACATCAATACCAGGGCTATTGTTCCTGAGAATGTTTATCCTCATCAAAACCAGGACTAATGTTCCTGAGATTGTTCATCCACATCAACACCAGGGGAATTGTTCCTGAGGCTGTTCATCCACATCAAAACCAGGGCTATTGTTCCTGAGAATGTTCATCCACATCAACACCAGGGCTATTGTTCCTGAGAATGTTCATCCACATCAACAGCAGGGTTATTGTTCCTGAGAATGTTCATCCACATCAACAGCAGGGTTATTGTTCCTGAGAATGTTCATGAAATCAACACCAGGACTAATGTTCCTGAGATTGTTCATCCACATCAACACCAGGGCACTTGTTCCTGAGACTGTTCATCCACATCAACATCATGGCTATTGTTCCTGAGAATGTTCATCCACATCAACAGCAGTGCTATTGTTCCTGAGAATGTTCATCAACATCAACACCAGGGCTATTGTTCCTGAGAATGTTCATCCACATCAACAGCAGGGTTATTGTTCCTGAGAATGTTCATGAAATCAACACCAGGACTAATGTTCCTGAGATTGTTCATCCACATCAACACCAGGGCACTTGTTCCTGAGACTGTTCATCCACATCAACATCATGGCTATTGTTCCTGAGAATGTTCATCCACATCAACAGCAGGGTTATTGTTCCTGAGTCAGTTCATCCACATCAACACCAGGGCAATTGTTACTGAGACTGTTCATCCAGTTCAACACCAGGGCTATTGTTCCTGAGACTGTTCATGCACATCAACACCAGGGCTATTGTTCCTGAGATTGTTCATCCACATCAACACCAGGGCTATTGTTCCTGAGAATGTTCATCCACATCAACAGCAGGGTTATTGTTCCTGAGAATGTTCATGAAATCAACACCAGGGCTATTGTTCCTGAGATTGTTCATCCACATCAACACCAGAGCTATTGCTCCTGAGAATGTTTATCCAAATCAACACCAGGGCTATTGTTCCTTAGAATGTTCATCAACATCAACACCAGGGCTATTGTTCCTGAGATTGTTCATCCACATCAACACCAGGGCTATTGTTCCTGAGATTGTTCATCCACATCAACAACAGGGCTATTGTTCCTGAGATTGTTCATCCACATCAACACCAGGGCTATTGTTCCTGAGATTGTTCATCCACATCAACACCAGGGCTAATGTTCCTGAGAATGTTCATCCACATCAGTACTGGGGCTGTTTTTCCTGAGAATGTTTATCCTCATCAACACCAGGACTAATGTTCCTGAGATTGTTCATCCACATCAACACCAGGGCACTTGTTCCTGAGACTGTTCATCCACATCAACATCATGGCTATTGTTCCTGAGAATGTTCATCCACATCAACAGCAGGGTTATTGTTCCTGAGTCAGTTCATCCACATCAACACCAGGGCAATTGTTACTGAGACTGTTCATCCAGTTCAATACCAGGGCTATTGTTCCTGAGACTGTTCATCCACATCAACACCAGCGCTATTGTTCCTGAGATTGTTCATCCACATCAACACCAGGGCTATTGTTCCTGAGAATGTTCATGAAATCAACACCAGGGCTATTGTTCCTGAGATTGTTCATCCACATCAACTCCAGGGCTATTGTTCCTGAGATTGTTCATCCACATCAAAACCAGGGTAATTGTTCCTGTGATTGTTCATCCACATCAACACCAGGGCTATTGTTCCTGAGAATGTTCATCCTCATCAACACCAGGGCTATTGTTCCTGAGATTGTTCATCCACTTCAACAGCAGGGTTATTGTTCCTGAGTCAGTTCATCCACATCAACACCAGGGCTTTTGTTCCTGAGATTGTTCATCCACATCAACACCAGGGCTATTGTTCCTGAGACTGTTCATCCACATCAACACCAGGGCTATTGTTCCTGAGACTGTTCCTCAACATCAACACCTGGGCTATTGTTCCTGAGAATGTATATCCTCATCAACACCAGGACTCATGTTCCTGAGACTGTACATCAACATCAACACCAGGGCTATTGTTCCTGAGATTGTTCATCCACATCAACACCAGAGCTATTGCTCCTGAGAATGTTTATCCAAATCAACACCAGGGCTATTGTTCCTGAGAATGTTCATCAACATCAACACCAGGGCTATTGTTCCTGAGATTGTTTATCCACATCAACACCAGGGCTATTGTTCCTGAGATTGTTCATCCACATCAACAACAGGGCTATTGTTCCTGAGATTGTTCATCCACATCAACACCAGGGCTATTCTTCCTGAGATTGTTCATCCACATCAACACCAGGGCTAATGTTCCTGAGACTGTTCATCCACATCAGTACTGGGGCTGTTTTTCCTGTGAATGTTTAACCTCATCAACACCAGGACTAATGTTCCTGAGATTGTTCATCCACATCAACACCAGGGCACTTGTTCCTGAGACTGTTCATCCACATCAACATCATGGCTATTGTTCCTGTGAATGTTCATCCACATCAACAGCAGGGTTATTGTTCCTGAGTCAGTTCATCCACATCAACACCAGGGTAATTGTTACTGAGACTGTTCATCCAGATCAACACCAGGGCTATTGTTCCTGAGACTGTTCATCCACATCAACACCAGCGCTATTGTTCCTGAGATTGTTCATCCACATCAACACCAGGGCTATTGTTCCTGAGACTGTTCATCCACATCAACACCAGGGCTATTGTTCCTGAGAATGTTCATGAAATCAACACCAGGGCTATTGTTCCTGAGATTGTTCATCCACATCAACTCCAGGGCTATTGTTCCTGAGATTGTTCATCCACATCAAAACCAGGGTAATTGTTCCTGTGATTGTTCATCCACATCAACACCAGGGCTATTGTTCCTGAGAATGATCATCCACATCAACACCATGGCTTTTGTTCCTGAGATTGTTCATCCACATCAACAGCAGGGCTATTGTTCCTGAGACTGTTCATCCACATCAACACCAGGGCTATTGTTCCTGAGACTGTTCCTCAACATCAACACCTGGGCTATTGTTCCTGAGAATGTATATCCTCATCAACACCAGGACTCATGTTCCTGAGACTTTACATCAACATCAACACCAGGGCTATTGTTCCTGAGATTGTTCATCCACATCAACACCAGAGCTATTGCTCCTGAGAATGTTTATCCAAATCAACACCAGGGCTATTGTTCCTGAGAATGTTCATCAACATCAACACCAGGGCTATTGTTCCTGAGACTGTTTATCCACATCAACACCCGGGCTATTGTTCCTGAGACTGTTCATCCACATCATCACCAGGGCTGTTGTTCCTGAGATTGTTCATCCACATCAACACCAGGGTTATTGTTCCTGAGACTGTTCCTCAACATCAACACCTGGGCTATTGTTCCTGAGAATGTATATCCTCATCAACACCAGGACTCATGTTCCTGAGACTGTACATCAACATCAACACCAGGGCTATTGTTCCTGAGATTGTTCATCCACATCAACACCAGATCTATTGCTCCTGAGAATGTTTATCCAAATCAACACCAGGGCTATTGTTCCTGAGAATGTTCATCAACATCAACACCAGGGCTATTGTTCCTGAGATTGTTCATCCACATCAACACCAGGGCTATTGTTCCTGAGATTATTCATCCACATCAACAACAGGGCTATTGTTCCTGAGATTGTTCATCCACATCAACACCAGGGCTAATTTTCCTGAGACTGTTCATCCACATCAGTACTGGGGCTGTTTTTCCTGAGAATGTTTATCCTCATCAACACCAGGACTAATGTTCCTGAGATTGTTCATCCACATCAACACCGGGGCACTTGTTCCTGAGACTGTTCATCCACATCAACATCATGGCTATTGTTCCTGAGAATGTTCATCCACATCAACAGCAGGGTTATTGTTCCTGAGTCAGTTCATCCACATCAACACCAGGGCAATTGTTACTGAGACTGTTCATTCAGTTCAACACCAGGGCTATTGTTCCTGAGACTGTTCATGCACATCAACACCAGCGCTATTGTTCCTGAGATTGTTCATCCACATCAATACCAGGGCTATTGTTCCTGAGACTGTTCATCCACATCAACACCAGGGCTATTGTTCCTGAGAATGTTCATGAAATCAACACCAGGGCTATTGTTCCAGAGATTGTTGATCCACATCAACTCCAGGGCTATTGTTCCTGAGATTGTTCATCCACATCAAAACCAGGGTAATTGTTCCTGTGATTGTTCATCCACATCAACACCAGGGCTATTGTTCCTGAGATTGTTCATCCTCATCAACACCAGGGCTATTGTTCCTGAGATTGTTCATCCACATCAACACCAGGGCTATTGTTCCTGAGAATGTTCATCCACATCAACACCAGGGCTTTTGTTCCTGAGATTGTTCATCCACATCAACACCAGGGCTATTGTTCCTGAGACTGTTTATCCACATCAACACCCGGGCTATTGTTCCTGAGAATGTTCATCCACATCATCTCCAGGGCTGTTGTTCCTGAGATTGTTCATCCACATCAACACCAGGGATATTGTTCCTGAGACTGTTTATCCACATCAACACCAGGGGAATTGTTCCTGAGGCTGTTCATCCACATCTAAACCAGGGCTATTGTCCCTGAGATAGTGCATCAACAGCAACACCAGTGCCATTGTTCCTGAGATTGTTCATCCACATCAACACCAGGGCTATTGTTCCTGAGATTGTTCATCGACGTCAACAGCAGGGCTATTGTTCCTGAGAATGTTCATCCACATCAACACCAGGGCTATTGTTCCTAAGACTGTTCCTCAACATCAACACCTGGGCTATTGTTCCTGAGAATGTATATCCTCATCAACACCAGGACTAAAGTTCCTGAGACTGTACATCAACATCAACACCTTGGCTCTTGTTCCTGTGAATGTTCATCAACATCAACACCAGGGCTATTGTTCCTGAGAATGTTCATCCACATCAACAGCAGGGTTATTGTTCCTGAGAATGTTCATGAAAAGAACACCAGGGCTATTGTTCCTGAGATTGTTTATCCAAATCAACACCAGGGCTATTGCTCCTGAGAATGTTCATCCACATCAACAACAGGGCTATTGTTCCTGAGATTGTTCATCCACATCAACATTAGGGCTACTGTTCCTGAGTTTGTTCATCCACATCAACACCAGGGCTAATGTTCCTGAGACTGTTCATCCACATCAGTACTAGGGCTGTTTTTCCTGAGAATGTTCATCCTCATCAACACCAGGACTAATGTTCCTGAAATTGTTCATCCACATCAACACCAGGGCTATTGTTCCTGAGAATGTTCATCCACATCAACACCAGGGCTATTGTTCCTGAGATTGTTCATCCACATCAACACCAGGGCTATTGTTCCTGAGACTGTTTATCCACATCAACACCCGGGCTATTGTTCCTGAGACTATTCATCCACATCATCACCAGGGCTGTTGTTCCTGAGATTGTACATCCACATCAACACCAGGGCTATTGTTCCTGAGACTGTTCCTCAACTTCAACACCTGGGCTGTTGTTCCTGAGAATGTATATCCTCATCAACACCAGGACTCATGTTCCTGAGACTGTACATCAACATCAACACCAGGGCTATTGTTCCTGAGATTGTTCATCCACATCAACACCAGAGCTATTGCTCCTGAGAATGTTTATCCAAATCAACACCAGGGCTCTTGTTCCTGAGAATGTTCATCAACATCAACACCAGGGCTATTGTTCCTGAGATTGTTCATCCACATCAACACCAGGGCTAGTGTTCCTGAGATTGTTCATCCACATCAACACCAGGGCTCTTGTTCCTGAGACTGTTCATCCACATCAACATCATGGCTATTGTTCCTGAGAATGTTCATCCACATCACCAGCAGGGTTATTGTTCCTGAGTCAGTTCATCCACATCAACACCAGGGCAATTGTTACTGAGACTGTTCATCCAGTTCAACACCAGGGCTATTGTTCCTGAGACTGTTCATGCACATCAACACCAGCGCATTTGTTCCTGAGATTGTTCATCCACATCAACACCAGGGCTATTGTTCCTGAGACTGTTCATCCACATCAACACCAGGGCTATTGTTCCTGAGAATGTTCATGAAATCAACACCAGGGCTATTGTTCCAGAGATTGTTGATCCACATCAACTCCAGGGCTATTGTTCCTGAGATTGTTCATCCACATCATAACCAGGGTAATTGTTCCTGTGATTGTTCATCCACATCAACACCAGGGCTATTGTTCCTGAGATTGTTCATCCACATCAACACCAGGGCTATTGTTCCTGACATTGTTCATCCACATCAACACCAGGGCTATTGTTCCTGAGAATGTTCATCCACATCAACACCAGGGCTTTTGTTCCTGAGATTGTTCATCCACATCAACACCAGGGCTATTGTTCCTGAGATTGTTCATCCACATCAACACCAGGGCTATTGTTCCTGACATTGTTCATCCACATCAACACCAGGGCTATTGTTCCTGAGAATGTTCATCCACATCAACACCAGGGCTTTTGTTCCTGAGATTGTTCATCCACATCAACACCAGGGCTATTGTTCCTGAGATTGTTCATCCACATCAACTCCAGGGCTATTGTTCCTGAGATTGTTCATCCACATCATAACCAGGGTAATTGTTCCTGTGATTGTTCATCCACATCAACACCAGGGCTATTGTTCCTGAGATTGTTCATCCACATCAACACCAGGGCTATTGTTCCTGACATTGTTCATCCACATCAACACCAGGGCTATTGTTCCTGAGAATGTTCATCCACATCAACACCAGGGCTTTTGTTCCTGAGATTGTTCATCCACATCAACACCAGGGCTATTGTTCCTGAGATTGTTCATCCACATCAACACCAGGGCTAATGTTCCTGAGACTGTTCATCCACATCAGTACTGGGGCTGTTTTTCCTGAGAATGTTTATCCTCATCAACACCAGGACTAATGTTCCTGAGATTGTTCATCCACATCAACACCAGGGCACTTGTTCCTGAGACTGTTCATCCACATCAACATCATGGCTATTGTTCCTGTGAATGTTCATCCACATCAACAGCAGGGTTATTGTTCCTGAGTCAGTTCATCCACATCAACACCAGGGCAATTGTTACTGAGACTGTTCATCCAGTTCAATACCAGGGCTATTGTTCCTGAGACTGTTCATCCACATCAACACCAGCGCTATTGTTCCTGAGATTGTTCATCCACATCAACACCAGGGCTATTGTCCTGAGACTGTTCATCCACATCAACACCAGGGCTATTGTTCCTGAGAATGTTCAGGAAATCAACACCAGGGCTATTGTTCCTGAGATTGTTCATCCACATCAACTCCAGGGCTATTGTTCCTGAGATTGTTCATCCACATCAAAACCAGGGTAATTGTTCCTGTGATTGTTCATCCACATCAACACCAGGGCTATTGTTGCTGAGAATGTTCATCCTCATCAACACCAGGGCTATTGTTCCTGAGATTGTTCATCCACTTCAACAGCAGGGTTATTGTTCCTGAGTCAGTTCATCCACATCAACACCAGGGCTTTTGTTCCTGAGATTGTTCATCCACATCAACACCAGGGCTATTGTTCCTGAGACTGTTCATCCACACCAACACCAGGGCTATTGTTCCTGAGACTGTTCCTCAACATCAACACCTGGGCTATTGTTCCTGAGAATGTATATCCTCATCAACACCAGGACTCATGTTCCTGAGACTGTACATCAACATCAACACCAGGGCTATTGTTCCTGAGATTGTTCATCCACATCAACACCAGAGCTATTGCTCCTGAGAATGTTTATCCAAATCAACACCAGGGCTATTGTTCCTGAGAATGTTCATCAACATCAACACCAGGGCTATTGTTCCTGAGATTGTTTATCCACATCAACACCAGGGCTATTGTTCCTGAGATTGTTCATCCACATCAACAACAGGGCTATTGTTCCTGAGATTGTTCATCCACATCAACACCAGGGCTATTGTTCCTGAGATTGTTCATCCACATCAACACCAGGGCTAATGTTCCTGAGAGTGTTCATCCACATCAGTACTGGGGCTGTTTTTCCTGTGAATGTTTAACCTCATCAACACCAGGACTAATGTTCCTGAGATTGTTCATCCACATCAACACCAGGGCACTTGTTCCTGAGACTGTTCATCCACATCAACATCATGGCTATTGTTCCTGTGAATGTTCATCCACATCAACAGCAGGGTTATTGATCCTGAGTCAGTTCATCCACATCAACACCAGGGTAATTGTTACTGAGACTGTTCATCCAGATCAACACCAGGGCTATTGTTCCTGAGACTGTTCATCCACATCAACACCAGCGCTATTGTTCCTGAGATTGTTCATCCACATCAACACCAGGGCTATTGTTCCTGAGACTGTTCATCCACATCAACACCAGGGCAATTGTTCCTGAGAATGTTCATGAAATCAACACCAGGGCTATTGTTCCTGAGATTGTTCATCCACATCAACTCCAGGGCTATTGTTCCTGAGATTGTTCATCCACATCAAAACCAGGGTAATTGTTCCTGTGATTGTTCATCCACATCAACACCAGGGCTATTGTTCCTGAGAATGTTCATCCTCATCAACACCAGGGGTATTGTTCCTGAGAATGTTCATCCACATCAACACCATGGCTTTTGTTCCTGAGATTGTTCATCCACATCAACAGCAGGGCTATTGTTCCTGAGACTGTTCATCCACATCAACACCAGGGCTATTGTTCCTGAGACTGTTCCTCAACATCAACACCTGGGCTATTGTTCCTGAGAATGTATATCCTCATCAACACTAGGACTCATGTTCCTGAGACTGTACATCAACATCAACACCAGGGCTATTGTTCCTGAGATTGTTCATCCACATCAACACCAGAGCTATTGCTCCTGAGAATGTTTATCCAAATCAACACCAGGGCTATTGTTCCTGAGAATGTTCATCAACATCAACACCAGGGCTATTGTTCCTGAGACTGTTTATCCACATCAACACCCGGGCTATTGTTCCTGAGACTGTTCATCCACATCATCACCAGGGCTGTTGTTCCTGAGATTGTTCATCCACATCAACACCAGGGCTATTGTTCCTGAGACTGTTCCTCAACATCAACACCTGGGCTACTGTTCCTGAGAATGTATATCCTCATCAACACCAGGACTCATGTTCCTGAGACTGTACATCAACATCAACACCGGGGCTATTGTTCCTGAGATTGTTCATCCACATCAACACCAGAGCAATTGCTCCTGAGAATGTTTATCCAAATCACCACCAGGGCTATTGTTCCTGAGAATGGTCATCAACATCAACACCAGGGCTATTGTTCCTGAGATTGTTCATCCACATCAACACCAGGGCTATTGTTCCTGAGATTGTTCATCCACATCAACAACAGGGCTATTGTTCCTGAGATTGTTCATCCACATCAACACCAGGGCTAATTTTCCTGAGACTGTTCATCCACATCAGTACTGGGGCTGTTTTTCCTGAGAATGTTTATCCTCATCAACACCAGGACTAATGTTCCTGAGATTGTTCATCCACATCAACACCGGGGCACTTGTTCCTGAGACTGTTCATCCACATCAACATCATGGCTATTGTTCCTGAGAATGTTCATCCACATCAACAGCAGGGTTATTGTTCCTGAGTCAGTTCATCCACATCAACACCAGGGCAATTGTTACTGAGATTGTTCATTCAGTTCAACACCAGGGCTATTGTTCCTGAGACTGTTCATGCACATCAGCACCAGCGCTATTGTTCCTGAGATTGTTCATCCACATCAATACCAGGGCTATTGTTCCTGAGACTGTTCATCCACATCAACACCAGGGCTATTGTTCCTGAGATTGTTGATCCACATCAACTCCAGGGCTATTGTTCCTGAGATTGTTCATCCACATTAAAACCAGGGTAATTGTTCCTGTGATTGTTCATCCACATCAACACCAGGGCTATTGTTCCTGAGATTGTTCATCCTCATCAACACCAGGGCTATTGTTCCTGAGATTGTTCATCCACATCAACACCAGGGCTATTGTTCCTGAGAATGTTCATCCACATCAACACCAGGGCTTTTGTTCCTGAGACTGTTCATCCACATCATCACCAGGGCTGTTGTTCCTGAGATTGTTCATCCACATCAACACCAGGGCACTTGTTCCTGAGACTGTTCATCCACATCAACATCATGGCTATTGTTCCTGTGAATGTTCATCCACATCAACAGCAGGGTTATTGTTCCTGAGTCAGTTCATCCACATCAACACCAGGGTAATTGTTACTGAGACTGTTCATCCAGATCAACACCAGGGCTATTGTTCCTGAGACTGTTCATCCACATCAACACCAGCGCTATTGTTCCTGAGATTGTTCATCCACATCAACACCAGGGCTATTGTTCCTGAGACTGTTCATCCACATCAACACCAGGGCAATTGTTCCTGAGAATGTTCATGAAATCAACACCAGGGCTATTGTTCCTGAGATTGTTCATCCACATCAACTCCAGGGCTATTGTTCCTGAGATTGTTCATCCACATCAAAACCAGGGTAATTGTTCCTGTGATTGTTCATCCACATCAACACCAGGGCTATTGTTCCTGAGAATGTTCATCCTCATCAACACCAGGGGTATTGTTCCTGAGAATGTTCATCCACATCAACACCATGGCTTTTGTTCCTGAGATTGTTCATCCACATCAACAGCAGGGCTATTGTTCCTGAGACTGTTCATCCACATCAACACCAGGGCTATTGTTCCTGAGACTGTTCCTCAACATCAACACCTGGGCTATTGTTCCTGAGAATGTATATCCTCATCAACACCAGGACTCATGTTCCTGAGACTGTACATCAACATCAACACCAGGGCTATTGTTCCTGAGATTGTTCATCCACATCAACACCAGAGCTATTGCTCCTGAGAATGTTTATCCAAATCAACACCAGGGCTATTGTTCCTGAGAATGTTCATCAACATCAACACCAGGGCTATTGTTCCTGAGACTGTTTATCCACATCAACACCCGGGCTATTGTTCCTGAGATTGTTCATCCACATCATCACCAGGGCTATTGTTCCTGAGACTGTTCCTCAACATCAACACCTGGGCTATTGTTCCTGAGAATGTATATCCTCATCAACACCAGGACTCATGTTCCTGAGACTGTACATCAACATCAACACCAGGGCTATTGTTCCTGAGATTGTTCATCCACATCAACACCAGAGCTATTGCTCCTGAGAATGTTTATCCAAATCAACACCAGGGCTATTGTTCCTGAGAATGTTCATCAACATCAACACCAGGGCTATTGTTCCTGAGACTGTTTATCCACATCAACACCCGGGCTATTGTTCCTGAGATTGTTCATCCACATCATCACCAGGGCTGTTGTTCCTGAGATTGTTCATCCACATCAACACCAGGGCTATTGTTCCTGAGACTGTTCCTCAACATCAACACCTGGGCTATTGTTCCTGAGAATGTATATCCTCATCAACACCAGGACTCATGTTCCTGAGACTGTACATCAACATCAACACCAGGGCTATTGTTCCTGAGATTGTTCATCCACATCAACACCAGAGCTATTGCTCCTGAGAATGTTTATCCAAATCAACACCAGGGCTATTGTTCCTGAGATTGTTCATCCACATCAACACCAGGGCTATTGTTCCTGAGATTGTTCATCCACATCAACAACAGGGCTATTGTTCCTGAGATTGTTCATCCACATCAACACCAGGGCTAATTTTCCTGAGACTGTTCATCCACATCAGTACTGGGGCTGTTTTTCCTGAGAATGTTTATCCTCATCAACACCAGGACTAATGTTCCTGAGATTGTTCATCCACATCAACACCGGGGCACTTGTTCCTGAGACTGTTCATCCACATCAACATCATGGCTATTGTTCCTGAGAATGTTCATCCACATCAACAGCAGGGTTATTGTTCCTGAGTCAGTTCATCCACATCAACACCAGGGCAATTGTTACTGAGACTGTTCATTCAGTTCAACACCAGGGCTATTGTTCCTGAGACTGTTCATGCACATCAACACCAGCGCTATTGTTCCTGAGATTGTTCATCCACATCAATACCAGGGCTATTGTTCCTGAGACTGTTCATCCACATCAACACCAGGGCTATTGTTCCTGAGATTGTTGATCCACATCAACTCCAGGGCTATTGTTCCTGAGATTGTTCATCCACATCAAAACCAGGGTAATTGTTCCTGTGATTGTTCATCCACATCAACACCAGGGCTATTGTTCCTGAGATTGTTCATCCTCATCAACACCAGGGCTATTGTTCCTGAGATTGTTCATCCACATCAACACCAGGGCTATTGTTCCTGAGAATGTTCATCCACATCAACACCAGGGCTTTTGTTCCTGAGATTGTTCATCCACATCAACACCAGGGTTATTGTTCCTGAGACTGTTTATCCACATCAACACCCGGGCTATTGTTCCTGAGAATGTTCATCCACATCATCACCAGGGCTGTTGTTCCTGAGATTGTTCATCCACATCAACACCAGGGCTATTGTTCCTGAGACTGTTTATCCACATCAACACCAGGGGAATTGTTCCTGAGGCTGTTCATCCACATCTAAACCAGGGCTATTGTTCCTAAGACTGTTCCTCAACATCAACACCTGGGCTATTGTTCCTGAGAATGTACATCCTCATCAACACCAGGACTAAAGTTCCTGAGACTGTACATCAACATCAACACCTTGGCTCTTGTTCCTGTGAATGTTCATCAACATCAACACCAGGGCTATTGTTCCTGAGAATGTTCATCCACATCAACAGCAGGGTTATTGTTCCTGAGAATGTTCATGAAAAGAACACAAGGGCTATTGTTCCTGAGATTGTTTATCCAAATCAACACCAGGGCTATTGCTCCTGAGAATGTTCATCCACATCAACAACAGGGCTATTGTTCCTGAGATTGTTCATCCACATCAACATTAGGGCTACTGTTCCTGAGATTGTTCATCCACATCAACACCAGGGCTAATGTTCCTGAGACTGTTCATCCACATCAGTACTAGGGCAGTTTTTCCTGAGAATGTTCATCCTCATCAACACCAGGACTAATGTTCCTGAAATTGTTCATCCACATCAACACCAGGGCTATTGTTCCTGAGAATGTTCATCCACATCAACACCAGGGCTATTGTTCCTGAGATTGTTCATCCACATCAACACCAGGGCTATTGTTCCTGAGACTGTTTATCCACATCAACACCCGGGCTATTGTTCCTGAGACTGTTCATCCACATCATCACCAGGGCTGTTGTTCCTGAGATTGTTCATCCACATCAACACCAGGGCTATTGTTCCTGAGACTGTTCCTCAACTTCAACACCTGGGCTGTTGTTCCTGAGAATGTATATCCTCATCAACACCAGGACTCATGTTCCTGAGACTGTACATCAACATCAACACCAGGACTATTGTTCCTGAGATTGTTCATCCACATCAATACCAGGGCTATTGTTCCTGAGACTGTTCATCCACATCAATACCAGGGCTATTGTTCCTGAGATTGTTCATCCACATCAACACCAGGGCTAGTGTTCCTGAGATTGTTCATCCACATCAACACCAGGGCACTTGTTCCTGAGACTGTTCATCCACATCAACATCATGGCTATTGTTCCTGAGAATGTTCATCCACATCAACAGCAGGGTTATTGTTCCTGAGTCAGTTCATCCACATCAACACCAGGGCAATTGTTACTGAGACTGTTCATCCAGTTCAACACCAGGGCTATTGTTCCTGAGACTGTTCATGCACATCAACACCAGCGCTTTTGTTCCTGAGATTGTTCATCCACATCAACACCAGGGCTATTGTTCCTGAGACTGTTCATCCACATCAACACCAGGGCTATTGTTCCTGAGAATGTTCATGAAATCAACACCAGGGCTATTGTTCCAGAGATTGTTGATCCACATCAACTCCAGGGCTATTGTTCCTGAGATTGTTCATCCACATCAAAACCAGGGTAATTGTTCCTGTGATTGTTCATCCACATCAACACCAGGGCTATTGTTCCTGAGATTGTTCATCCTCATCAACACCAGGGCTATTGTTCCTGAGATTGTTCATCCACATCAACACCAGGGCTATTGTTCCTGAGAATGTTCATCCACATCAACACCAGGGCTTTTGTTCCTGAGATTGTTCATCAACATCAACACCAGGGCTATTATTCCTGAGACTGTTCCTCAACATCAGCACCTGGGCTATTGTTCCTGAGAATGTATATCCTCATCAACACCAGGACTCATGTTACTGAGACTGTACATCAACATCAACACCAGGGCTATTGTTCCTGAGATTGTTCATCCACATCAACACCAGAGCTATTGCTCCTGAGAATGTTTATCCAAATCAACACCAGGGCTATTGTTCTTGAGAATGTTCATCAACATCAACACCAGGGCTATTGTTCCTGAGATTGTTCATCCACATCAACACCAGGGCTATTGTTCCTGAGATTGTTCATCCACATCTACAACAGGGCTATTGTTCCTGAGATTGTTCATCCACATCAACACCAGGGCTATTGTTCCTGAGATTGTACATCCACATCAACACCAGGGCTAATGTTCCTGAGACTGTTCATCCACATCAGTACTGGGGCTGTTTTTCCTGAGAATGTTTATCCTCATCAACACCAGGACTAATGTTCCTGAGATTGTTCATCCACATCAACACCAGGGCACTTGTTCCTGAGACTGTTCATCCACATCAACATTATGGCTATTGTTCCTGAGAATGTTCATCCACATCAACAGCAGGGTTATTGTTCCTCAGTCAGTTCATCCACATCAGCACCAGGGCAATTGTTACTGAGACTGTTCATCCAGTTCAACACCAGGGCTATTGTTCCTGAGACTGTACATCCACATCAACACCAGCGCTATTGTTCCTGAGATTGTTCATCCACATCAACACCAGGGCTATTGTTCCTGAGACTGTTTATCCACATCAACACCAGGGGAATTATTCCTGAGGCTGTTCATCCACATCTAAACCAGGGCTATTGTTCCTGAGATAGTGCATCAACAGCAACACCAGTGCCATTGTTCCTGAGATTGTTCATCCACATCAACACCAGGGCTATTGTTCCTGAGATTGTTCATCGACGTCAACAGCAGGGCTATTGTTCCTGAGAATGTTCATCCACATCAACACCAGGGCTATTGTTCCTAAGACTGTTCCTCAACATCAACACCTGGGCTATTGTTCCTGAGAATGTATATCCTCATCAACACCAGGACTAAAGTTCCTGAGACTGTACATCAACATCAACACCTTGGCTCTTGTTCCTGTGAATGTTCATCAACATCAACACCAGGGCTATTGTTCCTGAGAATGTTCATTAACATCAACAGCAGGGTTATTGTTCCAGAGAATGTTCATGAAAAGAACACCAGGGCTATTGTTCCTGAGATTGTTTATCCAAATCAACACCAGGGCTATTGCTCCTGAGAATGTTCATCCACATCAACAACAGGGCTATTGTTCCTGAGATTGTTCATCCACATCAACATCAGGGCTATTGTTCCTGAGATTGTTCATCCACATCAACACCAGGGCTAATGTTCCTGAGACTGTTCATCCACATCAGTACTAGGGCTGTTTTTCCTGAGAATGTTCATCCTCATCAACACCAGGACTAATGTTCCTGAAATTGTTCATCCACATCAACACCAGGGCTATTGTTCCTGAGAATGTTCATCCACATCAACACCAGGGCTTTTGTTCCTGAGATTGTTCATCCACATCAACACCAGGGCTATTGTTCCTGAGACTGTTTATCCACATCAACACCCGGGCTATTGTTCCTGAGACTGTTCATCCACATCATCACCAGGGCTGTTGTTCCTGAGATTGTACATCCACATCAACACCAGGGCTATTGTTCCTGAGACTGCTCCTCAACTTCAACACCTGGGCTGTTGTTCCTGAGAATGTATATCCTCATCAACACCAGGACTCATGTTCCTGAGACTGTACATCAACATCAACACCAGGGCTATTGTTCCTGAGATTGTTCATCCACATCAACACCAGAGCTATTGCTCCTGAGAATGTTTATCCAAATCAACACCAGGGCTATTGTTCCTGAGAATGTTCATCAACATCAACACCAGGGCTATTGTTCCTGAGATTGTTCATCCACATCAACACCAGGGCTATTGTTCCTGAGATTGTTCATCCACATCAACACCAGTGCACTTGTTCCTGAGACTGTTCATCCACATCAACATCATGGCTATTGTTCCTGAGAATGTTCATCCACATCAACAGCAGGGTTATTGTTCCTGAGTCAGTTCATCCACATCAACACCAGGGCAATTGTTACTGAGACTGTTCATCCAGTTCAACACCAGGGCTATTGTTCCTGAGACTGTTCATGCACATCAACACCAGCGCTTCTGTTCCTGAGATTGTTCATCCACATCAACACCAGGGTTATTGTTCCTGAGACTGTTCATCCACATCAACACCAGGGCTATTGTTCCTGAGAATGTTCATGAAATCAACACCAGGGCTATTGTTCCAGAGATTGTTGATCCACATCAACTCCAGGGCTATTGTTCCTGAGATTGTTCATCCACATCAAAACCAGGGTAATTGTTCCTGTGATTGTTCATCCACATCAACACCAGGGCTATAGTTCCTGAGATTGTTCATCCTCATCAACACCAGGGCTATTGTTCCTGAGATTGTTCATCCACATCAACACCAGGGCTATTGTTCCTGAGAATGTTCATCCACATCAACACCAGGGCTTTTCTTCCTGAGATTGTTCATCCACATCAACACCAGGGCTATTGTTCCTGAGACTGTTTATCCACATCAACACCCGGGCTATTGTTCCTGAGACTGTTCATCCACATCATCACCAGGGCTGTTGTTCCTGAGATTGTTCATCCACATCAACACCAGGGCTATTGTTCCTGAGACTGTTCCTCAACATCAGCACCTGGGCTATTGTTCCTGAGAATGTATATCCTCATCAACACCAGGACTCATGTTCCTGAGACTGTACATCAACATCAACACCAGGGCTATTGTTCCTGAGATTGTTCATCCACATCAACAACAGAGCTATTGCTCCTGAGAATGTTTATCCAAATCAACACCAGGGCTATTGTTCTTGAGAATGTTCATCAACATCAACACCAGGGCTATTGTTCCTGAGATTGTTCATCCACATCAAAACCAGGGTAATTGTTCCTGTGATTGTTCATCCACATCAACACCAGGGCTATTGTTCCTGAGATTGTTCATCCTCATCAACACCAGGGCTATTGTTCCTGAGATTGTTCATCCACATCAACACCAGGGCTATTGTTCCTGAGAATGTTCATCCACATCAACACCAGGGCTTTTGTTCCTGAGATTGTTCATCAACATCAACACCAGGGCTATTATTCCTGAGACTGTTCCTCAACATCAGCACCTGGGCTATTGTTCTTGAGAATGTATATCCTCATCAACACCAGGACTCATGTTACTGAGACTGTACATCAACATCAACACCTGGGCTATTGTTCCTGAGATTGTTCATCCACATCAACACCAGAGCTATTGCTCCTGAGAATGTTTATCCAAATCAACACCAGGGCTATTGTTCTTGAGAATGTTCATCAACATCAACACCAGGGCTATTGTTCCTGAGATTGTTCATCCACATCAACACCAGGGCTATTGTTCCTGAGATTGTTCATCCACATCTACAACAGAGCTATTGTTCCTGAGATTGTTCATCCACATCAACACCAGGGCTATTGTTCCTGAGATTGTACATCCACATCAACACCAGGGCTAATGTTCCTGAGACTGTTCATCCACATCAGTACTGGGGCTGTTTTTCCTGAGAATGTTTATCCTCATCAACACCAGGACTAATGTTCCTGAGATTGTTCATCCACATCAACACCAGGGCACTTGTTCCTGAGACTGTTCATCCACATCAACATTATGGCTATTGTTCCTGAGAATGTTCATCCACATCAACAGCAGGGTTATTGTTCCTCAGTCAGTTCATCCACATCAGCACCAGGGCAATTGTTACTGAGACTGTTCATCCAGTTCAACACCAGGGCTATTGTTCCTGAGACTGTACATCCACATCAACACCAGCGCTATTGTTCCTGAGATTTTTCATCCACATCAACACCAGGGCTATTGTTCCTGAGACTGTTTATCCACATCAACACCAGGGGAATTGTTCCTGAGGCTGTTCATCCACATCTAAACCAGGGCTATTGTTCCTGAGATAGTGCATCAACAGCAACACCAGTGCCATTGTTCCTGAGATTGTTCATCCACATCAACACCAGGGCTATTGTTCCTGAGATTGTTCATCGACGTCAACAGCAGGGCTATTGTTCCTGAGAATGTTCATCCACATCAACACCAGGGCTATTGTTCCTAAGACTGTTCCTCAACATCAACACCTGGGCTATTGTTCCTGAGAATGTATATCCTCATCAACACCAGGACTAAAGTTCCTGAGACTGTACATCAACATCAACACCTTGGCTCTTGTTCCTGTGAATGTTCATCAACATCAACACCAGGGCTATTGTTCCTGAGAATGTTCATTAACATCAACAGCAGGGTTATTGTTCCAGAGAATGTTCATGAAAAGAACACCAGGGCTATTGTTCCTGAGATTGTTTATCCAAATCAACACCAGGGCTATTGCTCCTGAGAATGTTCATCCACATCAACAACAGGGCTATTGTTCCTGAGATTGTTCATCCACATCAACATCAGGGCTATTGTTCCTGAGATTGTTCATCCACATCAACACCAGGGCTAATGTTCCTGAGACTGTTCATCCACATCAGTACTAGGGCTGTTTTTCCTGAGAATGTTCATCCTCATCAACACCAGGACTAATGTTCCTGAAATTGTTCATCCACATCAACACCAGGGCTATTGTTCCTGAGAATGTTCATCCACATCAACACCAGGGCTTTTCTTCCTGAGATTGTTCATCCACATCAACACCAGGGCTATTGTTCCTGAGACTGTTTATCCACATCAACACCCGGGCTATTGTTCCTGAGACTGTTCATCCACATCATCACCAGGGCTGTTGTTCCTGAGATTGTTCATCCACATCAACACCAGGGCTATTGTTCCTGAGACTGTTCCTCAACTTCAACACCTGGGCTGTTGTTCCTGAGAATGTATATCCTCATCAACACCAGGACTCATGTTCCTGAGACTGTACATCAACATCAACACCAGGGCTATTGTTCCTGAGATTGTTCATCCACATCAACACCAGATCTATTGCTCCTGAGAATGTTTATCCAAATCAACACCAGGGCTATTGTTCCTGAGAATGTTCATCAACATCAACACCAGGGCTATTGTTCCTGAGATTGTTCATCCACATCAACACCAGGGCTATTGTTCCTGAGATTGTTCATCCACATCAACACCAGTGCACTTGTTCCTGAGACTGTTCATCCACATCAACATCATGGCTATTGTTCCTGAGAATGTTCATCCACATCAACAGCAGGGTTATTGTTCCTGAGTCAGTTCATCCACATCAACACCAGGGCAATTGTTACTGAGACTGTTCATCCAGTTCAACACCAGGGCTATTGTTCCTGAGATTGTTCATCCACATCAACACCAGGGTTATTGTTCCTGAGACTGTTCATCCACATCAACACCAGGGCTATTGTTCCTGAGAATGTTCATGAAATCAACACCAGGGCTATTGTTCCAGAGATTGTTGATCCACATCAACTCCAGGGCTATTGTTCCTGAGATTGTTCATCCACATCAAAACCAGGGTAATTGTTCCTGTGATTGTTTATCCACATCAACACCAGGGCTATAGTTCCTGAGATTGTTCATCCTCATCAACACCAGGGCTATTGTTCCTGAGATTGTTCATCCACATCAACACCAGGGCTATTGTTCCTGAGAATGTTCATCCACATCAACACCAGGGCTTTTCTTCCTGAGATTGTTCATCCACATCAACACCAGGGCTATTGTTCCTGAGACTGTTTATCCACATCAACACCCGGGCTATTGCTCCTGAGACTGTTCATCCACATCATCACCAGGGCTGTTGTTCCTGAGATTGTTCATCCACATCAACAGCAGGGCTATTGTTCCTGAGACTGTTCCTCAACATCAGCACCTGGGCTATTGTTCCTGAGAATGTATATCCTCATCAACACCAGGACTCATGTTCCTGAGACTGTACATCAACATCAACACCAGGGCTATTGTTCCTGAGATTGTTCATCCACATCAACAAAAGAGCTATTGCTCCTGAGAATGTTTATCCAAATCAACACCAGGGCTATTATTCTTGAGAATGTTCATCAACATCAACACCAGGGCTATTGTTCCTGAGATTGTTCATCCACATCAACACCAGGGCTATTGTTCCTGAGATTGTTCATCCACATCAACAACAGGGCTATTGTTCCTGAGATTGTTCATCCACATCAACACCAGGGCTATTGTTCCTGAGATTGTACATCCACATCAACACCAGGGCTATTGTTCCTGAGAATGTTCATGAAATCAACACCAGGGCTATTGTTCCAGAGATTGTTGATCCACATCAACTCCAGGGCTATTGTACCTGAGATTGTTCATCCACATCAAAACCAGCGCTTTTGTTCCTGATATTGTTCATCCACATCAACACCAGGGCTATTGTTCCTGAGACTGTTCATCCACATCAACACCAGGGCTATTGTTCCTGAGAATGTTCATGAAATCAACACCAGGGCTATTGTTCCAGAGATTGTTGATCCACATCAACTCCTGGGCTATTGTTCCTGAGATTGTTCATCCACATCAAAACCAGGGTAATTGTTCCTGTGATTGTTCATCCACATCAACACCAGGGCTATTGTTCCTGAGATTGTTCATCCTCATCAACACCAGGGCTATTGTTCCTGAGATTGTTCATCCACATCAACACCAGGGCTATTGTTCCTGAGAATGTTCATCCACATCAACACCAGGGCTTTTCTTCCTGAGATTGTTCATCCACATCAACACCAGGGCTATTGTTCCTGAGACTGTTTATCCACATCAACACCCGGGCTATTGTTCCTGAGAATGTTCATCCACATCATCACCAGGGCTGTTGTTCCTGAGATTGTTCATCCACATCAACACCAGGGCTATTGTTCCTGAGACTGTTCCTCAACATCAGCACCTGGGCTATTGTTCCTGAGAATGTATATCCTCATCAACACCAGGACTCATGTTCCTGAGACTGTACATCAGCATCAACACCAGGGCTATTGTTCCTGAGATTGTTCATCCACATCAACAACAGAGCTATTGCTCCTGAGAATGTTTATCCAAATCAACACCAGGGCTATTGTTCTTGAGAATGTTCATCAACATCAACACCAGGGCTATTGTTCCTGAGATTGTTCATCCACATCAACACCAGGGCTATTGTTCCTGAGATTGTTCATCCACATCAACAACAGGGCTATTGTTCCTGAGATTGTTCATCCACATCAACACCAGGGCTATTGTTCCTGAGATTGTACATCCACATCCACACCAGGGCTAATGTTCCTGAGACTGTTCATCCACATCAGTACTGGGGCTGTTTTTCCTGGGAATGTTTATCCTCATCAACACCAGGACTAATGTTCCTGAGATTGTTCATCCACATCAACACCAGGGCACTTGTTCCTGAGACTGTTCATCCACATCAACATTATGGCTATTGTTCCTGAGAATGTTCATCCACATCAACAGCAGGGTTATTGTTCCTGAGTCAGTTCATCCACATCAGCACCAGGGCAATTGTTACTGAGACTGTTCATCCAGTTCAACACCAGGGCTATTGTTCCTGAGACTGTACATCCACATCAACACCAGCGCTATTGTTCCTGAGATTGTTCATCCACATCAACACCAGGGCTATTGTTCCTGAGATTGTTCATCCACATCAACACCAGGGCTATTGTTCCTGAGACTGTTCATGAAATCAACACCAGGGCTATTGTTCCTGAGATTGTTCATCCACATCAACTCCAGGGCTATTGTTCCTGAGATTGTTCATCCACATCAAAACCAGGGTAATTGTTCCTGTGATTGTTCATCCACATCAACACCAGGGCTATTGTTCCTGAGATTGTTCATCCTCATCAACACCAGGGCTATTGTTCCTGAGATTGATCATCCACATCAACACCAGGGCTATTGTTCCTGAGAATGTTCATCCACATCAACACCAGGGCTTTTGTTCCTGAGATTGTTCATCCACATCAACACCAGGGCTATTGTTCCTGAGACTGTTTATCCACATCAACACCAGGGGAATTGTTCCTGAGGCTGTTCATCCACATCAAAACCAGGGCTATTGTTCCTGAGATAGTGCATCAACAGCAACACCAGTGCTATTGTTCCTGAGATTGTTCATCCACATCAACACCAGGGCTATTGTACCTGAGATTGTTCATCGACGTCAACAGAAGGGCTATTGTTCCTGAGAATGTTCATCCACATCAACACCAGGGCTATTGTTCCGAAGACTGTTCCTCAACATCAACACCTGTTCTATAGTTCCTGAGAATGTATATCCTCATCAACACCAGGACTAAAGTTCCTGAGACTGTACATCAACATCAACACCTTGGCGCTTGTTCCTGAGAATGTTCATCAACATCAACACCAGGGCTATTGTTCCTGAGAATGTTCATCCACATCAACAGCAGGGTTATTGTTCCTGAGAATGTTCATGAAAACAACACCAGGGCTATTGTTCCTGAGATTGTTTATCCAAATCAACACCAGGGCTATTGCTCCTGAGAATGTTCATCCACATCAACAACAGGGCTATTGTTCCTGAGATTGTTCATCCACATCAACATCAGGGCTATTTTTCCTGAGATTGTTCATCCACATCAACACCAGGGCTAATGTTCCTGAGACTGTTCATCCACATCAGTGCTAGGGCTGTTTTTCCTGAGACTGTTTATCCTCATCAACACCAGGACTAATGTTCCTGAGATTGTTCATCCACATCAACACCAGGGCACTTGTTCCTGAGACTGTTCATCCACATCAACATCATGGCTATTGTTCCTGAGAATGTTCATCCACATCAACAGCAGGGTTATTGTTCCTGAGTCAGTTCATCCACATCAACACCAGGGCAATTGTTACTGAGACTGTTCATCCAGTTCAACACCAGGGCTATTGTTCCTGAGACTGTTCATGCACATCAACACCAGGGCTATTGTTCCTGAGATTGTTCATCCACATCAACAGAAGGGTTATTGTTCCTGAGAATGTTCATCCACATCAACAACAGGGTTATTGTTCCTGAGTCAGTTCATCCACATCAACACCAGGGCAATTGTTACTGAGACTGTTCATCCAGTTCAACACCAGGGCTATTGTTCCTGAGACTGTTCATGCACATCAACACCAGCGCTTTTGTTCCTGAGATTGTTCATCCACATCAACACCAGGGCTATTGTTCCTGAGACTGTTCATCCACATCAACACCAGGGCTATTGTTCCTGAGAATGTTCATGAAATCAACACCAGGGCTATTGTTCCAGAGATTGTTGATCCACATCAACTCCAGGGCTATTGTTCCTGAGATTGTTCATCCACATCAAAACCAGGGTAATTGTTCCTGTGATTGTTAATCCACATCAACACCAGGGCTATTGTTCCTGAGATTGTTCATCCTCATCAACATCAGGGCTATTGTTCCTGAGATTGTTCATCCACATCAACACCAGGGCTATTGTTCCTGAGAATGTTCATCCACATCAACACCAGGGCTTTTCTTCCTGAGATTGTTCATCCACATCAACACCAGGGCTATTGTTCCTGAGACTGTTTATCCACATCAACACCCGGGCTATTGTTCCTGAGACTGTTCATCCACATCATCACCAGGGCTGTTGTTCCTGAGATTGTTCATCCACATCAACACCAGGGCTATTGTTCCTGAGACTGTACATCAACATCAACACCAGGGCTATTGTTCCTGAGATTGTTCATCCACATCAACACCAGAGCTATTGCTCCTGAGAATGTTTATCCAAATCAACACCAGGGCTATTGTTCTTGAGAATGTTCATCAACATCAACACCAGGGCTATTGTTCCTGAGATTGTTCATCCACATCAACACCAGGGCTATTGTTCCTGAGATTGTTCATCCACATCAACAACAGGGCTATTGTTCCTGAGATTGTTCATCCACATCAACACCAGGGCTATTGTTCCTGAGATTGTACATCCACATCAACACCAGGGCGAATGTTCCTGAGACTGTTCATCCACATCAGTACTGGGGCTGTTTTTCCTGAGAATGTTTATCCTCATCAACACCAGGACTAATGTTCCTGAGATTGTTCATCCACATCAACACCAGGGCACTTGTTCCTGAGACTGTTCATCCACATCAACATTATGGCTATTGTTCCTGAGAATGTTCATCCACATCAACAGCAGGGTTATTGTTCCTGAGTCAGTTCATCCACATCAGCACCAGGGCAACTGTTACTGAGACTGTTCATCCAGTTCAACACCAGGGCTATTGTTCCTGAGACTGTACATCCACATCAACACCAGCGCTATTGTTCCTGAGATTGTTCATCCACATCAACACCAGGGCTATTGTTCCTGAGACTGTTCATCCACATCAACACCAGGGCTATTGTTCCTGAGATTGTTCATCCACATCAACTCCAGGTCTATTGTTCCTGAGATTGTTCATCCACATCAAAACCAGGGTAATTGTTCCTGTGATTGTTCATCCACATCAACACCAGGGCTATTGTTCCTGAGATTGTTCATCCTCATCAACACCAGGGCTATTGTTCCTGAGAATGTTCATCCACATCAACACCAGGGCTTTTGTTCCTGAGATTGTTCATCCACATCAACACCAGGGCTATTGTTCCTGAGACTGTTTATCCACATCAACACCAGGGGAATTGTTCCTGAGGCTGTTCATCCACATCAAAACCAGGGCTATTGTTCCTGAGATAGTGCATCAACAGCAACACCAGTGCTATTGTTCCTGAGATTGTTCATCCACATCAACACCAGGGCTATTGTTCCTGAGATTATTCATCGACGTCAACAGCAGGGCTATTGTTCCTGAGAATGTTCATCCACATCAACACCAGGGCTATTGTTCCGAAGACTGTTCCTCAACATCAACACCTGTTCTATTGTTCCTGAGAATGTATATCCTCATCAACACCAGGACTAAAGTTCCTGAGACTGTACATCAACATCAACACCTTGGCTCTTGTTCCTGAGAATGTTCATCAACATCAACACCAGGGCTATTGTTCCTGAGAATGTTCATCCACATCAACAGCAGGGTTTTTGTTCCTGAGAATGTTCATGAAAACAAGACCAGGGCTATTGTTCCTGAGATTGTTTATCCAAATCAACACCAGGGCTATTGCTCCTGAGAATGTTCATGAAATCAACACCAGGGCTATTGTTCCAGAGATTGTTGATCCACATCAACTCCAGGGCTATTGTTCCTGAGATTGTTCATCCACATCAAAACCAGGGTAATTGTTCCTGTGATTGTTCATCCACATCAACACCAGGGCTATTGTTCCTGAGATTGTTCATCCTCATCAACACCAGGGCTATTGTTCCTGAGATTGTTCATCCACATCAACACCAGGGCTATTGTTCCTGAGAATGTTCATCCACATCAACACCAGGGCTTTTCTTCCTGAGATTGTTCATCCACATCAACACCAGGGCTATTGTTCCTGAGACTGTTTATCCACATCAACACCCGGGCTATTGTTCCTGAGACTGTTCATCCACATCATCACCAGGGCTGTTGTTCCTGAGATTGTTCATCCACATCAACACCAGGGCTATTGTTCCTGAGACTGTACATCAACATCAACACCAGGGCTATTGTTCCTGAGATTGTTCATCCACATCAACACCAGAGCTATTGCTCCTGAGAATGTTTATCCAAATCAACACCAGGGCTATTGTTCTTGAGAATGTTCATCAACATCAACACCAGGGCTATTGTTCCTGAGATTGTTCATCCACATCAACACCAGGGCTATTGTTCCTGAGATTGTTCATCCACATCAACAACAGGGCTATTGTTCCTGAGATTGTTCATCCACATCAACACCAGGGCTATTGTTCCTGAGATTGTACATCCACATCAACACCAGGGCTAATGTTCCTGAGACTGTTCATCCACATCAGTACTGGGGCTGTTTTTCCTGAGAATGTTTATCCTCATCAACACCAGGACTAATGTTCCTGAGATTGTTCATCCACATCAACACCAGGGCACTTGTTCCTGAGACTGTTCATCCACATCAACATTATGGCTATTGTTCCTGAGAATGTTCATCCACATCAACAGCAGGGTTATTGTTCCTGAGTCAGTTCATCCACATCAGCACCAGGGCAACTGTTACTGAGACTGTTCATCCAGTTCAACACCAGGGCTATTGTTCCTGAGACTGTACATCCACATCAACACCAGCGCTATTGTTCCTGAGATTGTTCATCCACATCAACACCAGGGCTATTGTTCCTGAGACTGTTCATCCACATCAACACCAGGGCTATTGTTCCTGAGACTGTTCATGAAATCAACACCAGGGCTATTGTTCCTGAGATTGTTCATCCACATCAACTCCAGGTCTATTGTTCCTGAGATTGTTCATCCACATCAAAACCAGGGTAATTGTTCCTGTGATTGTTCATCCACATCAACACCAGGGCTATTGTTCCTGAGATTGTTCATCCTCATCAACACCAGGGCTATTGTTCCTGAGAATGTTCATCCACATCAACACCAGGGCTTTTGTTCCTGAGATTGTTCATCCACATCAACACCAGGGCTATTGTTCCTGAGACTGTTTATCCACATCAACACCAGGGGAATTGTTCCTGAGGCTGTTCATCCACATCAAAACCAGGGCTATTGTTCCTGAGATTGTTCATCCACATCAACACCAGGGCTATTGTTCCTGAGATTGTTCATCGACGTCAACAGCAGGGCTATTGTTCCTGAGAATGTTCAACCACATCAACACCAGGGCTATTGTTCCGAAGACTGTTCCTCAACATCAACACCTGTTCTATTGTTCCTGAGAATGTATATCCTCATCAACACCAGGACTAAAGTTCCTGAGACTGTACATCAACATCAACACCTTGGCTCTTGTTCCTGAGAATGTTCATCAACATCAACACCAGGGCTATTGTTCCTGAGAATGTTCATCCACATCAACAGCAGGGTTTTTGTTACTGAGAATGTTCATGAAAACAAGACCAGGGCTATTGTTCCTGAGATTGTTTATCCAAATCAACACCAGGGCTATTGCTCCTGAGAATGTTCATCCACATCAACAACAGGGCTATTGTTCCTGAGATTGTTCATCCACATCAACATCAGGGCTATTGTTCCTGAGATTGTTCATCCGCATCAACACCAGGGCTAATGTTCCTGAGACTGTTCATCCACATCAGTACTAGGGCTGTTTTTCCTGAGAATGTTTATCCTCATCAACACCAGGACTAATGTTCCTGAGATTGTTCATCCACATCAACACCAGGGCACTTGTTCCTGAGACTGTTCATCCACATCAACATCATGGCTATTGTTCCTTAGAATGTTCATCCACATCAACAGCAGGGTTATTGTTCCTGAGTCAGTTCATCCACATCAACACCAGGGCAATTGTTACTGAGACTGTTCATCCAGTTCAACACCAGGGCTATTGTTCCTGAGACTGTTCATGCATATCAACACCAGGGCTATTGTTCCTGAGATTGTTCATCCACATCAACAGCAGGGTTATTGTTCCTGAGAATGTTCATGAAATCAACACCAGGGCTATTGTTCCTGAGATTGTTCATCCACATCAACACCAGAGCTATTGCTCCTGAGAATGTTTATCCAAATCAACACCAGGGCTATTGTTCCTGAGAATGTTCATCAACATCAACACCAGGGCTATTGTTCCTGAGATTGTTCATCCACATCAAAACCAGGGCTATTGTTCCTGAGATTGTTCATCCACATCAACACCAGGGCTATTGTTCCTGAGATTGTTCATCCACATCAACACCAGGGCTAATGTTCCTGAGACTGTTCATCCACATCAGTACTGGGGCTGTTTTTCCTGAGAATGTTTATCCTCATCAACACCAGGACTAATGTTCCTGAGATTGTTCATCCACATCAACACCAGGGCACTTGTTCCTGAGACTGTTCATCCACATCAACATCATGGCTATTGTTCCTGAGAATGTTCATCCACATCAACAGCAGGGTTATTGTTCCTGAGTCAGTTCATCCACATCAACACCAGGGCAATTGTTACTGAGACTGTTCATCCAGTTCAACACCAGCGCTATTGTTCCTGAGATTGTTCATCCACATCAAAACCAGTGTAATTGTTCGTGTGATTGTTCATCCACATCAACACCAGGGCTATTGTTCCTGAGAATGTTCATCCTCATCAACACCAGGACTAATGTTCCTGAGATTGTTCATCCACATCAACACCAGGGCACTTGTTCCTGAGACTGTTCATCCACATCAACATCATGGCTATTGTTCCTGAGAATGTTCATCCACATCAACAGCAGGGTTATTGTTCCTGAGTCAGTTCATCCACATCAACACCAGGGCAATAGTTACTGAGACTGTTCATCCAGTTCAACACCAGCGCTATTGTTCCTGAGATTGTTCATCCACATCAACTCCAGGGCTATTGTTCCTGAGATTGTTCATCCACATCAAAACAAGTGTAATTGTTCGTGTGATTGTTCATCCACATCAACACCAGGGCTATTGTTCCTGAGAATGTTCATCCTCATCAACACCAGGGCTATTGTTCCTGAGATTGTTCATCCACATCAACACCAGGGCTATTGTTCCTGAGAATGTTCATCCACATCAACACCAGGGCTTTTGTTCCTGAGATTGTTCATCCACATCAACACCAGGGCTATTGTTCCTGAGACTGTTCATCCACATCAACACCAGGGCTATTGTACCTGAGACTGTTCCTCAACATCAACACCTGGGCTATTGTTCCTGAGAATGTATATCCTCATCAACACCAGGACTCATGTTCCTGAGACTGTACATCAACATCAACACCAGGGCTATTGTTCCTGAGATTGTTCATCCACATCAACACCAGAGCTATTGCTCCTGAGAATGTTTATCCAAATCAACACCAGGGCTATTGTTCCTGAGAATGTTCATCAACATCAACACCAGGGCTATTGTTCCTGAGATTGCTCATCCACATCAAAACCAGGGCTATTGTTCCTAAGATTGTTCATCCTCATCAACACCAGGGCTATTGTTCCTGAGATTGTTCATCCACATCAACACCAGGGCTATTGTTCCTGAGAATGTTCATCCACATCAACACCAGGGCTATTGTTCCTAAGAATGTTTTTCCTCATCAACACCAGGGCTATTGTTCCTGAGATGGTTCATCCACAACAACACCAGTTCTATTGTTCCTGAGATTTTTCATCCACATCAACACCACTGCTATTGTTCTTGAGCATGTTCATTCACATCAACACCAGGAGTATCGTTTCTGAGACTGTTCATCCACATCAACACCAGGGCTATTGCTCCTGAGACTGTTCATCAACATCAACACCTGGTCTATTGTTCCTGAGAATGTATATCCTCATCGACACCAGGGCTATTGTTCCTGAGACTGTTCATCAACATCAGCACCATGGCTAATGTTCCTGACAATGTTTATCCACATCAACACACTGACTATTGTTCCTGAGAATGTTTATCCTCATCAACACCTGGGCTATTGTTCCTGAGGTTGTTCATCCACATCAACACCTGGGCTATGGTTCCTGAGATTGTTCATCCACATCAACACCAGTGCTATATTTCCTGAGAATGTTTATCCACATCAACACCAGGGCTATTGTTCCTGAGACTGTTCATCCAAATCAACACCAGGACTATTGTTCCTGAGATTGTTCATCCACATCAAAACGAGGGCTATTGTTCCTTAGACTATTCATCCACATCAACACCAGGGCTATTGTTCCTGAGACTTTTCATCCACATCAACACCAGGGCTATTGTTCCTGAGACTGATCATCAACATCAACACCAGGGCTGTTGTTCCTGAGAATGTATATCCTCATCAACACAAGGACTCATGTTCCTGAGACTGTACATCAACATCAACACCTTGGCTCTTGTTCCTGAGAATGTTCATCGACATCGAAACCAGGACTATTGTTCCTGAGACTGTTCATCAACATCAACACCAGGGCTATTGTTCCTGAGATTGTTCATCCACATCAACACCAGGGCTATTGTTCCTGAGAATGTTCATCAACATCAACACCAGGGCGATTGTTCCTGAGATTGTTCATCCACATCAACACCAGGGGTATTGTTCCTGAGACTGATCATCAACATCAACACCAGGGTTATTGTTCCTGAGACTGTTCATCCACATCAATACCAGGGCTATTGTTCCTGAGAATGTTTATCCTCATCAACTCCAGGACAAATGTTCCAGAGATTGTTCATCCACATCAACACCAGGGGAATTGCTCCTGAGGCTGTTCATCCACATCAAAAGCAGGGCTATTGTTCCTGAGATTGTTCTTCCACATCAACAGCAGGGCTATTGTTCCTGAGAATGTTCATCCACATCAACAGTTGGGCTATTGTTCCTGAGAATGTTCATCCGCATCAACACCAGGGCTATTGTTCCTGACAATGTTTCTCCACATCAACACCAGGGTTATTGTTCCTGAGTCTCTTCATCCACATCAACACCAGGGTTATTGTTCCAGAGACTTTTCATCCACTTCAACACCAGGGCTATTGTTCCTGAGACTGTTCATCCACATCAACACAGGGGCTATTGTTCCTGAGATTGTTCATCCACATCAACACCAGGGCTACTGTTCCTGAGACTGTTCATCCACATCAACAACAGGGCTATTGTTCCTGAGAATGTTTACCATCATCAACACCAGGGCTATTGTTCCTGAGACTGTTCATCCACATCAACACCAGGATAATTGTTCCTGTGATTGTTCATCCACATCAACAACAGGGCATTTGTTCCTGAGATTGCTCATCCACATCAAAACCAGGGCTATTGTTCCTAAGATTGTTCATCCTCATCAACACCAGGGCTATTGTTCCTGAGATTGTTCATCCACATCAACACCAGGGCTATTGTTCCTGAGAATGTTCATCCACATCAACACCAGGGCTATTGTTCCTAAGAATGTTTTTCCTCATCAACACCAGGGCTATTGTTCCTGAGATGGTTCATCCACAACAACACCAGTTCTATTGTTCCTGAGATTTTTCATCCACATCAACACCACTGCTATTGTTCTTGAGCATGTTCATTCACATCAACACCAGGAGTATCGTTTCTGAGACTGTTCATCCACATCAACACCAGGGCTATTGCTCCTGAGACTGTTCATCAACATCAACACCTGGTCTAATGTTCCTGAGAATTTATATCCTCATCGACACCAGGGCTATTGTTCCTGAGACTGTTCATCAACATCAGCACCATGGCTAATGTTCCTGACAATGTTTATCCACATCAACACACTGACTATTGTTCCTGAGAATGTTTATCCTCATCAACACCTGGGCTATTGTTCCTGAGGTTGTTCATCCACATCAACACCTGGGCTATGGTTCCTGAGATTGTTCATCCACATCAACACCAGTGCTATATTTCCTGAGAATGTTTATCCACATCAACACCAGGGCTATTGTTCCTGAGACTGTTCATCCAAATCAACACCAGGACTATTGTTCCTGAGATTGTTCATCCACATCAAAACGAGGGCTATTGTTCCTTAGACTATTCATCCACATCAACACCAGGGCTATTGTTCCTGAGACTTTTCATCCACATCAACACCAGAGTTATTGTTCCTGAGAATGTTTATCCACATCAACAACATGGTTATTGTTCCTGACATTGCTCATCCACATCAACACCAGGGCGATTGTTCCTGAGATTGTTCATCCACATAAACACCACTGCTATTTTTCCTGAGCCTGTTCATCAACATCAACACCAGGGTTATTGTTCCTGAGACTGTTCATCCACAGCAATACCAGGGCTATTGTTCCTGAGAATGTTTATCCTCATCAACTCCAGGACAAATGTTCCTGAGATTGTTCATCCACATCAACACCAGGGGAATTGTTCCTGAGGCTGTTCAGCCACATCAAAAGCAGGGCTATTGTTCCTGAGATAGTGCATCAACAGCAACACCAGTGCTATTGTTCCTGAGATTGTTCATCCACATCAACACCAGGGCTATTGTTCCTGACATTGTTCATCCACATCAACAGTTGGGCTATTGTTCCTGAGAATGTTCATCCGCATCAACACCAGGGCTATTGTTCCTGATAATGTTTCTCCACATCAACACCAGGGTTATTGTTCCTGAGTCTGTTCATCCACATCAACACCAGGGATATTGTTCCGAGATTGTTCATCCACATCAACAGCAGGGCTATTGTTCCTGAGAATGTTCATCAACATCAACACCAGGGCTATTTTTCCTGAGATTGTTCATCCACATCAAGACCAGGGCTGTTGTTCCTGAGACTGATCATCAACATCAACACCAGGGCTATTGTTCCTGAGAATGTATATCCTCATCAACACAAGGACTCATGTTCCTGAGACTGTACATCAACATCAACACCTTGGCTCTTGTTCCTGAGAATGTTCATCGACATCGAAGCCAGGACTATTGTTCCTGAGACTGTTCATCAACATCAACACCAGGGCTATTGTTCCTGAGATTGTTCATCCACATCAACACCAGGGCTATTGTTCCTGAGAATGTTCATCAACATCAACACCAGGGCGATTGTTCCTGAGATTGTTCATCCACATCAACACCAGGGGTATTGTTCCTGAGACTGATCATCAACATCAACACCAGGGTTATTGTTCCTGAGACTGTTCATCCACATCAATACCAGGGCTATTGTTCCTGAGAATGTTTATCCTCATCAACTCCAGGACAAATGTTCCTGAGATTGTTCATCCACATCAACACCAGGGGAATTGTTCCTGAGGCTGTTCATCCACATCAAAAGCAGGGCTATTGTTCCTGAGATAGTGCATCAACAGCAACACCAGTGCTATTGTTCTTGAGATTGTTCATCCACATCAACACCAGGGCTATTGTTCCTGAGATTGTTCTTCCACATCAACAGCAGGGCTATTGTTCCTGAGAATGTTCATCCACATCAACAGTTGGGCTATTGTTCCTGAGAATGTTCATCCGCATCAACACCAGGGCTATTGTTCCTGACAATGTTTCTCCACATCAACACCAGGGTTATTGTTCCTGAGTCTGTTCATCCACATCAACACCAGGGCAATTGTTCCAGAGACTTTTCATCCACTTCAACACCAGGGCTATTGTTCCTGAGACTGTTCATGCACATCAACACAGTGGCTATTGTTCCTGAGATTGTTCATCCACATCAACACCAGGGCTACTGTTCCTGAGACTGTTCATCCACATCAACACCATTGCTATTGTTCCTGAGAATGTTCATCCACATCAAAACCAGGGTAATTGTTCCTGTGATTGTTCATCCACATCAACACCAGGGTAATTGTTCCTGTTATTGTTCATCCACATCAACAACAGGGCATTTGTTCCTGAGATTGCTCATCCACATCAAAACCAGGGCTATTGTTCCTAAGATTGTTCATCCTCATCAACACCAGGGCTATTGTTCCTGAGATTGTTCATCCACATCAACACCAGGGCTATTGTTCCTGAGAATGTTCATCCACATCAACACCAGGGCTATTGTTCCTGAGATTGTTCATCCACATCAACAGCAGGGCTATTGATCATGAGACTGTTCATCCGCATCAACACCAGGGTTATTGTTCCTGAGATTGTTCATCCACATCCACACCAGGCCTATTTTTCCTGAGACTTTTCATCCACATCAACACCAGGGCTGTTGTTCCTGAGGTTTTTCATCCACATAAACACCAGGGCTACTGTTCCGAAGACTGTTCCGCAACATCAACACCTGGGCTATTGTCCCTGAGAATGTATATCCTCATCAACACCAGGACTAATGTTCCTGAGACTGTACATCAACATCAACACCTTGGCTCTTGATCCTGAGAATGTTCATCGACATCAACACCAGGGCTATTGTTCCTGAGACTGTTCATCAACATCAACACCAGGGCTTTTGTTCCTGAGACTGTTCATCCACATCAACACAGGGGCTATTGTTCCTGAGATTGTTCATCCACATCAACACCAGGGCTACTGTTCCTGAGACTGTTCATCCACATCAACACCAGGGCTATTGTTCCTGAGAATGTTTACCATCATCAACACCAGGGCTATTGTTCCTGAGACTGTTCATCCACATCAACACCAGGGTAATTGTTCCTGTTATTGTTCATCCACATCAACAACAGGGCATTTGTTCCTGAGATTGTTCATCCACATCAAAACCAGGGCTATTGTTCCTAAGATTGTTCATCCTCATCAACACCAGGGCTATTCTTCCTGAGATTGTTCATCCACATCAACACCAGGGCTATTGTTCCTGAGAATGTTCATCCACATCAACACCAGGGCTATTGTTCCTGAGATTGTTCATCCACATCAACAGCAGGGCTGTTGTTCCTGAGACTGATCATCAACATCAACACCAGGGCTATTGTTCCTGAGAATGTATATCCTCATCAACACAAGGACTCATGTTCCTGAGACTGTACATCAACATCAACACCTTGGCTCTTGTTCCTGAGAATGTTCATCGACATCGAAGCCAGGACTATTGTTCCTGAGACTGTTCATCAACATCAACACCAGGGCTATTGTTCCTGAGATTGTTCATCCACATCAACACCAGGGCTATTGTTCCTGAGAATGTTCATCAACATCAACACCAGGGCGATTGTTCCTGAGATTGTTCATCCACATCAACACCAGGGGTATTGTTCCTGAGACTGATCATCAACATCAACACCAGGGTTATTGTTCCTGAGACTGTTCATCCACATCAATACCAGGGCTATTGTTCCTGAGAATGTTTATCCTCATCAACTCCAGGACAAATGTTCCTGAGATTGTTCATCCACATCAACACCAGGGGAATTGTTCCTGAGGCTGTTCATCCACATCAAAAGCAGGGCTATTGTTCCTGAGATAGTGCATCAACAGCAACACCAGTGCTATTGTTCTTGAGATTGTTCATCCACATCAACACCAGGGCTATTGTTCCTGAGATTGTTCTTCCACATCAACAGCAGGGCTATTGTTCCTGAGAATGTTCATCCACATCAACAGTTGGGCTATTGTTCCTGAGAATGTTCATCCGCATCAACACCAGGGCTATTGTTCCTGACAATGTTTCTCCACATCAACACCAGGGTTATTGTTCCTGAGTCTGTTCATCCACATCAACACCAGGGCAATTGTTCCAGAGACTTTTCATCCACTTCAACACCAGGGCTATTGTTCCTGAGACTGTTCATGCACATCAACACAGTGGCTATTGTTCCTGAGATTGTTCATCCACATCAACACCAGGGCTACTGTTCCTGAGACTGTTCATCCACATCAACACCATTGCTATTGTTCCTGAGAATGTTCATCCACATCAAAACCAGGGTAATTGTTCCTGTGATTGTTCATCCACATCAACACCAGGGTAATTGTTCCTGTTATTGTTCATCCACATCAACAACAGGGCATTTGTTCCTGAGATTGCTCATCCACATCAAAACCAGGGCTATTGTTCCTAAGATTGTTCATCCTCATCAACACCAGGGCTATTGTTCCTGAGATTGTTCATCCACATCAACACCAGGGCAATTGTTACTGAGACTGTTCATCCAGTTCAACACCAGGGCTATTGTTCCTGAGACTGTTCATGCATATCAACACCAGGGCTATTGTTCCTGAGATTGTTCATCCACATCAACAGCAGGGTTATTGTTCCTGAGAATGTTCATGAAATCAACACCAGGGCTATTGTTCCTGAGATTGTTCATCCACATCAACACCAGAGCTATTGCTCCTGAGAATGTTTATCCAAATCAACACCAGGGCTATTGTTCCTGAGAATGTTCATCAACATCAACACCAGGGCTATTGTTCCTGAGATTGTTCATCCACATCAAAACCAGGGCTATTGTTCCTGAGATTGTTCATCCACATCAACACCAGGGCTATTGTTCCTGAGATTGTTCATCCACATCAACACCAGGGCTAATGTTCCTGAGACTGTTCATCCACATCAGTACTGGGGCTGTTTTTCCTGAGAATGTTTATCCTCATCAACACCAGGACTAATGTTCCTGAGATTGTTCATCCACATCAACACCAGGGCACTTGTTCCTGAGACTGTTCATCCACATCAACATCATGGCTATTGTTCCTGAGAATGTTCATCCACATCAACAGCAGGGTTATTGTTCCTGAGTCAGTTCATCCACATCAACACCAGGGCAATTGTTACTGAGACTGTTCATCCAGTTCAACACCAGCGCTATTGTTCCTGAGATTGTTCATCCACATCAAAACCAGTGTAATTGTTCGTGTGATTGTTCATCCACATCAACACCAGGGCTATTGTTCCTGAGAATGTTCATCCTCATCAACACCAGGACTAATGTTCCTGAGATTGTTCATCCACATCAACACCAGGGCACTTGTTCCTGAGACTGTTCATCCACATCAACATCATGGCTATTGTTCCTGAGAATGTTCATCCACATCAACAGCAGGGTTATTGTTCCTGAGTCAGTTCATCCACATCAACACCAGGGCAATAGTTACTGAGACTGTTCATCCAGTTCAACACCAGCGCTATTGTTCCTGAGATTGTTCATCCACATCAACTCCAGGGCTATTGTTCCTGAGATTGTTCATCCACATCAAAACAAGTGTAATTGTTCGTGTGATTGTTCATCCACATCAACACCAGGGCTATTGTTCCTGAGAATGTTCATCCTCATCAACACCAGGGCTATTGTTCCTGAGATTGTTCATCCACATCAACACCAGGGCTATTGTTCCTGAGAATGTTCATCCACATCAACACCAGGGCTTTTGTTCCTGAGATTGTTCATCCACATCAACACCAGGGCTATTGTTCCTGAGACTGTTCATCCACATCAACACCAGGGCTATTGTACCTGAGACTGTTCCTCAACATCAACACCTGGGCTATTGTTCCTGAGAATGTATATCCTCATCAACACCAGGACTCATGTTCCTGAGACTGTACATCAACATCAACACCAGGGCTATTGTTCCTGAGATTGTTCATCCACATCAACACCAGAGCTATTGCTCCTGAGAATGTTTATCCAAATCAACACCAGGGCTATTGTTCCTGAGAATGTTCATCAACATCAACACCAGGGCTATTGTTCCTGAGATTGCTCATCCACATCAAAACCAGGGCTATTGTTCCTAAGATTGTTCATCCTCATCAACACCAGGGCTATTGTTCCTGAGATTGTTCATCCACATCAACACCAGGGCTATTGTTCCTGAGAATGTTCATCCACATCAACACCAGGGCTATTGTTCCTAAGAATGTTTTTCCTCATCAACACCAGGGCTATTGTTCCTGAGATGGTTCATCCACAACAACACCAGTTCTATTGTTCCTGAGATTTTTCATCCACATCAACACCACTGCTATTGTTCTTGAGCATGTTCATTCACATCAACACCAGGAGTATCGTTTCTGAGACTGTTCATCCACATCAACACCAGGGCTATTGCTCCTGAGACTGTTCATCAACATCAACACCTGGTCTATTGTTCCTGAGAATGTATATCCTCATCGACACCAGGGCTATTGTTCCTGAGACTGTTCATCAACATCAGCACCATGGCTAATGTTCCTGACAATGTTTATCCACATCAACACACTGACTATTGTTCCTGAGAATGTTTATCCTCATCAACACCTGGGCTATTGTTCCTGAGGTTGTTCATCCACATCAACACCTGGGCTATGGTTCCTGAGATTGTTCATCCACATCAACACCAGTGCTATATTTCCTGAGAATGTTTATCCACATCAACACCAGGGCTATTGTTCCTGAGACTGTTCATCCAAATCAACACCAGGACTATTGTTCCTGAGATTGTTCATCCACATCAAAACGAGGGCTATTGTTCCTTAGACTATTCATCCACATCAACACCAGGGCTATTGTTCCTGAGACTTTTCATCCACATCAACACCAGGGCTATTGTTCCTGAGACTGATCATCAACATCAACACCAGGGCTGTTGTTCCTGAGAATGTATATCCTCATCAACACAAGGACTCATGTTCCTGAGACTGTACATCAACATCAACACCTTGGCTCTTGTTCCTGAGAATGTTCATCGACATCGAAACCAGGACTATTGTTCCTGAGACTGTTCATCAACATCAACACCAGGGCTATTGTTCCTGAGATTGTTCATCCACATCAACACCAGGGCTATTGTTCCTGAGAATGTTCATCAACATCAACACCAGGGCGATTGTTCCTGAGATTGTTCATCCACATCAACACCAGGGGTATTGTTCCTGAGACTGATCATCAACATCAACACCAGGGTTATTGTTCCTGAGACTGTTCATCCACATCAATACCAGGGCTATTGTTCCTGAGAATGTTTATCCTCATCAACTCCAGGACAAATGTTCCAGAGATTGTTCATCCACATCAACACCAGGGGAATTGCTCCTGAGGCTGTTCATCCACATCAAAAGCAGGGCTATTGTTCCTGAGATTGTTCTTCCACATCAACAGCAGGGCTATTGTTCCTGAGAATGTTCATCCACATCAACAGTTGGGCTATTGTTCCTGAGAATGTTCATCCGCATCAACACCAGGGCTATTGTTCCTGACAATGTTTCTCCACATCAACACCAGGGTTATTGTTCCTGAGTCTCTTCATCCACATCAACACCAGGGTTATTGTTCCAGAGACTTTTCATCCACTTCAACACCAGGGCTATTGTTCCTGAGACTGTTCATCCACATCAACACAGGGGCTATTGTTCCTGAGATTGTTCATCCACATCAACACCAGGGCTACTGTTCCTGAGACTGTTCATCCACATCAACAACAGGGCTATTGTTCCTGAGAATGTTTACCATCATCAACACCAGGGCTATTGTTCCTGAGACTGTTCATCCACATCAACACCAGGGTAATTGTTCCTGTGATTGTTCATCCACATCAACAACAGGGCATTTGTTCCTGAGATTGCTCATCCACATCAAAACCAGGGCTATTGTTCCTAAGATTGTTCATCCTCATCAACACCAGGGCTATTGTTCCTGAGATTGTTCATCCACATCAACACCAGGGCTATTGTTCCTGAGAATGTTCATCCACATCAACACCAGGGCTATTGTTCCTAAGAATGTTTTTCCTCATCAACACCAGGGCTATTGTTCCTGAGATGGTTCATCCACAACAACACCAGTTCTATTGTTCCTGAGATTTTTCATCCACATCAACACCACTGCTATTGTTCTTGAGCATGTTCATTCACATCAACACCAGGAGTATCGTTTCTGAGACTGTTCATCCACATCAACACCAGGGCTATTGCTCCTGAGACTGTTCATCAACATCAACACCTGGTCTAATGTTCCTGAGAATTTATATCCTCATCGACACCAGGGCTATTGTTCCTGAGACTGTTCATCAACATCAGCACCATGGCTAATGTTCCTGACAATGTTTATCCACATCAACACACTGACTATTGTTCCTGAGAATGTTTATCCTCATCAACACCTGGGCTATTGTTCCTGAGGTTGTTCATCCACATCAACACCTGGGCTATGGTTCCTGAGATTGTTCATCCACATCAACACCAGTGCTATATTTCCTGAGAATGTTTATCCACATCAACACCAGGGCTATTGTTCCTGAGACTGTTCATCCAAATCAACACCAGGACTATTGTTCCTGAGATTGTTCATCCACATCAAAACGAGGGCTATTGTTCCTTAGACTATTCATCCACATCAACACCAGGGCTATTGTTCCTGAGACTTTTCATCCACATCAACACCAGAGTTATTGTTCCTGAGAATGTTTATCCACATCAACAACATGGTTATTGTTCCTGACATTGCTCATCCACATCAACACCAGGGCGATTGTTCCTGAGATTGTTCATCCACATAAACACCACTGCTATTTTTCCTGAGCCTGTTCATCAACATCAACACCAGGGTTATTGTTCCTGAGACTGTTCATCCACAGCAATACCAGGGCTATTGTTCCTGAGAATGTTTATCCTCATCAACTCCAGGACAAATGTTCCTGAGATTGTTCATCCACATCAACACCAGGGGAATTGTTCCTGAGGCTGTTCATCCACATCAAAAGCAGGGCTATTGTTCCTGAGATAGTGCATCAACAGCAACACCAGTGCTATTGTTCCTGAGATTGTTCATCCACATCAACACCAGGGCTATTGTTCCTGACATTGTTCATCCACATCAACAGTTGGGCTATTGTTCCTGAGAATGTTCATCCGCATCAACACCAGGGCTATTGTTCCTGATAATGTTTCTCCACATCAACACCAGGGTTATTGTTCCTGAGTCTGTTCATCCACATCAACACCAGGGATATTGTTCCGAGATTGTTCATCCACATCAACAGCAGGGCTATTGTTCCTGAGAATGTTCATCAACATCAACACCAGGGCTATTTTTCCTGAGATTGTTCATCCACATCAAGACCAGGGCTGTTGTTCCTGAGACTGATCATCAACATCAACACCAGGGCTATTGTTCCTGAGAATGTATATCCTCATCAACACAAGGACTCATGTTCCTGAGACTGTACATCAACATCAACACCT
Source organism: Heterodontus francisci (assembly GCF_036365525.1). Taxonomy (NCBI): domain Eukaryota; kingdom Metazoa; phylum Chordata; class Chondrichthyes; order Heterodontiformes; family Heterodontidae; genus Heterodontus; species Heterodontus francisci. The sequence continues at coordinate 47,073,103 of NC_090398.1, forward strand.
TGGCTCTTGTTCCTGAGAATGTTCATCGACATCGAAGCCAGGACTATTGTTCCTGAGACTGTTCATCAACATCAACACCAGGGCTATTGTTCCTGAGATTGTTCATCCACATCAACACCAGGGCTATTGTTCCTGAGAATGTTCATCAACATCAACACCAGGGCGATTGTTCCTGAGATTGTTCATCCACATCAACACCAGGGGTATTGTTCCTGAGACTGATCATCAACATCAACACCAGGGTTATTGTTCCTGAGACTGTTCATCCACATCAATACCAGGGCTATTGTTCCTGAGAATGTTTATCCTCATCAACTCCAGGACAAATGTTCCTGAGATTGTTCATCCACATCAACACCAGGGGAATTGTTCCTGAGGCTGTTCATCCACATCAAAAGCAGGGCTATTGTTCCTGAGATAGTGCATCAACAGCAACACCAGTGCTATTGTTCTTGAGATTGTTCATCCACATCAACACCAGGGCTATTGTTCCTGAGATTGTTCTTCCACATCAACAGCAGGGCTATTGTTCCTGAGAATGTTCATCCACATCAACAGTTGGGCTATTGTTCCTGAGAATGTTCATCCGCATCAACACCAGGGCTATTGTTCCTGACAATGTTTCTCCACATCAACACCAGGGTTATTGTTCCTGAGTCTGTTCATCCACATCAACACCAGGGCAATTGTTCCAGAGACTTTTCATCCACTTCAACACCAGGGCTATTGTTCCTGAGACTGTTCATGCACATCAACACAGTGGCTATTGTTCCTGAGATTGTTCATCCACATCAACACCAGGGCTACTGTTCCTGAGACTGTTCATCCACATCAACACCATTGCTATTGTTCCTGAGAATGTTCATCCACATCAAAACCAGGGTAATTGTTCCTGTGATTGTTCATCCACATCAACACCAGGGTAATTGTTCCTGTTATTGTTCATCCACATCAACAACAGGGCATTTGTTCCTGAGATTGCTCATCCACATCAAAACCAGGGCTATTGTTCCTAAGATTGTTCATCCTCATCAACACCAGGGCTATTGTTCCTGAGATTGTTCATCCACATCAACACCAGGGCTATTGTTCCTGAGAATGTTCATCCACATCAACACCAGGGCTATTGTTCCTGAGATTGTTCATCCACATCAACAGCAGGGCTATTGATCATGAGACTGTTCATCCGCATCAACACCAGGGTTATTGTTCCTGAGATTGTTCATCCACATCCACACCAGGCCTATTTTTCCTGAGACTTTTCATCCACATCAACACCAGGGCTGTTGTTCCTGAGGTTTTTCATCCACATAAACACCAGGGCTACTGTTCCGAAGACTGTTCCGCAACATCAACACCTGGGCTATTGTCCCTGAGAATGTATATCCTCATCAACACCAGGACTAATGTTCCTGAGACTGTACATCAACATCAACACCTTGGCTCTTGATCCTGAGAATGTTCATCGACATCAACACCAGGGCTATTGTTCCTGAGACTGTTCATCAACATCAACACCAGGGCTTTTGTTCCTGAGACTGTTCATCCACATCAACACAGGGGCTATTGTTCCTGAGATTGTTCATCCACATCAACACCAGGGCTACTGTTCCTGAGACTGTTCATCCACATCAACACCAGGGCTATTGTTCCTGAGAATGTTTACCATCATCAACACCAGGGCTATTGTTCCTGAGACTGTTCATCCACATCAACACCAGGGTAATTGTTCCTGTTATTGTTCATCCACATCAACAACAGGGCATTTGTTCCTGAGATTGTTCATCCACATCAAAACCAGGGCTATTGTTCCTAAGATTGTTCATCCTCATCAACACCAGGGCTATTCTTCCTGAGATTGTTCATCCACATCAACACCAGGGCTATTGTTCCTGAGAATGTTCATCCACATCAACACCAGGGCTATTGTTCCTGAGATTGTTCATCCACATCAACAGCAGGGCTGTTGTTCCTGAGACTGATCATCAACATCAACACCAGGGCTATTGTTCCTGAGAATGTATATCCTCATCAACACAAGGACTCATGTTCCTGAGACTGTACATCAACATCAACACCTTGGCTCTTGTTCCTGAGAATGTTCATCGACATCGAAGCCAGGACTATTGTTCCTGAGACTGTTCATCAACATCAACACCAGGGCTATTGTTCCTGAGATTGTTCATCCACATCAACACCAGGGCTATTGTTCCTGAGAATGTTCATCAACATCAACACCAGGGCGATTGTTCCTGAGATTGTTCATCCACATCAACACCAGGGGTATTGTTCCTGAGACTGATCATCAACATCAACACCAGGGTTATTGTTCCTGAGACTGTTCATCCACATCAATACCAGGGCTATTGTTCCTGAGAATGTTTATCCTCATCAACTCCAGGACAAATGTTCCTGAGATTGTTCATCCACATCAACACCAGGGGAATTGTTCCTGAGGCTGTTCATCCACATCAAAAGCAGGGCTATTGTTCCTGAGATAGTGCATCAACAGCAACACCAGTGCTATTGTTCTTGAGATTGTTCATCCACATCAACACCAGGGCTATTGTTCCTGAGATTGTTCTTCCACATCAACAGCAGGGCTATTGTTCCTGAGAATGTTCATCCACATCAACAGTTGGGCTATTGTTCCTGAGAATGTTCATCCGCATCAACACCAGGGCTATTGTTCCTGACAATGTTTCTCCACATCAACACCAGGGTTATTGTTCCTGAGTCTGTTCATCCACATCAACACCAGGGCAATTGTTCCAGAGACTTTTCATCCACTTCAACACCAGGGCTATTGTTCCTGAGACTGTTCATGCACATCAACACAGTGGCTATTGTTCCTGAGATTGTTCATCCACATCAACACCAGGGCTACTGTTCCTGAGACTGTTCATCCACATCAACACCATTGCTATTGTTCCTGAGAATGTTCATCCACATCAAAACCAGGGTAATTGTTCCTGTGATTGTTCATCCACATCAACACCAGGGTAATTGTTCCTGTTATTGTTCATCCACATCAACAACAGGGCATTTGTTCCTGAGATTGCTCATCCACATCAAAACCAGGGCTATTGTTCCTAAGATTGTTCATCCTCATCAACACCAGGGCTATTGTTCCTGAGATTGTTCATCCACATCAACACCAGGGCTATTGTTCCTGAGAATGTTCATCCACATCAACACCAGGGCTATTGTTCCTGAGATTGTTCATCCACATCAACAGCAGGGCTATTGATCATGAGACTGTTCATCCGCATCAACACCAGGGTTATTGTTCCTGAGATTGTTCATCCACATCCACACCAGGCCTATTTTTCCTGAGACTTTTCATCCACATCAACACCAGGGCTGTTGTTCCTGAGGTTTTTCATCCACATAAACACCAGGGCTACTGTTCCGAAGACTGTTCCGCAACATCAACACCTGGGCTATTGTCCCTGAGAATGTATATCCTCATCAACACCAGGACTAATGTTCCTGAGACTGTACATCAACATCAACACCTTGGCTCTTGATCCTGAGAATGTTCATCGACATCAACACCAGGGCTATTGTTCCTGAGACTGTTCATCAACATCAACACCAGGGCTTTTGTTCCTGAGACTGTTCATCCACATCAACACAGGGGCTATTGTTCCTGAGATTGTTCATCCACATCAACACCAGGGCTACTGTTCCTGAGACTGTTCATCCACATCAACACCAGGGCTATTGTTCCTGAGAATGTTTACCATCATCAACACCAGGGCTATTGTTCCTGAGACTGTTCATCCACATCAACACCAGGGTAATTGTTCCTGTTATTGTTCATCCACATCAACAACAGGGCATTTGTTCCTGAGATTGTTCATCCACATCAAAACCAGGGCTATTGTTCCTAAGATTGTTCATCCTCATCAACACCAGGGCTATTCTTCCTGAGATTGTTCATCCACATCAACACCAGGGCTATTGTTCCTGAGAATGTTCATCCACATCAACACCAGGGCTATTGTTCCTGAGATTGTTCATCCACATCAACAGCAGGGCTATTGATCCTGAGACTGTTCCTCCGCATCAACACCAGGGTTATTGTTCCTGAGATTGTTCATCCACATCCACACCAGGCCTATTTTTCCTGAGACTTTTCATCCACATCAACACCAGGGCTATTGTTCCTGAGGTTTTTCATCCACATAAACACCAGGGCTACTGTTCCGAATACTGTTCCGCAACATCAACACCTGGGCTATTGTCCCTGAGAATGTATATCCTCATCAACACCAGGACTAATGTTCCTGAGACTGTACATCAACATCAACACCTTGGCTCTTGATCCTGAGAATGTTCATCGACATCAACACCAGGGCTATTGTTCCTGAGACTGTTCATCAACATCAACACCAGGGCTTTTGTTCCTGAGATTGTTCATCCACAGCAATACCAGGGCTATTGTTCCTGAGAATGTTTATCCTCATCAACTCCAGGACAAATGTTCCTGAGATTGTTCATCCACATCAACACCAGGGCTATTGTTCCTGAGAATGTTCATCCACATCAACACCAGGGCAATTGTTCCTGATCCTGTCCATCCACAACAACACCAGGGCAATTGTTCCTGAGAGTTTCCATCCACATCAACATCATGGCTATTGTTCCTGAGACTGTTCATCAACATCAACACCAGGTCTATTGTTCCTGAGATTGTTCATCCACATCAACACCAGGGCTTTTGTTCCTGAGATTGTTCATCCACATCAACACCAGGGTTATTGTTCCTGAGACTGATCATCAACATCAACACCAGGGCTATTGTTCCTGAGATTGTTCATCCACATCAACACCAGGGTTATTGTTCCTGAGAATCTTCATCCACATCAACACCAGGGCTATTGTTCCTGAGATTGTTCATCCACATCAACACCAGGGCTATTGTTCCTTAGAATGTTCATCCACATCAACATCAGGGCTATTGTTCCTGATCCTGTTCATCCACATCAACACCAGGGCTATTGTTCCTGTGACTGTTTCTCCTCATCAACACCAGGGCTATTGTTCCTAAGAATGTTTTTCCTCATCAACACCAGGGCTATTATTCCTGAGATGGTTCATCCACAACAACACCAGTTCTATTGTTCCTGAGATTTTTCATCCACATCAACACCACTGCTATTGTTCTTGAGCATGTTCATTCACATCAACACCAGGAGTATCGTTTCTGAGACTGTTCATCCACATCAACACCAGGGCTATTGCTCCTGAGACTGTTCATCAACATCAACACCTGGTCTATTGTTCCTGAGAATGTATATCCTCATCGACACCAGGGCTATTGTTCCTGAGACTGTTCATCAACATCAGCACCATGGCTAATGTTCCTGACAATGTTTATCCACATCAACACACTGACTATTGTTCCTGAGAATGTTTATCCTCATCAACACCTGGACTATTGTTCCTGAGGTTGTTCATCCACATCAACACCTGGGCTATGGTTCCTGAGATTGTTCATCCACATCAACACCAGTGCTATATTTCCTGAGAATGGTTATCCACATCAACACCAGGGCTATTGTTCCTGAGACTGTTCATCCAAATCAACACCAGGACTATTGTTCCTGAGATTGTTCATCCACATCAAAACGAGGGCTATTGTTCCTTAGACTGTTCATCCACATCAACACCAGGGCTATTGTTCCTGAGACTTCTCATCCGCATCAACACCAGGGTTATTGTTCCTGCGAATGTTTATCCACATCAACACCATGGTTATTGTTCCTGACATTGCTCATCCACATCAACACCAGGGCTATTGTTCCTGAGAATGTTCATCCACATCAACATCAGGGATATTGTTCCTGAGACACGTCATCCACATCAACACCAGGGCTATTGTTCCAGAGATTGTCCATCCACATCAACATCAGGGCTTTTGTTCCTGAGACTGTTCATCCACATCAACACCAGGGCTATTGTTCCTGAGAATGTTTATCCGCTTCAACACCAGGGCTATTGTTCCTGAGAATGTTTATCCACATCAACACCAGGGCTATTGTTCCTGATACTGTTCATCCACATCAACACCAGGGCTATTGTTCCTGAGAATGGTCATCACCATCGACACCAGGGGTATTGTTGCTGAGATTGTTCATCCACATCAACACCAAGGCTATTTTTCCTGACACTGTTCATCAACATCAACACCAGTGCTATTGTTCCTGAGAATGTTTATCCACATCAACACACTGGCTATTGATCCTGAGAATGTTTATCCTCATCAACACCAGGGATATTGTTCCTGAGGGTGTTCATCCACATCTACACCTGGGCTATGGTTCCTGAGGTTGTTCATCCACATCAACACCAGTGCTATATTTCCTGAGAATGTTTATCCACATCAACACCAGGGCTATTGTTCCTGAGACTGTTCATCCAAATCATTACCAGGGTTCTTGTTCCTGAGAATGTTTATCCACATCAACACCATGGTTATTGTTCCTGAGATTGCTCATCCACATCAACACCAGGGCTATTGTTCCTGAGAATGTTCATCCACATCAACACCAGGGCTATTGTTCCTGAGATTGTCCATCCACATCAACATCAGGGCTTTTGTTCCTGAGACTGTTCATCCACATCAACACCAGGTGTATTGTTCCTGAGAATGTTTATCCGCATCAACACCAGGGCTATTGTTCCTGAGAATGTTTATCCACATCAACACCAGGGCTATTGTTCCTGAGATTGTTCATCCACATCAACACCAGGGCTATTGTTCCTGAGACTGTTCATCCACATCAACACCAGGGCTATTGTTCCTGAGAATGTTTATAATCATCAAAACCAAGGATATTGTTCCTGAGACTGTTCATCCACATCAACGCCAGGAGTATTGTTTCTGAGACTGTTCATCCACATCAACACCAGTACTGTTGTTCCTGAGATTGTTCATCCACATCAACACCTGGGCTATTGCTCCTGAGACTGTTCATCAACATCAACACCTGTGCTATTTTTCCTGAGAATGTATATCCTCATCCACACGAGGGCTATTGTTCCTGAGAATGTTTATCCTCATCAACACCAGGGCTATTGTTCCTGAGAATGTGTACCCACATCAACACACGGGCTATTGTTCCTGATAATGTTTATCCTCATCAACACCAGGGCTATTGTTCCTAAGATTGTTCATCCACATCAACATCAGTCCTATTGTTCCTGAGAGTGTTCATCCACATCAACACCAGTGCTATTGTTCCTGAGAATGTTTATCCACATCAGCACCAGGGCTATTGTTCCTGAGACTGTTCATTAACATCAACACAGGACTATTGTTCCTGAGATTGTTCATCCACATCAACACCAGGGCGATTGTTCCTGAGACTGTTCATCCGCATCAAAACAAGGGTTATTGTTCCTGAGAATGTTTATCCACATCAACACCAGGGTTATTGATCCTGAGACTGTTCATCCACATCAACACCAGGTCTATTGTTCCTGAGAATGTTTATCCACATCAACACCAGGAGCATTCTTTCTGAGACTGTTCATCCACATCAACACCAGGGCTGTTTTTCCTTAGAGTGTTCATCCACATCAACACCAGGTCTATTTTTCCTGAGAATGTTTATCCACATCAACATCAGTGTCATTGTTCCTGAGAATCTTCATTCACATCAACACCAGAACTATTGTTGCTGAGACTGTATATCCACATCAACACCAGTTCTACTCTTGCTGAGACTGTTCATCCAGATCAACTCCAGGCCTATTGTTGCTGAGACTGTTCATCCGCATCAACACCAGTGTTATTGTTGCTGAGATTGTTCATCCACATCAACACCAGGGCTATTGTTCCTGAGACTGTGCATCCACATCAACACCAGTGCTGTTTTGCCAGAAATTGTTCACCCACATCAACACCAGGAGTATTCTTTCTGAGACTGTTCATCCACATCAACACCAGGGCTGTTTGGCCAGAAATTGTTCACCCACATCAACACCAGGGCTATTGTCCCTGAGACTGTTCATCAACATCAACACCTGGGCTATTGTTCCTGAGAATGTATATCCTCAGCAACACCAGGACTAACGTTCGTGTGTCTGTGCATCAACATCAACACCTGGGCTCTAGTTGCTGAGATTGTTCATGCACATCAACATCAGGGCTATTGTTCCTGAGACTGTTCATCAACATCAACACCAGGGCTATTGTTCCTGAGATTGTTCATCCACATCAACACCAGGGCTATTGTTCCTGAGAATGTTCATCAACATCGACACCAGGGCTATTGTTGCTGAGATTGTTCATCCACATCAACACCATGGCTATTTTTCCTGACACTGTTCATCAACATCAACACCAAAGCTCTTGTTCCTGAGATTTTTCATCCACATCAACACGAGGGCTGGTGTTCCTGAGATTGTTCATCCACATCAACCCCAGGGCTATTGTTCCTGAGAATGTTCATCCACATCAACATCAGGTATATTGTTCCTGAGACTGTTCATCCACATCAACACCAGGGCTATTGTTCCTGAGATTGTCCATCCACGTCAACATCAGGGCTATTGTTCCTGTGACTGTTCATCCACATCAACACCAGGGCTATAGTTCCTGAGAATGTTTATCCTCATCAACACCAGGGCAATTGTTCCTGAGAATGTTTATCCACATCAATACCAGGGCTATTGTTCCTGAGAATGTTCATCCACATCAACATCAGGGCAATTGTTCCTGAGACTGTTCATCCACATCAACACCAGGGCTATTGTTCCTCAGAATGTTTATCCTATTCAACGCCAGGGCTATTGTCCCTGAGAATGATTATCCACGCTGCCTTTCAATGCAGCAGCTTTTTCGGGAGCAGCGTGTGAGCGAGTGAGCAGCTGGGAAAGTCAGTTTGAAAGTAAATTTAATTTCCTTTTGTTTTTCGGCGGAGGCCAGGGGGCTGCTGGGTAAGTAAAACACTATATATTTGGGCGGTTTAAAATAACTTTCCTTTCAGTGCAGCAACTTTTTCGGGAGCAGCGTGTGAGCGAGTGAGCAGCTGGGAAAGTCAGTTTGAAAGTAAATTTAATTTCCTTTTGTTTTTCGGCGGAGGCCAGGGGGCTGCTGGGTAAGTAAAACACTATATATTTGGCCGGTTTCTGAACCCGAGACACCACACTTGTAGTGTCTCCCACCCGCCCTCCTCCTCTAACCAAAAAAAAAAGGACTCGGTGGGGTGTTTATAAGGTAAGGCTTTTTCGATTTCTCTGGTTTTATTGTGATTGGTAAAAACTTTTCGTTCCTTTTTCATTTAACTAAGTTTAAACTTAAGATTAAAAATGGCAGGAGATCTCAGACCCGTATCATGCTCCTCTTGCTCAATGTGGGAGCTCAGGGACATGGCTGATGACCCTGTCTCCTTCACGTGCAGGATGTGTGTCCAGCTGCAGCTCTTGTTAGACCGCATGACGGCTCTCGAGCTGCGGATGGACTCACTTTGGAGCATGCGCAATGCTGAGGAGGTCGTGGATAGCACGTTTAGTGAATTGGTCACACCGCAGATTAGGATTGCTGAGGGAGAAAGGGAATGGGTGACCAAAAGGCAGAGAAAGAGCAGGAAGGCAGCGCAGGAGTCCCCTGCGGTCATCTCCCTCCAAAACCAGTATACCGTTTTGGATACTGTTGAGGGAGATGGCTCACCAGGGGAAGGCAGCAGTAGCCAGGTCCATGGCACCGTGGCTGGCTCTGCTGCTCAGAAGGGCGGGAAAAAGAGTGGAAGGGCTATAGTCGTAGGGGATTCGATTGTAAGGGGAGTAGACAGGCGGTTCTGTGGTCGAAAACGAGGCTCCCGAATGGTATGTTGCCTCCCAGGTGCACGGGTCAGGGATGTCTCAGATCGGCTGCAGAACATTCTAAAGGGGGAGGGTGAACAGCCAGTTGTCATTGTGCACATACGCTCTAATGATATAGGTAAAAAACGGGATGAGGTCCTACAAGCAGAGTTTAGGGAGTTAGGAGCCAAGTTAAAAGTAGGACCTCAGAGGTAGTAATCTCAGGATTACTACCAGTGCCACGTGATAGTCAGAGTAAAAATGAAAGAATAGTCAGGATGAATGCGTGGCTTGAGAGATGGTGCAGGAAGGAGGGGTTCAGATTTTTGGGACATTGGGACCGGTTCTGGGGGAGGTGGGACTATTACAAATTGGACGGTCTACACCTGGGCCGGACTGGAACCAATGTCCTTGGAGGTGCTTTTGCTAACGCTGTTGGGGAGGGTTTAAACTAATGTGGCAGGGGGATGGGAACCAATTGAGGTCAGTTGACAGTGAGGAGGTAGTAACAAAAGCCTGTAAGAAACTAGATAATGAAGTCAGTGTAACTAAGCGGAAGAGCAGGCAGGGAGCAGATGATGAATATAAAGGGACTGGTGGTCTGAGGTGCATTTGCTTAAATGCAAGAAGTGTAGTTGGTAAGGCAGATGAACTTAGGGCTTGGATTAGTACCTGGGAGTATGATGTTATTGCTATTACTGAGACTTGGTTGAGGGAAGGGCATGATTGGCAACTAAATATCCCAGGATATCGATGCTTCAGGCGGGATAGAGAGGGAGGTAAAAGGGGTGGAGGAGTTGCATTACTGGTCAAAGAGGATATCACAGCTGTGCTGAAGGAGGGCACTATGGAGGACTCGAGCAGTGAGGCAATATGGACAGAACTGAGAAATAGGAAGGGTGCGGTAACAATGTTGGGGCTGTACTACAGGCCTCCCAACAGCGAGCGTGAGATAGAGGTACAAATATGTAAACAGATTATGGAAAGATGGAGGAGCAACAGGGAGGTGGTGATAGGAGATTTTAATTTTCCCAACATTGACAGGGATTCGCTTAATGTTAGAGGTCCAGATGGAGCAGAATTTGTCAGGAGCATCCAGGAGGGTTTTCTAGAGCAGTATGTAAATAGTCCAACTCGGGAAGGGGCCATACTGGACCTGGTGTTGGGGAATGAGCCCGGCCAGGTTGTTGAAGTTTCAGTGGGGGACTACTTTGGGAGTAGTGATCACAATTCCGTAAGCTTTAAAATACTCATGGACAAAGACGAGAGTGGTCCTAAAGGAAGAGTGCTAAATTGGGGGAAGGCCAACTATACCAAAATTCGGCAGGAGCTGGGAAATGTAGATTGGGAGCAGCTGTTTGAAGGTAAATCCACATGTGATATGTGGGAGGCTTTTAAAGAGAGGTTGATTAGCGTGCAGGAGAGACATGTTCCTGTGAAAATGAGGGATAGAAATGGCAAGATTAGGGAACCATGGATGACAGGTGAAATTGGGAGACTAGCTAAGAGGAAAAAGGAAGCATACATAAGGTCTAGGCGGCTGATGAAAGACGAAGCTTTGAAAGAATATCGGGAATGTTGGACCAATCTGAAACGAGGAATTAAGAGGGCTAAAAGGGGTCATGAAATATCTTTAGCAAACAGGGTTAAGGAAAATCCCAAAGCCTTTTATTCATATATAAGGAGAAAGAGGGTAACTAGAGAAAGGATTGGCCCACTAAAGGACAAAGGAGGAATGTTATGCTTGGACACAGAGAAAATGGGTGAGATTCTAAGCGAGTACTTTGCATCGGTATTCACCGAGGAGAGGGACATGACGGATGTTGAGGTTAGGAACAGATGTTTGATTACTCTAGGTCAAGTCGGCATAAGGAGGGAGGAAGTGTTGGGTATTCTAAAGGGCATGAAGGTGGACAAGTCCCCAGGTCCGGATGGGATCTATCCCAGGTTACTGAGGGAAGCGAGAGAGGAAATAGCTGGGGCCTTAACAGATATCTTTGCAGCATCCTTAAACACGGGTGAGGTCCTGGAGGACTGGAGAATTGCTAATGTTGTCCCCTTGTTTAAGAAGGGTAGCAGGGATAATCCAAGTAATTATAGACCGGTGAGCCTGACGTCAGTGGTAGGGAAGCTGCTGGAGAAGATACTGAGGGATAGGATCTATTCCCATTTGGAAGAAAATGGGCTCATCAGTGATAGGCAACATGGTTTTGTGCAGGGAAGGTCATGTCTAACCAACTTAATAGAATTCTTTGAGGAAGTGACAAAGTTGATTGATGAGGGAAGGGCTGTCGATGTCATATACATGGACTTCAGTAAGGCGTTTGATAAGGTTCCCCATGGCAGGCTGATGGAGAAAGTGAAGGCGCTTGGGGTCCAAGGTGTACTAGCTAGATGGATAAAGAACTGGCTGGGCAACAGGAGATAGAGAGTAGCAGTAGAAGGGAGTTTCTCAAAATGGAGACGTGTGACCAGTGGTGTTCCGCAGGGATCCGTGCTGGGACCACTGTTGTTTGTGATATACATTAATGATTTGGAGGAAAGTATAGGTGGACTGATTAGCAAATTTGCAGACGACACTAAGATTGGTGGAGTAGCAGATAGTGAAGGGGACTGTCAGAGAATACAGCAGAATATAGATAGATTGGAGAGTTGGGCAGAGAAATGGCAGATGGAGTTCAATCAGGGCAAATGCGAGGTGATGCATTTTGGAAGATCCAATTCAAGAGTGAACTATACAGTAAATGGAAAAGTCCTGGGGAAAATTGATGTCCAGAGAGATTTGGGTGTTCAGGTCCACTGTTCCCTGAAGGTGGCAACGCAGGTAAATAGAGTGGTCAAGAAGGCATACGGCATGCTTTCCTTCATCGGACTGGGCATTGAGTACAAGAGTTGGCAGGTCATGTTACAGTTGTATAGGACTTTGGTTCGGCCACATTTGGAATACTGCGTACAGTTCTGGTCGCCACATTATCAAAAGGATGTGGATGCTTTGGAAAGGGTGCAGAGGATGTTCACCAGGATGTTGCCTGGTATAGAGGGCGCTAGCTATGAAGAGAGGTTGAGTAGATTAGGATTATTTTCATTAGAAATACGGAGGTTGAGGGGGGACCTGATTGAGGTGTACAAAATCATGAGAGGTATAGACAGGGTGGATAGCAAGAAGCTTTTTCCCAGAGTGGGGGTTTCAATTACTAGAGGACACGAGTTCAAAGTGAAAGGGGAAAAGTTTAGGGGGGATATGCGTGGAAAGTTCTTTACGCAGAGGGTGGTGGGCACCTGGAACGCATTGCCAGCGGAGGTGGTAGATGCGGGCACGATGGAGTCTTTTAAGATGTATCAAGACAGAAACATGAATGGGCAGGAAGAAAAGAGATACAGAAGCTTAGAAAATAGGCGACATGTTTAGAGAGAGGATCTGGATCGGCGCAGGCTTGGAGGGCCGAAGGGCCTGTTCCTGTGCTGTAATTATCTTTGTTCTTTGTTTTGTTCTTATCAACACCAGGGCTATTGTTCCTGAGAATGTTTATCCTCATCAACACCAGGGCTATTGTTCCTGAGATAGTTCATCAACATCAACACCAGGGCTATTTTTCCTGAGATTGTTCATCCACATCAACACCAGGGCTATTGTTCCTCAGATTGTTCATCCACATCAACACCAGGACTATTGTTCCTGAGAATGTTCATCCACATCAACACCAGGGCTATTTTCCTTACAATGTTTATCCACATCAACACCAGGGTTATTGTTAATGAGTCTGTTCATCCACATCAACACCAGGGCTATTGTTCCTGAGATTGTTCATCCACATCTACACCAGATCTATTGTTCCTGAGAATGTTTATCCTCATCAACACCAGGGCTATTGTTGCTAAGACTGTTCAACTACATCAACACCATGACTATTGTTCCTGAGAATGTTCATCCACATCAACACCAGGACTATTGTTCCAGAGATTGTTCATCCACATCAACAAAAGTGTTATTGTTCCTGAGATTGTTCCTCCACTTCAACACCAGGGCTATTGTTCCTGAGACTGTTCATCCACATCAACACCAGGGCTATTGTTCCTGAGACTGTTCATCCACATCAACAACAGGGCTATTGTTCCTGAGATTGTTCATCCACATCAACACCAGGACTATTGTTCCTCTCATTGTTCATCCACATCAACACCAGGGCGATTGTTCCTGGGACTGTTCATTCACATCAACACCAGGGTTATTGTTCCTGTCAATGTTTATCCACATCATCACCATTGTTATTGTTCCTGAGACTGTTCATCCACATCAACACCAGGGTTATTGTTCCTGAGAATGTTTATCCCCATCAACACCAGGGTTATTGTTCCTGAGAATGTTTATTGACATCAAAACCAGGGTTATTGTTCCTGAGAATCTTCATCCACATCAACACAAGGGCTATTGTTCCTGAGAATGTTCATCCACATCAAACCAGGGCTATTGTACCTGTGAATGTTCATCCACATCAACACCAGGGCTATTGTTCTTGACAATGTTTATCCACATCAACACCAGGGTTATTGTTCCTGAGTCTGTTCATCCACATCAACACAGGGCTATTGTTCCTGAGTCTGTTCATCCACATCTACACCAGGGCGATTGTTCCTGAGAATTTTTATCCTCATCAAAACCAGGGCTATTTTTGCTGAGACTGTTCATCCACATCAACACCTGGACTATTATTCCTGAGACTGTTCATCCACATCGACACCAGGTCTATTGTTCCTGAGATTGTTTATCCACATCAACACCAGGGTCATTGTTCCTGAGAATCTTCATTCACATCAACACCAGGCCTATTGTTGCTGAGACTGTTCATCCACTTCAACACCAAGGCTATTGTAGCTGAGACTGTTCATCCACATCAACACCAGGGTTATTGTTGCTGACACTGTTCATTCACATCAACACCAGAGCTGTTTTTCCTGAGACTGTTCATCAACATCAACACCAGGGATATTGTTGCTGGGATTGTACATCCACATCAACACCAGGGCTATTGTTCCTGAGACTGTTCATCAACATCAACACCAGGGCTATTGTTCCTGAGATTGTTCATCCACATCAACACCAGGGCTATTGTTCCTGAGAATGTTGATTAACATCGATGCCAGGGCTATTGTTCCTGAGATTGTTCATCCACATCAACACCATGGCTATTTTTCCTGAGACTGTTCATCAACATCAACACCAGGGCTCTTGTTCCTGAGAATGTTCATCCACATCAACACCAGGGCTATTGTTCCTTCCAATGTTTATCCACATCAACACCAGGGTTATTGTTCCTGAGTCTGTTCATCCACACAACACCAGGGTAATTGTTCCTGAGACTGTTCATCCACATCTAAATCAGGGATATTGTTCCTGAGAATGTTTATCCTCATCAACACCAGCGCTATTGTTGCTTAGACTGTTCATCTAAATCAACACCATGAATATTGTTCCAGAGAATGTTCATCCACTTCAACACCAGGACTATTGTCCCTGAGATTGTTCATCCACATCAACACCAGGGCTATTGTTCCTGAAACTGTTCATCCACATCAACACCAGGTCTATTGTTCCTGAGATTGTTTATCCACATCAACACCAGGGTTATTGTTGCTGAGAATGTTTATCCACATCAACACCAGGGTTATTGTTCCTGAGAATCTTCGTCCACATCAACACAAGGGCTATTGTTCCTGAGAATGTTCATCCACATCAACACCAGGGCTATTGTTCCTGAGAATGTTCATCCACATCAACACCAGGGCTATTGTTCCTGACAATGCTAATCCACATCAACACCAGGGTTATTGTTCCTGAGTCTGTTCATCCACATCAACACCAGGGCTATTGTTCCTGAGACTGTTCATCCACATCTACACCAGGGCTATTGTTCCTGAGAATGTTTATCCGCATCAACACCAGGGCTATTGTTGCTGAGACTGTTCATCAACATCAACACCTGGACTATTATTCCTGAGACTGTTCATCCACATCAACACCAGGACTATTGTTCGTGAGATTGTTCATCCACATCAACACCAGTGTTTTTGTCCCTGAGTTGTTCGTCAACATCAACACGAGGGCTATTGTTCCTGAGACTGTGCATCCACATCAACACCAGGGCTATTGTTGCTAAGACTGTTCATCCACATCAACACCAGGGCTGTTGTAGCTGAGACTGTTCATCCACATCAACACCAGGGTTATTGTTGCTGAGACTGTTCATCCACATCAACACCAGTGCTGTTTTTCCTGAGATTGTTCATCCACATCAACACCAGGGCTATTGTCCCTGAGACTGTTCATCAACATCAACACGTGGGCTATTGTTCCTGAGAATGTATATCCTCATCAACACCAGGACTAATGTTCCTGAGACTGTTCATCAACATCGACACCTGGGATCTTGTTGCTGAGATTGTTCATCCAGATCAACACCAGGGCTATTGTTCCTGAGACTGTTCATCAACATCAACACCAGGGCTATTGTTCCTGAGATTGTTCATCCACATCAGGACCAGGGCTATTGTTCCTGAGAATGTTCATTAACATCGACGCCAGGGCTATTGTTCCTGAGATTGTTCATCCACATCAACACCATGGCTATTTTTCCTGAGACTGTTCATCAACATCAAAACCAGGGCTCTTGTTCCTGAGATTGTTCATCCACATCAACACCAGGGCTGGTGTTCCTGAGATTGTTCATCCACATCAACACCAGAGCTATTGTTCCTTAGAATGTTTATCCTCATCAACACCAGGGCTATTGTTCCTGAGAATGTTTATCCACATCAATACCAGGGCTATTGTTCCTGAGAATGTTCATCCACATCAACATCAGGGCTATTGTTCCTGAGACTGTTCATCCACATCAACACCAGGGCTATTGTTCCTCAGAATGTTTATCCTCATCAACACCAGGGCTATTGTCCCTGAGAATGTTTATCCACATCAACACCAGGGCTATTGTTCCTGAGAATGTTTATCCTCATCAACACCAGGGCTATTGTTCCTGAGATAGTTCATCAACATCAACACCAGGACTATTGTTCCTGAGATTGTTCATCAACATCAACAACAGGGCTATTGTTCCTGAGATTGTTCATCCACATCAACACCAGGGCTATAGTTCCGGAGAATGTTCATCCACATCAACACCAGGACTATTGTTCCTGAGAATGTTCATCCACATCAACACCAGGGCTATTTTTCCTTCCAATGTTTATCCACATCAACAACAGGGTTATTGTTCCTCAGAATGTTTATCCTCATCCACACCAGGGCTATTGTTCCTGAGAATGTTTATCCTCATCAACACCAGGGCTATTGTTCCTGAGATAGTTCATCAACATCAACACCAGGGCTATTGTTCCTGAGATTGTTCATCAACATCAACAACAGGGCTATTGTTCCTGAGATTGTTCATCCACATCAACACCAGGTCTATTGTTCCGGAGATTGTTCATCCACATCAACACCAGGGCTATTGTTCCTGAGTCTGTTCATCCACATCAACACCAGGGCTGTTGTTCCTGAGACTGTTCATCCACATCTACACCAGGGATATTGTTCCTGAGAATGTTTATCCTCATCAACACGAGGGCTATTGATGCTGAGACTGTTCATCTGCATCAACACCATGACTATTGTTCCATAGAATGTTCATCCACTTCAACGCGAGGACTATTGTTCCTGAGATTGTTCATCCACATCAACACCTGGGCTATTGTTCCTGAGACTGTTCATCCACATCAACACCAGGGCTATTGTTCCTGAGACTGTTCATCCACATGAACACCAGGGCTATTGTTCCTGAGGCTGTTCATCCACATCAACACCAGGACTATTGTTCCTGAGATTGTTCATCCACATCAACAGCAGGGCTATTGTTCCTGAGAATGTTTATCCACATCAACAACAGGGTTATTGATCCTGAGAATCTTCATCCACATCAACACAAGAGCAATTGTTCCTGAGAATGTTCATCCACATCTACACCCGGGCTATTGTTCCTGAGAATGTTCATCCACATCAACACCAGGGCTATTGTTCCTGACAATGCTAATCCACATCAACACCAGGGTTATTGTTCCTGAGTCTGTTCATCCACATCAACACCAGGGCTGTTGTTCCTGAGACTGTTCATCCACATCTACACCAGGGCTATTGTTCCTGAGAATGTTTATCCTCATCAACACCAGGGCTATTGTTGCTGAGACTGTTCATCTACATCAACACCTGGACTATTATTCCTGAGACTGTTCATCCACATCAACACCAGGACTATTGTTCCTGACATTGTTCATCCACATCAACACCAGTGTTATTGCCCTGAGATTGTTCGTCAACATCAACACCAGGGCTATTGTTCCTGAGACTGTTCATCCACATCAACAACAGGGCTATTTTTCCTGAGACTGTTCATCCACATCAACACCAGGGCTGTTGTTCCTGAGACTGTTCATCCACATCAACACCAGGGCTATAGTTCCTGATACTGTTCATTCACATCAACGCCAGGGCTATTGTACCTGAGACTGTTCATCCACATCTACACCAGGGTTATTGTTCCTTTGAATGTTTATCCACATCAACACCAGGGTTATTGTTCCTAAGACTGTTCATACACATCAACACCAGGTATATTGTTCCTGAGTATATTTATCCACATCAACACCAGGGTTATTGTTCCTGAGAATGTTTATCCACATCAACACCAGGGTTATTGTTCCTGAGAATCTTCATCCACATCAACACCAGGGCTATTGTTGCTGAGACTGTTCGTCCACATCAACTCCAGGGCTATTGTTGCTGAGACTGTTCATCCACATCAACACCAGTGCTATTGTTCCTGAGACTGTTCATCCACATCAACACCAGGACTATTGTTGCTAAGACTGTTCATTCACATCAACACCAGGGCTATTGTTGCTGATACTGTTCATCCACATCAACACCAGGGCTATTGTTGCTGAGACTGTTCATCCGCATCAGCACCAGGAGTATTTTTTCTGAGACTGTTCATCCACATCAACACCAGTGTTATTTTTGCTGAGCCTGTTCATCCACATCAACACCAGGGTTATTGTTCCTGTGTCTGTTCATCCACATCAACACCAGGACTATTGTTGCTGAGACTGTTCATTTTCATCAACAGCAGGGCTATTGTTCCTGAGACTGTTCATCCACATCAACACCAGGGTTATTGTTCCTGAGACTGTTCATCCACATCAACACCAGGACTATTGTTGCTGAGACTGTTCATTTACATCAACAGCAGGGCTATTGTTCGTGAGATTGTTCATCCACATCAACACCATAGTTATTGTTCCTGAGATTGTTCATCCACATCAACACTAGGGCTATTGTTCCTGTGACTGTTCATCCACATCAACACCAGGGCTATTGTTCCTGAGATTGTTCATCCACATCAACACCAGGACTATCGTTCCTGAGATTGTTCATCCTCATCAACACCAGTGTTATTGTTCCTGAGATTGTTCTACCTCATCAACACCTGTGATCTTAACAAAATTATTTGCAAATCGTGCTTTGAAGGAAGTTAAAAGGAATTTCTAAAATTATCTTTTTTTCCATATCCTCTGAAGACTATATTGCATCACACACAACCAACAATGTTTCATTAGTAAGGTTGCTCAGTAGAATGTAACTAATATCCCTGCAGACATTCCTGAGACGACTGTCCCCATGGTCGTTGCTCTGTGCTGTTAATAAGTGTCCCTCTGAAGAAGTCTCTACATTGGTGTTTCGCACAAGAAGTGGAATACCCTGTGATTTCTCGGTTCGAGCTCATTTCCTACCCGATTCTTACAGACATCAGTATTCCTGGTAAGACAGTGAAGTAATACAGTGAATGTTGAACATCAATGTTATAATTTTCGTGTTATTAGTGTGATTTAAATGCCAAATGATTTTCTTGTTTCCCTGATGTGATTTCTCAATTAGAATTGGAACAATTTTTGAATTTTTACCACAGAAAACATTGAAACTACAATTCCCTTTTATGTATACAATAGAAATTCTTCCTGAGAATCTGCACGGACTTCAGATCAAAACTAAATTCGCAATTTTAAATGTGCTGATATTTTTCATGGGGGTTACACGTGAAACATGGGGAAACTAGGAATTATTGTATTCTAACTTTTTTCATGTTTTGATGTGTAGTTAGTGCAGATATTTCTCTTGTCCGTGTGGATTTGAGTTTATCATCGATTTTGTTTCAGATTGGAAGTGGAAGGAATGGATTTTTGTTACAATGCATAATCTAGCCAACATGACTTTTACATTCTGCAATTTGCCCAGTAAATGTTTAAAAAGAGGGTGAGAGTGCACTCTCCATGTTATAATGAACAGAACCCAAAAGGGCAAGCGTGATCGCTTCATGTTGCAATGAACAGAACCCAAAAGGGCAAGTGTGAACGCTTCATGTTGTACAAACTATAACGCAACAGAATGAGAGTGCCCTCTCCATGTTATACAGATCAAAAACTAACAGGGCGAGACTGCGTTCTCCATGTTGTACAGACAATAAACTAATACCTTCAGACTGCACTCCCCATGTTGTACAGTCCACAACACAACACGATAAGAGTGCACTCTCCATGTTGGACAAATCATAACCCAACAGGGTGAGGGTGCACTCCCCATGTTGTACAGACCATAACCCAACAAGGTGAGAGTGCACTCTCCATATTTAACACTCCAGACCCAATAGGGTGGGAGTGCACCCTCCATGTTGTACAGACTACAACCCAACAGGGTGAGAGTGCACTCTCCATGTTTTACAGACTATAACCCAATAGCGTGGGAGTGCACTCTCCATGTTGAACAGACCGTAACCCAACAGGGTGAGAGTGCCCTCTCCATATTGGACAGACCATAACCCAATAGGGTGAGAGTGCACTCTCCATGTTGTACAGACTATAACCCAATAGCGTGGGAGCGCACCCACCATGTTGAACAGACCATAACCCAACAGGGTGAGAGTGCACTCTCCATGTTGAACAGAATATAGCCCAACAGGGTGGGAGTACACTCTCCATGTTGTACAGACTGTAACCCAACAGGGTGAGAGTACACTCTCCGTGTTGTCCAGACTATAACCCAACAGGGTGAGAGTACACTCTCCGTGTTGTCCAGACTATAACCCAACAGGGTGAGAGTGTACTCTCCATGTTGTCCAGACTGTAACCCAACAGGGCAGAGTTGGTCTGCAGATGATTATTTTGGTGGACACTGCTGTTCTGGATGTCAACATTCTCCAGAAAAAAAGTCAGTACTTTTTTTTTAATCTCCGCATTCATTTCTCTTTCTGAGATCAACAATTCCTTTCACATTTTATCTTCTTTTGCAGCAGATGTCAATGACACCAATAAGCAGTTCTTTAAATTCAGTTACTTTATTATATTAGAACATTACAGCGCAGTACAGGCCCTTCGGCCCTCGATGTTGCACCGACCTGTGAACCCATCCGACCTCCACTATTCCATTTTCATCCATATGTCTATCCAATGACCGTTTAAATGCCTTCGGGGTAGTGAACTCCACCAAGGCTTGTACTTTCACCCTTCTTGGCAACACTTGTCCTTGCCTACTATATGCCCAAGGTGGGTCATTCTCTCTTCTGCAGATTCACTTCTAGCCAGACTTAGCACTAAATGAGCTTCTTGTAATTTTTTTAAACCGAGTTTCTAGCTGGTTTAAGTGTTCCTTCCAAGAATAAACTGTATACCAGCACATCATCAGAATAAACTATAGTTAGGAACACTGACTACCACTTGTCTCATTAGTCTCTCAAAGGTTGCCAAAGCATTTTTTGTGGCCCGAATGGTATCACTCGGCGCTGGTAAAGATCGTCTGGTGTGACAAAAGCTGATATTTCTTTAGCTTGGGGTATTAAAGGAACTTGCCAGTATCCCTTTAACAAATCTATCTTTGTATGTTAAGATGCCTCTGCTTGTTTAGAGAAAGGTCTTTTTTCTAGGTTCTTTGTTGTCCTGGTAACCAAGATCCTTGTTTTTAAGTGGCATTGATGTAAGGTCACCTGATTTCTCTAATTCCATTTTAAACAAAATTAAAACAAGTTTTTAAAATAGTCATGCTCCAAAGTCCAGCGTTCAAAACAAGCCTGACACACTCCTCCATTCACCACCACCCTGCACTCACTCAACAAAATTCTTGATCAAAGCCTTCTACCTTTCATAAACTTCACCTCACCCTCACACACAGTTTCAAGCCTCACATTCACACCTGACAGCTTGCACACACTGCCAGCTATTTATCAATGACAGGTACATTGCACCACACTCACTGAAACACTTCCCTCTATCTTGCATGGCAAGGTGGGGTATAACTGGGGACTGCAGCACCGAACCGGCGGGTATAGGCTCGGCTGTATGTCTTCACCTTGACGGAGGAGACAGTGCTTGCAATTATTGGAGTAGCCAGAACTAAAGTCATGGCCAGAGATGGGGCTGAAATAATAGCAGATGTTCCGCCTTAATCCACCTTCTGACATCCCACTTCCCCCTCATCCCACAATCTCTTCTGATTTACAAGCCGCAGATAGTGTAAATATGCACCACTTGCTTTCCTTCTCAATCTCCTACCCTTGTGCTTTTCTCCTTTTAGCTACCCAAGAACTGTCACCTGGCCAGACAATGTTATGGGCGCGTTAAGTCCAAGTGCAGCAGGAAACTGATGACATTGAAATATTGTCAGTCAATATCACATTCACAGCCATTAACTCAGATATTGATCATAGGTGAGATCTGAATGTGGTGAGACACCAGCCACAAGGGAAAGGGTAGCACAGGTACCAATGCACTGGAGGGCGAGGTCACATAAGTGTTCTGCTGCAGAGGACTCAGATGAAGACTTTGACGGGGCAGCGTACAGAAAAAGGCTGTTGGTTCAGCACAATGAAATACTTGGTGCATTTTCAGGCCTGTCAGAAAGCCTGCGGTCGTGAAAGGCTTGCTTGTGTCTGCAAACGAAACCCGACTCGAGCCAAACAGAACTACATCTGACCTGAGTCCTTCGAATTTTTTCCACGCCCAACCCGACCACCGGAAGAAAGTTATTTATATTAAAGGGGTTGTGCTCGACCTTGGATGAAATCGTTCACTGCAGACTAGTGCGGAGTCCAAATGCACATACCCCACCTTGGCGTCCTGGCTGTCACTGTGTCCGACCCAGCCCGAGGCTGAATGCCAGACTCGGAAGAGTGACCCAACCTGACCCCGACATGTCATCGAGTTGGGTGGGTTCAGGTTAGGTAGCGGTCACTGTCAAGGAACATGGAAGAGCCGGTTCCAACTTGGCAACTTCCAGCACCCAATAAGAGTGGATGTCAGAAGGACGTTTCCACTTTTTTTTTTATTCGTTCATGGGATGTGGGCATCGTTGGCTAGGCTAGCATTTATTGCCCATCCCTAAGTATCCTTGAGGTGGTGAGCTTCCTTCCTGAAATGCCACAGTCCTTGGGGTGTCGGTTCACCCACAGTGCTGTTAGGAAGGGAGTTCCAGGATTTTGACCCAGTGACAGTGAAGAAATAGCTCCAAGTCAGGATGGTGTGGATCTTGGAGAGGAATTTGCATGTGGTGGTGTTCCCATGTATCTGCTGCCCTTGTCTTTCTAGGTTGCTGGTTTGGAATCTGTCAAATGAGCCTTGTTGAGTTGCTGCAGTGCATCTTGCAGATGGTACACACTGCTGACACTGTGTGTCGGTGGTGAAGGGATTGAATGTTGAAGGTGGTGGATGAGGTGCCAGTCAAGTGGGTTGCTTTGTCCTGGATGGTGTTGAGCTTCTTGAGTGTTGTTGGAGTTGCTCCCATCCAGGCAAGTGGAAAGTATTGCATCACAATCCTGACTTCTGCCTTGTAGTTGGTGGGCAGGCATTGGGGGGGCAGGTCAGTTAATCGCCGCAGAACTCCCTGCCTCTGACCTGCTCTTGTAGCTGCAGTATTTTTGTGGCTGATTCAGTTTTTTGTCAATGGTACCCCAGAATTTCAATGGTGGGAGATTCAGTGATGTCAATGTCATTGAACACCAAACATTTAATTCAGAACTGTAAAATGCATGTTTTCTTCTTTGTCTCTAAATGGTTCTTTACAAATATTTTGTGGCACTGTCTAGGTAAATTTCATGTTTTCCGTTTCATACAGTTAACTTGGTGGCGATTGTGATTTTGTCTCGAGGAAAGTGCGGTCTCTCCAAATGTATCACTCACTATCTGGTGGCCATGGCAGTGGCGGATCTAATGATGATTATCATCCATGTGATATTACAGCGGATTAATATCATGTACTTTCCAGTTAGTTTCCTGTTTATAACTCCTGTGTGCATGGTAAACATTGTCACATATATTGTAGCTGTAGTTCCGAAGAAGGGTCACTGACCCGAAACGTTAACTCTCCTTCTCTTTCCACAGTTGCTGCCAGACCTGCTGAGTGATTCCAGCATTTCTTGTTTTTGTTTCAGATTTCCAGCATCCGCAGTATTTTGCTTTTATTATTGTAGCTGTACACTGTTCTGTCTGGTTTACTGTTGCCTTCACTTTTGATCGCTTTGTAAAAATTTGCTGTCAGAAGCTACAATCAAAATATAACACAGAGAAAACAGCAACTGTGGTTATCGCCATCTAGTTTGTGGCGAGCTGTGTTTGGAGTTTTCCCTTTTACTTTGGAGGTGAACCTGTATTTATAATTGACAACGTGTCTTGGTATTGTGTTGGAACAGCTGATTATCTCACCTCCCCCTTGTGGCGGGTTTATATGTGTTTCGACAGCATCATCACCCCTCTATTATCAATCCTTTTAATTTTGTTGTTCAATGCTTTGACCATCAGACACATTTTAATGGCAAATGGAGTTCGTAGGAGACTCCGGAGCAACAGTGAGAATCAGAATGATCCAGAGGTGAAGAATCGGAGGAAATCCATGATTTTACTTTTCACTATTTCTGTCACTTTCATACTATTGTGGATGACATTTATTGTCTAATCGCTAAACTGGCCGGTGGTAAACTTGAGATACACTGACAAATATTACAGTAATTCGATATATGTTATGCAACAGGTTGGATACATGTTGTTGCTTCTCAGTTCCTGCACAAACACTTGTATCTATGGACTGACACACAGGAAATTCAGAGAGGAGCTGAAGAATGGGGTGAAATATTTGTTTACACTGAATGGGAAATTGTGTCAATAACAAGTAACGAACATCAATCTGGCACAGGACTTATAGGTTTATAGGTCACTCGAATTTTCCCCTTAGATTTCTAAATTTCCCTTCACCTGAATCCTCTCCCACCCTTTTACGTTAATGCTCTGCCCGTATCCTGAGTTATACGATTCCCCAGGACATTGATCCCAGCCTGGATTTACTGGAGCTCATACCAATGGAACAGCTCCCTCTTTCCCCAGTGCCCCATGAATCAAAGCCCCTCCTTTCCAAATCACTCATTGAGCCACACATTTAATTCTCTAATCTTCTTGAACCATTGCCAATCCGTGCATGACTGAGATAACAATGTAATCTGTGATTATTACCAATGAGGTGTTATTTTAATATGGACCCTAAATCATGGGTGGCACAGTGGCGCAGTGGTTAGCACCGCAGCCTCACATCTCCAGCGACCTGGGTTCAGTTCTGGGTACTGCCTGTATGGAGTTTGCAAGTTCTCCCTGTGTCTGCGTGGGTTTTTGTTGGGTACTCCGGTTTCCTCCCACCACAAAAACACTTGCAGGTTGATAGGTGAATTGGCCATTATAAATTGCCCCTCGTATAGGTAGGTGGTCGGAGAATATAGGTACAGGTGGGGATATGATTCGGAATATGGGATTCGTGTAGGATTAGAATAAATGGGTGGTTGATGGTCGGCACAGACTCGGTGGGCCGAAGGGCCTGTTTCAGTGTTGTATCTCGAAAAGAAAATACTGGCAACTGGGAAAATTCTAAACATATGTTGTGACCCTTGGATAAGTGGATCCAGAAAAACAGTGAACTCCTCCCACCTCAGTCTTAACAACGGGTAACAATGGTAATGCAGTACTTGTAATCTATCGTGCATTTGCACATTCTTTACGAGATTCATATATTTAGTCCAACTGTCCTGCTCTTCCTCCTTCGACCTGCATTTTTCCTTTAGAAGTTTACATTCAATTCTTGGTCATAAAATGCTATTGAATTAGTTTCCACCTTCATTCCAGGCAATGCATTCCCTGAATAACCTTATGTTCCTTTCTCACTTCGATTAAAATTGCACCCTCTGATATCCACGCTATTTGCCAGTGGAAATAATTTCCTCTTATTCACATGCAATTTAAAACACAGAAACAAACCCTTCATCCATCTGTTCTATATCTGTGTGAATATTCCTTATCTGCATCATACCACTTGACCTACAACCTCTAATCCTATCAACGTACCATTCTGTTCCCTTCTCCCTCATTTATTCTTGTATTTTTTTCTTGAAAACATCTGTTATTTGCTTCAATTACACTATCTGGCAGTGAGTTCCACATATTCTACTCTGTGCAAGTACTGCTGAATTCCTTGGTGGATTTATGAGTAACCACTTTATATTAATGGACTGCAGTTCAAATGACAGGTTTAAACAGAGTTTGCAGAGGATGGGAACAAAGTTTAACATTACAAAAGCAAAAAACAAGATGCACGAAGAATTGTGTGAGACTGGTAATACTGGAGTGAGAAATAGCAATATATTACCTGGCCCAATTAGTAAGATGGAATGCAATAGGATCTAGATGCGGTTGACAGTGCAGGTATGTGAATGGAGGAGTGTGGATAAGGCTGGTGAGTAACAGGCACAGATCGCCAAGTGGGAATATGATGGTGTGGCGATAATGGAGATGTGGGTCAAAAAAGATAGGACTGGGTATTGACTATTCCTGGATACAAGGTATTCAGGAAAGATAGAGAAGGAAAGGATTGAGGAAGGGTGACAGTATTGATCAAGGAGAATATTAGTACTCGAGAGAGAGTGAAAATCCGAGAAGGGTCAAGGACAGAATCTAATTGGTTGAAGCAAAGAAACAATAGAGGAACCACCACACTACTTGACGTATTCTTTCATACAGCAACTACTAGGAGTGATAGAGAGGACCAGAGTGTCAGGGAAATTGCAGAGAGTATTGAAATCGAATTAGAATGGGGACTTTAATTATCCTAATATCTAAGGGGAAGAATTTCTGAAGTGTGAATGGGAGAAGTTTCTAGATCAGTATATTTCTGGTCCAACGAGGAAAGAGGCATTGCTGCATCTGGTTCTAGGGAATTAAGTAGGTCAAGTGTCAGGATGGGAGCATTGAGGGAACACTGATCATAGTCTCAAGGTTTATGTGAGCAAGCTCCTCTTTGCTGACAATGCTGCATTAACATCCCACACTGAAAAGTGTCTACAGAGACTCATCGACAGGATTGTAGCTGCCTGCAACAAATTTGGCCTAATAATCAGCCTCATGAAAACGAACATCATGGGACAAGGCGTCAGAAATGCTCCATCCATTGGGGCTGAGCGACTAAATGAGTACTCTGTACCTGTTTTTACCAAGGAAGAAGATGCTTCCTAGCTCATGGTGACAGAGATGGTAATTGGGACACTGTATGGGCTACAATTTGATAAAGACGAAGTTTTAGAATGGCTGGCAGTACTTAAAGTTGATATATCACCAGAGACAGTACTGTGGGAAGTAAGGGTGGAACATGCAGAGGCACTGGGCATTATCTTCTAAACTTCCTTAGATACAGAGGTGGTGCCAGAAGACTGGGGAATTGTAAATGTTGACACTTGATCATAAAAGAATGTAAGGAAAAACCCCAAAACTGCAGGCTCATCAGTTTAACGTCAATGATGGGAAAGATGTTAAAACCAATAATCTGTGACAAAATTAACTGTCATTTGGACAAATATCAATTAACTAAGGAAAGTCAGCATGGATTTGTTAAAGGTAAATCGTGTTTAACTAACTTGATTGAGCTCCTTGATGAGGTAATATCGAGGGATGATGAAGGTAATGTAGTTGATGTGGTGTATGTGGACTTCCAAAAGGCATTTGACAAAGTGTCACATGAAACAATTGTCAGCAAAAGTTCAATTCTTCTTTGGCCACCTTATCTCGAGAGACAATGGATACGTGCCTGGAGGTGGTCAGTGGTTTGTGAAGAAACGCCTGGAGTGGCTATAAAGGCCAATTCCAGAGTGACAGGCTCTTTCACAGGTGCTGCAGAGAAATTTGTTTGTCGTGGCTGTTAGACAGTTGGTTCTCCCCTTGCGCCTCTGCCTTTTTTCCTACCAACTACGAAGTCTCTTCGACTCGCCATATTTTAGCCCCGTCTTTATGGCTGCCCGCCAGCTCTGGCGAACGCTGGCAACTGACTCCCACTACTTGTGATCAATGTCACAGGATTTCATGTCGCGTTTGCAGACGTCTTTAAAGCGGAGAAATGGAAGGTCGGTGGGTCTGATACCAGTGGCGAGCTCGCTGCACAATGTATCTTTGGGGATCCTGCCATCTTCCATGCAGCTCACATGGCCAAGCCATCTCAAGCGCCGCTGACTCAGTCGTGTGTCCAAGCTGGGGATGTTGGCCATGGAATAAAGCCCATGGAATAAAACAGGCAGTGGCAGTAGGTATACAGAGTTATCTGAGTGATAGGAAACAGAGTGTAGTGGTGAACAGTTGTATTTTGGACTGGAGGAGTTTATATGGTGGGATTTCCCATGGGTCATTATTAGGACTCCTGCTTTTCTTGATCTATATTAATGACGCAGATTTGGGTTTACCGGGCACAATTTCAAAATGTGTAGATGACACAAAACTTGGAAGCATTGTGAACACTGAGGAGGGTAGTTATAGATTTCAGTAGAACATAGAAAACAGGGTGAAATGGGTGGACATGTGGCAGATGAAATTTAATACAGAGAAGAATGAGTAGAGGCAATATAAACTAAACAATATTATTCCAATGCTGATGCGGGAGCAGAGGGACCTGGGAATATATGTGCGTAAATTGGAGAAGGTGGCAGGGCAGGTTGAGAAAGTGGTTAAAAAGGCAATTGCGATCCTGGGCTTTATAAATGGAAACATACAGTACAAAAGCAGGGACGTTATGGTGAACATTTACAAAATGCTGGTTCAGCCTCAACTGGAATCTTCTGTCAACTTGTGGGCACTACACATGAGGAAGGATGTGAAGATATTAGAGAGGGTGCAGAAGATATTCCAGAGATGAGGGACTTTTTGACGTGGATAGATTGGAGAAGCTGCTGCTGTTCTGTTTGGAGAAGAGAAGGGTGAGAGGAGATTTGATAGAAGTGTTCAAAACTATGAAGGGTCTAGGCAGGGTAGTGAAGGAGATAGGAGTCCCATTGACAGACAGGGCAAAAACAAGAGAACACCATGGGCTGAATCGACTCGTTCTGTGCTTAAAATTCAATAATTCTAATGGTTGTGGGGCTTTAAACCAAGGTCTATACAGGGAAAGTAGGCACTGTACCACAGCCACGATTAGAGTTAACAGCACGGATTTCTTCCTGTCTCAGCAACAGCAGTTACACAGACATTAGGGTGTGTTCACAATAGTCAGTGTTGGCTGCACTTCACAGGACTCTTTGACATTCCCAAATAGATTAAGACAAAAGCAGTTACACTGGCTGAGAGCAGAGCAGGGACCTCAAAGATAGTAAAAGGCCTTTCATGCAGAAACTGTACATCTGTACTGAACAACAAGCTCCGCCCTCTACTTCTACATCAGAGGAAGAAAACCAATCAACAGGCAGATCTCACCCTGCACACTACGTGTGATCATTGGATGTGAAACGGTTCTGCAGCATGGCAAGACTCCAGATAATAAGTTGATCCCTCCATATCTAACCTGGGCTACATGAAGATAAAGAAACTGATCATCCAAGGCTGGTCTTCAAAAGGCTCGCTTGCTTACCTTTTTAGGCTGTTAACACACGGAAGCCTTTCTCTATTCACGCTTCCAACATCTTGCCAAAATTATAGGCAACTATGCAATAATGAACATTTCACTCAGAGGCTATCCGACACTTAGCCTGTGTTGTCTTCTCGCTCTGCCAGTGCAGAATGTGATTGAATCCAATTCAATTCTTACAACAAACACAACGATGACTGTAAACGAAAATATTCATCCACATCAAAACCAGGGCAATTGTCCCTGAAATTGTTCATCCACATCAGCACAAGGGTTGTTGTTCCTGAGACTGTTCATCCACATCAACACCAGGGCTATTGTTCCTGAGATTGTTCATCCACATCAGCACAAGGGTTATTGTTCCTGAAACTGTTAATCCACATCAACACCAGGGTTATTGTTCCTGAGACTGTTCATCCACATCAACACCAGGGCTATTGTCCTGAGATTGTTCATCCACATCAGCACACAAGGGTTATTGTTCCTGAGACAGTTCATCCACATCAACACCAGGGTTATTGTTCTTGAAACTGTTCATCCACATGAACACCAGGGCTATTGTTCCTGAGATTGTTCATCCACATCAGCACAAGCGTTATTGTTCCTGAGATTGTTCATCAACATCAACACCAGGGTTATTGTTCCTGAGACTGTTCATCCACATCAAAACTAGGGTTATTGTTCCTGAGACTGTTCATCCACATCAACACCAGGGCTATTGTTCCTGAGATTGCTCATCCACATCAGCACAAGAGTTATTGTTCCAGAGACTGTTCACCCAAATCAACATCAGGGTTATTGTTCCTGAGACTGTTCACCCAAATCAACACCAGGGTTATTGTTCCTGAGATTGTTCATCCACATCAGCACAAGCGTTATTGCTCCTGACATTTTTCATCCACATCAGCACAAGGGTTATTGTTCCTGAGACTGTTCATCCACATCAACACCAGGGTTATTGTTCCTGAGACTGTTCATCAACATCAACACCAGGGCTATTGTTCCTGAGACTGTTCATCCACATCAACACCAGGGCTATTGTTACTGAGATTGTTCATCCACATCAGCACAAGGGTTATTGTTCCTGAGACTGTTCATCCCCATCAACACCAGGGCTATTGTTCCTGAGACTGTTCATCCACATCAACACCAGGTCTATTGTTCCTGAGATTGTTCATCCACATCAACACCAGGGTTATTGTTCCTGAGAATGTTCATCCTCTGCAACAACAGGGCTATTGTTCCTGAGTCAGTTCATCCACATCAACAACAGGGCTATTGTTCATGAGACTGTTCATTCACATCAACAACAGGGTTATTGTTCCTGAGACAGTTCATCCACATCAACACCAGGGTTACTGTGCCTGAAACTGTTCATCCACATGAACACCAGGGCTATTGTTTTTGAGATTTTTCATCCACATCTGCACAAGCGTTATTGTTCCTGAGATTGTTCATCCACATCAACACCAGGGTTATTGTTCCTGAGACTGTTCATCCACATCAACACCAGGGCTATTGTTCCTGAGATTGTTCATCCACATCAGCACAAGGGTTATTGTTCCTGAGATTGCTCATCCACATCAACACCAAGGTTATTGTTCCTGAGACTGTTCATCCACATCAACACCAGGGCTATTGCTCCTGAGATTGTTCATCCACATCAGCACAATTGTTATTGTTCCTGAGACTGTTCACCCAAATCAACACCAGGGTTATTGTTGATGAGACTGTTCATCCACATCAACATCAGGGCTATTGTTCCTGAGATTGTACATCCACATCAGCACCAGGGCTTTGTTCCTGAGATTGTTCATCCACATCAGCACACGCGTTATTGTTCTTGAGATTGTTCATCCACATCAGCACACAAGGGTTATTGTTCCTGAGATTTTTCTTCCACATCAGCACAAGGGTTATTGTTCCTGTGACTGTTCATCCACATCAACACCAGGGCTATTGTTCCTGAGATTGTTCATCCACATCAACACCAGGGTTATTGTTCCTGAGGCTGTTCATCCACATCAACACCAGGGCTATTGTTCCTGAGACTGTTCATCCACATCAGCACAAGTGTTATTATTCCTGAGACTGTTCATCCCCATCAACACCAGGGCTACTGTTCCAGTGACTGTTCATCCACATCATCACCATTTCTATTGTTCCTGGGATTGTTCATCCACATCAACACGGGGGTTATTGTTCCTGAGACTGTTCATCCACAGCAATACCAGGGCTATTGATCCTGAGTCAGTTCACCCACATCAACACCAGGGCTATTGTTCCTGCGACTGTTCATTCACATCAACACCAGGGCTATTGTTCCTGTGACTCTTCATCAACATCAACACCAACACCACGGCTATTGTAACTAAGACTGGTCATCCACATCAACACCATGGTAGTTGTTCATAAGAATGTTTATCCATATCAGCACCTGTGATCACAACAAAATAATTTCTAAATCTTGGTTTGAAGAAATTTCTGAGGATTATAGTTTTTTTTCAACTTCTCTAATAAATATATTTCATTCCAAGAATTGAAAACAGTTCATTTAATCAGTTTGTTCAGTGGACTGTAAATAATGTCACTGCTCACATTCCCGAGATGTCTGTCCCCCTGGAGGTTGCTCTGTGCTATTAATAAGGGCTCCTCTGAAGAAGTCTCTGCATTGATGTTTAACACAAGACATGGAATACCCTGTAATATGTTGGATCGAACTCATTTACTACCCAATTCTTGTGGGGGGTCAGTATTCCTGGTAAGGCAGTAAAGTGACATGGTGAAATGTGAAGATCAATGTGTGACTGATCATGTTACATTTTCCTATTTGCTTCCGTCAGTTAAGTGTCAATTGATTGTTTTGTTTTCCTGATGTGACAACTGATCTGAAATTATAACGCTTCTTGAATTTTCACCACACAAAATACTGAAAAATCAATTTCCTTTAATGGTTGCAATAGAAATTCATCATAGAGTTTGCACAGACTTCAGGTAAGAAATAAATTAGCAGTTTTAATGGTGCTGATGTTAAGTGGGTTACACATGTATCATAAGGATTCACATTGGTATTGCATTGCAATTTTATTTCTTGATACGATATGGTGTTACTGCAGATGTTTCACTTGTTTGCATGGATTTGAATCCTGCTTTGTTTATGTTTCTGCATGTAAGTGGAAGGGTAAACCTGGTGATTTCAGTTACTGGTGCGTGACCCACCCCATCAGACTTTTGCATTCCACCCTTTAAAAAGAGGGCAGGATCTCGCTCTTCATGTTGGACAGACTATAAACCAACAGGGTGAGAGTGCACTCTCTATGTTGTACAGACTATAACGCAACAGGGTGAGAGTGCACTCTCTATGTTGTGCAGATGATAACGCAACAGGGTGAGAGTGGACTCTCCATGTTGTACACCCGATAACACAACAGAGTGAGAGTGCACTCTCCATGTTGTACAGACCATAACCCATAGGGGTGTGAGTGCACTCTCCATGTTGCACAGACCATTGCCCAACAGGGTGAGAGTGCACTCTTCCTGTTGTACAGACTGGAACCCAACAGGGTGAGAGTGCACTCTCCATGTTGCACAGACTATAACCCAACAGGGTGAGAGTGTATTCTCCATGTTGTGCAGCCTATAACCCAACAGAGTGAGAGTGCACTCTCCATGTTGTACAGACCATAACCCAACACAGTGAGCGTGCACTCTCCATGTTGTAGAGACTATTACCCAACAGGGTGAGAGTGCACTCTCCATATTGTACAGACCATAACCCAACAGAGTGAGTGTGCACTCTCCATGTTGTACAGACTATAACCCAACAGGGTGAGAGTGCACTCTCCATGTTGTCCAGCCTATAACCCAACAAGGAGAGAGTGCCCTCTCCATGTTGTACAGACCATAACACAAAAGGGTGAGAGTGCACTCTCTATGTTGTACAGAATATAACCCAACATGGTGAGAGTGCACTCTCCCTGTTGTACATGTACATACTGGAACCCAACAGTGTGAGAGTGCACTCTCCATGTTGCACAGACTATAACCCAACAGGGTGAGAGTGAATTCTCCATGTTGTACAGACTATAACCCAACAGGGTGAGAGTGCACTCTCCATGTTGTGCAGCCTGTAACCCAACAGGGTGAGAGTGCACTCTCCATGTTGTACAGAACATAACCCAACAGGGTGAGTGTGCACTCTCCATGTTGTACAGCCTATAACCCAACAGGGTGAGAGTGCACTCTCCATGTTGTACGGACTATAACCCAACAGGGTGAGATTGCACTCTCCATGTTGTGCAGCCTATAACCCAACAGGGTGAGAGTGTACTCTCCATGTTGTACAGAACATAACCCAACAGTGTGAGCGTGCACTCTCCATGTTGTACAGAACATAACCCAACAGGGTGAGAGTGCACTCTCCATGTTGTACAGCCTATAACCCAACAGGGTGAGAGTGCACTCTCCATGTTGTCCAACCTAAAACCCAACAGGCTGAGAGTGCACTCTCCATGTTGGACAGACTATAACCGAACAGGGTGAGAGTGCACTCTCCAAGTTGTACAGACCATAACCCAACAGGGTGAGCTTGCACTCTCCATGTTGTCCAGCCTATAACCCAACAAGGTGAGAGTGCACTCCCCATGTTGTACAGACCATAACCCAACAGGGTGAGAGTGCACTCTCCCTGTTGTACAGACCATAACCCAAAAGGGTGAGAGTGCACTCTCTATGTTGTCCAGAATATAACCCAACATGGTGAGAGGGCATTCTCCATGTTGTACAGCCTATAAACCAATAGATTGAGAGTGCACTCTCCATGTTTTACAGACTATAACCCAACAGGGTGAGAGTGCATTCTCCATGTTGTACCGCCTAAAAAACAATAGATTGAGAGTGCACTCTCCATGTTTTACAGACCATAACCCTACAGAGTGAGCGTGCACTCTCCATGTTGTACAGCCTATAACCCAACAGAGTGAGAGTGCACTCTCCATGTTGCACAGACCATAACCCAACAGAGTGAGCGTACACTCTACATGTTGTAGAGACTATTACCCAACAGGGTGAAAGTGCACTCTCCATGTTGTACAGACCATAACCCAACAGAGTGAGTGTGCACTCTCCATGTTGCACAACCTATAACCCAACAGGGTGAGAGTGCACTCTCCATGTTGTACAGACTATAACCCAACAGGGTGTGTGTGCACTCTCCATGTTGTACAGACTATAACCCAACAGGGTGAGAGTGCACTCTGCAAGTTGTACAGACCATAACCCAACAGGGTGAGCGTTCACTCTCCTTGTTGTACAGACCATAACCCAACAGGGTGAGAGTGCACTCTCCATGTTGTACAGCCTATAACCCAGCAGGGTGAGTGTGCACTCTCCATGTTGTCAAGCCTATAACCCAACAGGATGAGAGTGCACTCTCCAACCTGTACAGACCATAGCCTAACAGGGTGAGAGTGCACACTCCCTGTTGTACAGACCATAACCCAAAAGGGTGAGAGTGCACTCGCTATGTTGTACAGAATATAACCCAACAGGGTGAGAGTGCACTCTCCCTGTTGTACAGACTGGAACCCAACAGGGTGAGAGTGCACTCTCCATGTTGCACAGACAATAATCCAACAGGGTGAGAGTGTATTCTCCATGTTGTACAGCCTATAACCCAAAAGAGTGAGATTGCAGTCTCCATGTTTTACAGACCATAACCCAACAGAGTGAGCGTGCACTCTCCATGTTGTACAGCCTATAACCCAACAGAGTGAGAGTGCACTCTCCATGTTGTAGAGACTATTACCCAACAGGGTGAGAGTGCACTCTCCATGTTGTAAAGAACATAACCCAACAGAGTGAGTGTGCACTCTCCATGTTGTACAGAATATAACCCAACAGGGTGAGAGTGCACTCTCCATGTTGTACAGAACATAACCCAACAGGCTGAGTGTGCACTCTCCATGTTATACAGACTATAACCCAACAGGGTGAGATTGCACTCTCCATGTTGTGCAGCCTATAACCCAACAGGGTAAGAGTGCACTCTCCATGTTGGACAGAACATAACCCAACAGTGTGAGCGTGCACTCTCCATGTTGTACAGACCATAACCCAACAGGGTGAGAGTGCACCCTCCATGTTGTACAGCCTATAACCCAGCAGGGTGAGAATGCACTCTCCATGTTGTCCAGCCTATAACCCAACAAGGTGAGAGTGCACTCTCCATGTTGTACAGAATATATCCCAACAGGGTGAGAGTGCACTCTCCAACTTGTACAGACCATAACCCAACAGGGTGATAGTGCACTCTCCATGTTGTACAGACCATAACCCAAAAGGGTGAGAGTGCACTCTCCCTATTGTACAGACCATAACCCAAAAGTGTGAGAGTGCACTCCCTATGTTGGACAGAATATAACCCAACATGGTGAGAGTGCACTCTCCCTGTTGTACATGTACATACTGGAACCCAACAGGGTGAGAGTGCACTCTCCATGTTGCAAAGACTATAACCCAACAGGGTGAGAGTGCATTCTCCATGTTGTACAGACTATAACCCAACAGGGTGAGAGTGCACTCTCCATGTTGTGCAGCCTATAACCCAACAGGGTGAGAGTGCACTCTCCATGTTGTACAGAACATAACCCAACAGGGTGAGTGCGCACTCTCCATGTTGTACAGCCTATAACCCAACAGGGTGAGAGTGCACTCTCCATGTTGTAGAGACTACAACCCAACAGGGTGAGAGAGCACTCTCCATGTTGTCTAACCTAAAACCCAACAGGGTGAGAGTGCACTCTCCATGTTGGACAGACTATAACCGAACAGGGTGAGAGTGCACTCTCCAAGTTGTATAGACCATAGCCCAACAGGGTGAGCGTGCACTCTCCATTTTGTACACACCATAACAAAACAGGGTGAGAGTGCACTCTCCATGTTGTACAGCCTATAACCCAGCAAGGTGAGAGTGCACTCTCCATGTTGTACAGACCATAACCCAACAGGGTGAGAGTGCACTCCCCAAATTGTACAGACCATAACGCAACAGGGTGAGAGTGCACTCTCCCTGTTGTACAGACCATAACCCAAAAGGGTGAGAGTGCACTCTCTATGTTGTACAGAATATAACCCAACATGGTGAGAGTGCACTCTCCCTGTTGTACATGTACATCCTGGAACCCAACAGGGTGAGAGCGCACTCTCCATGTTGTACAGAACATAACCCAACAGTGTGAGCGTGCACTCTCCATGTTGTACAGACCATAACCCAACAGGGTGAGAGTGCACCCTCCATGTTGTACAGCCTATAACCCAGCAGGGTGAGAATGCACTCTCCATGTTGTCCAGCCTATAACCCAACAAGGTGAGAGTGCACTCTCCATGTTGTACAGAATATAACCCAACAGGGTGAGAGTGCACTCTCCAACTTGTACAGACCATAACCCAACAGGGTGAGAGTGCACTCTCCATGTTGTACAGACCATAACCCAAAAGGGTGGGAGTGCACTCTCCCTATTGTACAGACCATAACCCAAAAGTGTGAGAGTGCACTCTCTATGTTGGACAGAATATAAGCCAACATGGTGAGAGTGCACTCTCCCTGTTGTACATGTACATACTGGAACCCAACAGGGTGAGTGCGCACTCTCCATGTTGAACAGCCTATAACCCAACAGGGTGAGAGTGCACTCTCCATGTTGTAGAGACGACAACCCAACAGGGTGAGAGTGCACTCTCCATGTTGTCCAACCTAAAACCCAACAGAGTGAG
Source organism: Heterodontus francisci (assembly GCF_036365525.1). Taxonomy (NCBI): domain Eukaryota; kingdom Metazoa; phylum Chordata; class Chondrichthyes; order Heterodontiformes; family Heterodontidae; genus Heterodontus; species Heterodontus francisci. Next base: position 47,110,697 of record NC_090398.1, read on the forward strand.
AGTGCACTCTCCATGTTGGACAGACTATAACCGAACAGGGTGAGAGTGCACTCTCCAAGTTGTACAGACCATAACCCAACAGGGTGAGCGTGCACTCTCCATGTTGTACACACCATAACAAAACAGGGTGAGAGTGCACTCTCCATGTTGTACAGCCTATAACACAGCAAGCTGAGAGTGCACTCTCCATGTTGTACAGACCATAACCCAACAGGGTGAGAGTGCACTCCCCAAGTTGTACAGACCATAACGCAACAGGGTGAGAGTGCACTCTCCCTGTTGTACAGACCATAACCCAAAAGGGTGAGAGTGCACTCTCTATGTTGTACAGAATATAACCCAACATGGTGAGAGTGCACTCTCCCTGCTGTACATGTACATCCTGGAACCCAACAGGGTGAGAGTGCACTCTCTATGTTGCACAGACTATAACCCAACAGGGTGAGAGTGCATTCTCCATGTTGTACAGCCTATAAACCAATAGATTAAGAGTGCACTCTCCATGTTTTACAGACCATAACCCTACAGAGTGAGCGTGCACTCTCCATGTTGTACAGCCTATAACCCAACAGAGTGAGAGTGCACTCTCCATGTTGCACAGACCATAACCCAACAGAGTGAGCGTACACTCTCCATGTTGTAGAGACTATTACCCAACAGGGTGAAAGTGCACTCTCCATGTTGCACAACCTATAACCCAACAGGGTGAGAGTGCACTCTCCATGTTGTCCAGACTATAACCCAACAGGGTGTGTGTGCACTCTCCATGTTGTACAGACTATAACCCAACAGGGTGAGAGTGCACTCTGCAAGTTGTACAGACCATAACCCAACAGGGTGAGCGTTCACTCTCCATGTTGTACAGACCATAACCCAACAGGGTGAGAGTGCACTCTCCATGTTGTACAGCCTATTACGCAGCAGGGTGAGTGTGCACTCTCCATGTTGTCCAGCCTATAACCCAACAGGGTGAGAGTGCACTCTCCAACCTGTACTGACCATAGCCCAACAGGGTGAGAGTGCACTCCCCATGTTGTACAGACCATAACCCAACAGGGTGAGAGTGCACAATCCCTGTTGTACAGACCATAACCCAAAAGGGTGAGAGTGCACTCGCTATGTTGTACAGAATATAACCCAACAGGGTGAGAGTGCACTTTCCCTGTTGTACAGACTGGAACCCAACAGGGTGAGAGTGCACTCTCCATGTTGCACAGACTATAACCCAACAGGGTGAGAGTGTATTCTCCATGTTGTACAGCCTATAACCCAAAAGAGTGAGATTGCAGTCTCCATGTTTTACAGACCATAACCCAACAGAGTGAGCGCGCACTCTCCATGTTGTACAGACCATAACCCAACTGAGTGAGTGTGCACTCTCCATGTTGCACAACCTATAACCCAACAGGGTGAGAGTGCACTCTCCATGTTGTACAGACTATAACCCAACAGGGTGTGTGTGCACTCTCCATGTTGTACAGACTATAACCCAACAGGGTGAGAGTGCACTCTGCAAGTTGTACAGACCATAACCCAACAGGGTGAGCGTTCACTCTCCATGTTGTACAGACCATAACCCAACAGGGTGAGAGTGCACTCTCCATGATGTACAGCCTATAACCCAGCAGGGTGAGTGTGCACTCTCCATGTTGTCCAGCCTATAACCCAACAGGGTGAGAGTGCACTCTCCAACCTGTACAGACCATAGCCCAACAGGGTGAGAGTGCACTCCCCATGTTGTACAGACCATAACCCAACAGGGTGAGAGTGCACACTCCCTGTTGTACAGACCATAACCCAAAAGGGTGAGAGTGCACTCGCTATGTTGTACAGAATATAACCCAACAGGGTGAGAGTGCACTCTCCCTGTTGTACAGACTGGAACCCAACAGGGTGAGAGTGCACTCTCCATGTTGCACAGACTATAACCCAACAGGGTGAGAGTGTATTCTCCATGTTGTACAGACTATAACCCAAAAGAGTGAGATTGCAGTCTCCATGTTTTACAGACCATAACCCAACAGAGTGTGCGTGCACTCTCCATGTTGTACAGCCTATAACCCAACAGAGTGAGAGTGCACTCTCCATGTTGTACAGACCATAACCCAACAGAGTGAGTGTGCACTCTCCATGTTGTACAGAATATAACCCAACAGGGTGAGAGTGCACTCTCCATGTTGTACAGAACATAACCCAACAGGGTGAGTGTGCACTCTCCATGTTGTACAGCCTGTAACCCAACAGGGTGAGAGTGCACTCTCCATGTTGTACAGACTATAACCCAACAGGGTGAGATTGCACTCTCCATGTTGTGCAGCCTATAACCCAACAGGGTAAGAGTGCACTCTCCATGTTGTACAGAACATAACCCAACAATGTGAGCGTGCACTCTCCATGTTGTACAGACCATAACCCAACATGGTGAGAGTGCACCCTCCATGTTGTACAGCCTATAACCCAAAAGGGTGAGAATGCACTCTCCATGTTGTCCAGCCTGTAACCCAACAAGGTGAGAGTGCACTCTCCATGTTGTACAGAATATAACCCAACAGGGTGAGAGTGCACTCTCCAACTTGTACAGACCATAACCCAACAGGGTGACTGTGCACTCTCCATGTTGTACAGACCATAACCCAACAGGGTGAGAGTGCACTCTCCCTATTGTACAGACCATAACCCAAAAGGGTGAGAGAGCACTCTCTATGTTGTACAGAATATAACCCAACATGGTGAGAGTGCACTCTCCCTGTTGTACATGTACATACTGGAACCCAACAGGGTGAGAGTGCACTCTCCATGTTGCACACACTATAACCCAACAGGGTGAGAGTGCATTCTCCATGTTGTACAGACTATGACCCAACAGGGTGAGAGTGCACTCTCCATGTTGTACAGAACATAACCCAACAGGGTGAGTGCGCACTCTCCATGTTGTACAGCCTATAACCCAACAGGGTGAGAGTGCATTCTCCATGTTGTACAGCCTATAAACCAATAGATTAAGAGTGCACTCTCCATGTTTTACAGACCATAACCCTACAGAGTGAGCGTGCACTCTCCATGTTGTACAGCCTATAACCCAACAGAGTGAGAGTGCACTCTCCATGTTGCACAGACCATAACCCAACAGAGTGAGCGTACACTCTCCATGTTGTAGAGACTATTACCCAACAGGGTGAAAGTGCACTCTCCATGTTGTACAGACCATAACCCAACAGAGTGAGTGTGCACTCTCCATGTTGCACAACCTATAACCCAACAGGGTGAGAGTGCACTCTCCATGTTGTACAGACTATAACCCAACAGGGTGTGTGTGCACTCTCCATGTTGGACAGACTATAACCCAACAGGGTGAGAGTGCACTCTCCAACTTGTACAGACCATAACCCAACAGGGTGACTGTGCACTCTCCATGTTGTACAGACCATAACCCAACAGGGTGAGAGTGCACTCTCCCTATTGTACAGACCATAACCCAACAGGATGAGAGGGCACTCTCCATGTTGTACAGACTATAACCCAACAGGGTGAGAGTACACTCTCCATGTTGTACAGACTATAACCCAGCAGGATGAGAGAGCATTCTCAACAATAAAACCATAATACTGTGGATGCTGGGAACCTGAAATAAAGACATGAAAGTGCTGGAAATACTCATTAGGTCTGGCAGCATCTGTGGAGAGGGAAACAGTGTGAACGTTTCAGCTTTGTAACCTTCAATCAGAACTGGCAAAAGGTTCTAAATTTAATACACCTTGAGCAAGTGAAAAGGGGGGAGGGGGAAGAAGGACAAAAGGGAAAGTTTGCGAAAGGGCAGTAGAGATAAAATGACAAAGATGCCACGCAGCAAAGGGAAAGGAAGAACTAACAGTAGTGTGAAAAGACAAAGCATTAGTCCAGAATAATGAACAGCTCTGTCCAAAATAAAAACATGAAAAACAAGTTTAAGACAGGCCCATAGTGATAAAATAGAATAAAATAAAATAAAATGAAAAAAGTCAGCCATGTTCTGAAATTGTTGAACTCAATGTTCAGTCCAGGAAGATATCGAGTGCCTTTTCAGAAGATAGATTCTGTTCCTCGAGCTTGTGTTGATGTTTACTGGAGCACTGGAGCAGGTCAAGGACAGAAATGTAGGCATAGGAGCAGGCTGGTGAATTACAATGAGAAGCAGTCAGAAGCTCAGGGACATGCTTGTGGACTTAGCGGAGGCGTTCTGCAAAGCGGGCACCCAAACTGCATTTTGTCTCCCCAATATAGAGGTGACCACATTGTGAACAGTAAAAACAATATACTAAATTGATTGAAGTACAAGTACATTTCTGCTTCACCTTGAATGTGTGTTTGGGACCTTGGATGGTGATGAGAGAGGAGGTAAAAGGGCAGGTGCTAGACCTCCTCTGATTGCGCGGAAAGATGCTTTGGAAAAGGGATGAGGTATTGGGAATGATGGAGGAGTGGACCAGGGTGTCGGAGAGCGAACAATCCTTTTGGAATGCTGACAGGATAGAGTAAAGGAAGCTGTCCTGGCAGACCCATTGTGTCAGCATTTTCCTGCCCCACTGAAGGTGTTTCTTCTTATTTTGACTCCATCTTTTCTCTGCTGGTCCAGTCTGTTCCCACTTGCATCAGTGACTCTTCTGACGCCCTACGTCATTTTGAAATTTCCAGTTTCCTGGCCCCAACTGCTTCCTGTTCACTATGGACGTCCAGTCTCTCTACACCTTCATCCCCTACCAAGATAGTCTGAGGGTTCTCTGCTTCTTCCTGGAACAAAGGCCCAACCAGTCCCCATCCACCACCACCCTCCTCCGCCTGGCTGAACTTGTTCTCACATTGAACAACTTCTCCTTCAACTCCACTCACATCCTTCAAGTAAAAGGTGATGCTATGGAAACCCACATGGGTCCTAATTATGCCTGTCTGTTGTGGGATATGTCGAACATTCCTTGTTCCAGTTCTACTCAGGCCCCCTCTCCCAACACTTTTTCTGGGACATTGATGACTGTATCGGTGCCGTTTCCTGCTCCCGCCCCAAATTGGAAACTTTATCAACTTTGCTTCCAATTTCCACCCTTCTCTGACACTTCCCTTCCCTTCCTCGACTTTTCTGTCTCCATCTCTGGGGATAGGTTGTCTACTAATATCCATTATAAGCCCACAGACGCCCACAGCTACCTCGACTAAACTTCTTCACACCCTGCTCCTCTAAGGACTCCATTCCATTCTCCCAGTTTTTCTGTCTCTGACACATCTGCTCTGATGACGCTACCTTCCATGACAGTGCTTCTGATATGTCTTCCTTTTTCCACAACCGAGGAGTCCCCCCGCACTGTGGTTGACAGGGCCCTGAACCGTGACCGACCCATTTCCCGCACCTCTATCCTTACCCTTCCCCTCCCTCCCAGAACCGTGACAGGATTCCCCTTGTCCTCACTTTCCATGCCATCAGCCTCCACATCCAAAGGATCATCCTCCACCATTTCCACCATCTCCAGCGTGATGCCACTACCAAAGGCATCTTCCCCTCCCTTCCCCCGTCAGCATTCAGAAGGGATCATTCCCTCTGCGACACCCTGGTCCACTCCTCCATTACCCCCACCACCTCGTCTCCTTCTCACGGCACCTTCCCCTGCAATTGCAGGAGGTGCAATACCGGCCCATTTACCTCCTCTCTCCTCACTATCCCAGTCCCCAAACACTCCTTTCAGGTGAAGCAGCGATTTACTTGTACTTCTTTCAATGTAGTATACTGTAGTCGCTGCTCACAATGTGGTCTCCTCCACATTGGAGAGACCAAACGGAGACTGGGTGACCACTTAGCAGAACACCTCCGCTCAGTCCGCAAGCATAACCTCGAGCTTCCGATTGCTTGCCATTTCAACACACAACCCAGCTCTCATGCTCAAATCTGTGTCCTGGAATTGCTGCAGTGTTCCAGTGAACATCAACGCAAGCTTGAGGAACAGCATCTCATTTACCGATGAGGCACACTGCAGCCTGCCGCACTGAACAATGAACATGGGACATGGAACAGTACAGCACAGTACAGGCCCTTCGGTCCACGATGTTGTGATGAATCTTTAACCTACTCTAAGATCAAACTAACTACCTACCCTTCATTCTACTATCATCCATGTACCTATCCAAGAGTCGCTTAAATGCCCCATTAGTATCTGCTTCTACTACCACCGCTGGCAGGGCATTCCATGCACCCACCACTCTCCGTGCAAAGAACCTACCTCTGACATCTCCCCGAAACCTTCCTCCAATCACCTTAAAATTATGCCCCCTGGTGATAGCCCTTTCCAAACTGGGAAAAAGTCTCTGGCTATCCACTCTATCTATGCCTCTCATCATCTTGTACCCCTCTATCAAGTCACCTCTCATCCTTCTTTGCTCCAATGAGAACAGCCCGAGCTCCCTCAATCTTTCTTCGTGGGACATGCCCTCCAGTCCAGGCAGCATCCTGGTAAATCTAAAAGCAAAATACTGCGGATGCTGGAAATCTGAAACAAAAACAAGAAATGCTGGAATCACTAAGAACCCGAAGAAGGGTCACTGACCCGAAACGTTAACTCTGCTTCTCTTTCCACAGATGCTACCAGACCTGCTGAGTGATTCCAGCATTTCTTGTTTTCGTTCCGGGTAAATCTCCTCTGCACCCTCTCTAAAGCTTCCACATCCTTTCTATAATGAGGCGACCAGAGCTGAACACAATATTCCAAGTGTGGTCGAGCCAGGGCCTTATAGAGCTGCAGCATAACCTCGCGGCTCTTAAACTCAATCCCCCTGTTAATGAAAGCCAACTCACCATAAGCCTTCTTAACAATCCTATCAACTTGGGTGGCAACTTTGAGCGATCTATGGACATGGACCCCAAGATCCCTCTGTTCCTCCACACTACCAAGAATCCTGTCTTTAAGCCTGTATTACGCATTCAAATTCGACCTTCCAAAATGAATCACTTCACACTTTTCCAGGTTGAACTCCATCTGCCACTTCTCAGCCCAGCTCTGCATCCTGTCAATATCCCGTTGCAACCTACAACAGCCTTCCACACTATCCACAACTCCAGGGCGGCACAGTGGCGCAGTGGTTAGCACTGCAGCCTCACAGCTCCAGGGACCCGGGTTCGATTCTGGGTACTGCCTGTGTGGAGTTTGCAAGTTCTCCCTGTGTCTGCGTGGGTTTTCTCCGGGTGCTCCGGTTTCCTCCCACAAGCCAAAAGACTTGCAGGTTGGTAGGTAAATTGGCCATTATAAATTGTCACTAGTATAGGTAGGTGGTAGGGAAATATAGGGACAGGTGGGGATGTTTGGTAGGAATATGGGATTAGTGTAGGATTAGTATAAATGGGTGGTTGATGGTCGGCACAGACTCGGTGGGCCGAAGGGCCTGTTTCAGTGCTGTATCTCTAATCTAATCTAATCAACCTTTGTGTCATCGGCAAACTTGCTAACCCAGCCTTCCACATCCTCATCCAAATTATTTATAAAAATCACAAAGAGCAGAGGTCCCAGAACAGATCCCTGCGGAACACCACTGGTCACCGAGCTCCAGGCTGAATACTTTCCATCTACTACCACCCTCTGACTTCTATGGGCCAGCTAATTTTGTATCCAGACAGCCAACTTTCCCTGAGTCCCATGCCTCCTTACTTTCTGAATGAGCCTACCACGGGAAACCTTATCAAACACCTTGCTAAAATCCATATACACCACATCCACTGCTCTTCCTTCATCAATGTGTTTGGTCACATCTTCAAAGAATTCAATAAGGCTTGTGAGGCATGACCTGCCCCTTACAAAGCCATGCTGACTGTCTCTAATCAAACCATGCTTTTCCAAATAATAATAAATCCTGTCTCGCAGAATCCTCTCCAATAATTTGCCCATGACCGACGTATGATTGACTGGTCTATAATTCCCAGGGTTATCCCTATTCACTTTCTTGAACAAGGGAACAACATTTGCCACCCTCCAATCATCCGGTGCTACTCCAGTGTCCAGTGAAGACGCAAAGATCATCGCCAAAGGCGCAGCAATCTCTTCCATAGCTTGCCGTAATATCCTTGGCTATATCCCGTCTGGCCCCGGGGACTTATCTGTCCTCAAATCATTCAACATTTCCAGCAAATCCCCCCTCTTAACCTCTACCTGTTCGAGCATATCAGCCTGTTCCACGCTGTCCTCACAAACGACCAGATCCCTCTCACGAGTGAATACTGAAGCAATGTAATCATTTAGGACCTCCCCTACCTCCTCCGACTCCAGGCACAAGTTCCCTCCACTATCCCTGATCAGCCCTACCCTCACTCTGGCCATCCTCTTGTTCCTCACATAAGTGTAGAACGCCTTGGGATTTTCCTTAATCCTTCCCACCAAGACTTTTTCATGTCCCCTTCTCGCTCTCCTAAGTCCATTCTTCAGTTCCTTCCTGGCTACCTTGTACCCCTCTAGAGCCCTGTCTGATCCTTGCTTCCTCAACCTTAAGTAAGCTTCCTTCTTCCTCTTGACTAGCTGTTCCACATCTCTTGGCATCCAAGGTTCCTTCACCCTACCCTGCCTCATCGGGACAAACCTATCCAGCAGTCACAGCAAGTGCGCCCTAAACAACCTCCACATTTCTGTCGTGCATTTCCCTGAGAACATCTGTTCCCAATTTATGCTCCCCAGTTCCTGCCTAATAGCATTGTAATTCCCCCTCCCCCAATTAAATATTTTCCTATCCCGTCTGCTCCTGTCCCTCTCCATGACTATAGTAAAAGTCAGGGAGTTGTGATCACTATCACCGAAATGCTCTCCCACCGAGAGATCTACCACCTGGCCTGGTTCGTTGCCAGGCACCAAGTCCAACATAGTCTCCCCTCTAGTCGGCCTATCTACATATTGAGTCAGGAAACCTTCCTGGACACACCTGACAAAAACTTCTCCATCCAAACTATTTGCACTAAGGAGGTTCCAATCAATATTAGGGAAGTTGAAGTCACCCATGACAACAACACTGTTACTTCTGCACCTTTCCAAAATCTACCTCCCAATCTGTTCCTCCGTGTCTCTGTTGCCATTTGGGGTTCTATAGGAAACTCCCAACAAAGTGACTGCTCCTTTCCTGTTTCTGACTTCCACCCATAATGACTCAGTGGACAAACCCTCCTCGACGACCTCCCTTTCTGCAGCTGTGATACTATCCCTAATTAGCAATGCCACTCCACCACCTCTTCTACCTCCCTCCCTATTCCTTTTGAAACATCTAAACCCAGGAACATCCAACATCCATTCCTGCTACTGTGATATCCAAGTCTCCGTAATGGCCACAACATCGTAGCTCCAAGTACCGATCCATGCTTTAAGTTCATCACCCTTATTCATGACATTTCTAGCATTAAAATAGACACACTTCAACCCATCATACTGGCTGCAACTTTGCCGTGTCAACTGTCTAACCTTCCTCACAGACTCTGTGCACTCTGTATCTGCCTGTTCAACAGCTCCCCCATCCACTGATCCGTAGCTCCGGTTCCCATCCCCCTGCCAAACTAGTTTAAGCCCTCCTGAAGAGCTCGAGCAAACCTCCCGCCCAGGATATTGGTGCCCCTCCAGTTCAGATGCAACCCGTCTTTCTTGTACAGGTCCCACCTTCCCCAGAAGGTATCCCAATGAACCACATATCTGAATCCCTCCCTCTTGCACCAGCTCTGTAGCCACGTGTTCAGCTGCACTCGCTCCCTGTTTCCAGCCTCACTAGCACGTGGCACCGGTAACAATCTTGAGAATACTACTCTGCTCGTTCTGCCTTTCAGCTCCAACCTAACTCCCTATATTCGCTTTTCAGGTCCTCATCCCTTTTCCTAGCTATGTCATTGGTACCGATATGTACCACGACCTCTGGCTGCTCCCCCTCCCCCTTAAGAATCCTGTAGACTCGATCCAAGACATCCCTGACCCTGGCGCCCAGCAGGCAACATACCATCCGGGAGTCTCGTTCGCGACCACAGAATCTCCTGTCTGTTCCTCTAACCACTGAATCTCCTATCACTAGCGCTCTCCTATTATCCCCCCTTCCCTTCTGAGCCACTGGGCCAGGCTCAGTGCCAGAGACCTGGCCAACGTGGCTTTCCCCTGGTAGGTCGTCCCCCTCAACCGTATCCAAAACGGTATACTTATTAATGAGGGGGACGGCCACTGGGGATCCCTGCACTGTGCGCCTATTCCCTTTCCCTCCACTGACGGTCACCCAGCTACCTTTATCCTGTAGCTTAGGTGTCACTACTTCCCTATAACTGCTCGCTATCACCCCCTCAGCATCCTGAATGATCTGAAGTTCATCCAGCTCCAGCTCCACTTCCCTAACGCGATCTGCGAGGTCAATAATTTCAGAGCTTAACGGGTTCCCCCATTTTACTTTGCTCTTCAGTTATTTTTTCTTTTTTCTTTTCTTTTTTGTTTTTGTTCAGTTTGTTTCTACTATGCCTGACCATTGCTTTTTCATATTTGTGCATGTGGCTGTTCAGTTTTCAGTCCATTAACACCCTACCTGTGCAAATATTTAGTCTTTCAGCACAACATTAACATATTGTTTCCCTTTGCTCCATGACCTTCTGGTCAGCTATTCTGTGACCTTGCCCTACCAACACCTTCTCCTTTGTTATCGCTTGCCCCACCCCCGCTTTACTTGCTTAAATTATTTTACATTTCTATACTTGCCAGTTCTGAAGAAGGTTCACTGACCTGAAACGTTAACTCTGCTTCTTTCTCCACAGATGCTGCCTGGCCTGCTGAGTTGTTCCAGCACTTTTTGTTTTTATTTAAGGGAAGCTGTGTTTGGTAGTGGCATCACACTGGAGGTGCGGAAATGGTGAAGGAAGATCCTTTTGATGTGAAAGCTGGTACAGTGGAAAGTGAGGACAAGGATAACCCTGTTGTCATTCTGGGAGGGAGGAGAAGGGTCAGTGAGTCAGACACAGTCAAGTGCCATGTGAACCACAGTGTGGGGGGGGGGGGGTGGGACGGGGGAGGAAGTCATATCAGAAGCGTTGTTGTTGAAGATAAGCAACATGGGAAACCAACAGGGCCGACATGATGTACAGTTACTTGTTTTTGGAGACTCTGGTGTTTTGGTACCAGAATTCGTCAGAAAAAAAAGCACTTTTTTTAACCTCAGCATATTTTTCGTAATTTGAAATTAAGAACTTGTTTGACAATTTAGATTTCTCATGCCCTCTTTTGCCACAGATTTCCCTGTTACAAATAAACAGTTATTTAAATGAACAATTGCACTTAATTCGGATCACAAAATTTCATTTCTCCATGTTGTCTTCTTCGATCTTAAATGATTCTTCAAATAATGTTTGGGAACAGTGTTGAGGTAAATTTCATGTTTTCTGTTTCCTCCAGTTAACTTGGTGGCGATTGTGATTTTGTCTCGAGGAAAGTGCGGTCTCTCCAAATGTATCACGCGCTATCTGGTGGCCATGGCAGTGGCGGATTTAATGGTGATTATCATCCATGTGATATTACACCGGATTAATATCATGTACTTTCCAGTTAGTTTCCTGTTTATAACTCCTGTGTGTCTGGTAAACCTTGTCTCGTACACTGTAGCTTTAGACTGTTCTGTGTGGTTTACTGTTGCCTTCACTTTTGATCGCTTTGTAACAATTTGCTGTCAGAAGCTGCAATCAAAATATAACACTGAGAAAACAGCGACAGTGGTTATCGCCACCGTGTTTGTGGTGAGCTGTCTGTGGAGTATTCCCTATTACTATACAGGTGAACCTGTATTTATAATTGACAATGTGTCTTGGTATTGTGTTCCTACAGCTGATTATCTAGCCTCCACCTTGTGGAGGCCAAATGCGTATATCGACAGCATCATAAACCCACTGTTAAATATTCTTTTAATTGTGTTGTTCAATGCTTTGACTGTCAGACACATTATGGTGGCAAACAAAACCCGAAAGGGACTCCGGAGCAACAGTGAGAATCAGAATGATCCAGAGGTGAAGAATCGGAGGAAATCAATGATTTTGCTCTTTGCTATTTCGGCCAATTTTATATTATTGTGGATGATGAGCGTTGTCTATTCGCTAAACTGTCCAGTGATAAACTTTTATTATACAGACAAATATTACAGTAACTCACTCTATATTACCCAACAAGTTGGCTTTATTTTGCTGCTTCTCAGTTCCTGCACAAACACTTGTATCTATGGACTGACACAGAGGAAATTCAGAGAGCAGCTGAAGAATGGGGTGAAATATTTGTTTACACTGAATGGGAAATTGTGTCAATAACAAATAATGAACATCGATCTGGTGCAGGATTTATAGGTTTAGAATTAATTTGCTTTTATCTTCCGCAAATCCTAGTGTGCAGGTGAAGGACAATGAGAAGACAGATTATCTTTAACAAGATGTTAGATAGTGATGCTTAATTACCAGAATATTAAAGATGAATATTAATGCAGATAAATGAAATGATATAACATGAAATATTCCAATGTCAATTTAACTGCTGGATTTGTGGATTTACAACAACCGTACACCATCAAAGGACATCAAAGTAATTCCCCATAAATGAGAAATAACACTAAATTGTCTATTTTGCACCCTTAGAACAAGCTCAGGCAAAGATGTTCTGACAATCATTCCAATTCACCATGAGATCAATTCATAATAACTATCTTCTGTTCAAGAACAAACATACATGATTAGAAAAGGTACAAATGCAGAAATGAAGTTCCTCAAAATAGGCCAAAATGCATTCAAATGTTAGAGAAAGATCTCGTCATCTTTCAGTACCTTCACTGTCTAATTCACTCATAGAATGTCCTGTTCCGGCCTCATATTTACTGCCTAATTTCCATAGGATGGATTGTTGAGCGTTTCTGCTCCAAAACTGGTTCATTCTGGATCACATGAGGTGGCTGTTACTGACCTCATTGTCGTCATTTCTCCAGGGTTATCCTAGAATGTATAGATATCCCCTGTGTTTCTTCATCACTGCCAACAGCCTTTATTAACCCTTCTCCATTAACTCCTCCTCATTCACTTCCAATAACATGACAGGTACTCAGCAACTTCATTGCATCTAATATTGAGAGCAACTGTTCACCTGCTCCTGTTGAATTCAGCCTTCGATTGTCAAACAAGACAACCCTTTCTCTCCTGAACCAATTGCTTTCACCAATCGTTCTCCAACTCCCATCAATCTCTATGCAAATTTGTCTCATCCCAAAACGCCACCTCCTGCAGCCTTGAGCTTATCTCCACTCAAATAGGAACACTTAGAGTCATAGGGTCATAAAGACATATAGCACAGAAACTAGCCCTTCGGTCCATCGTGTCTGTGCCAGCCATCAAGCAACTATATATTCTCGTCCCGTTTACCAGGACTTGGCCCATAGCTTTGTATGCTATGGCGTTTCAAGTGCTCATCTAAATACTTCTTAAATGTTGTGAGGGTTCCTGCCTCTACCACCTCTTCAGGCAGTGTATTACAGATTCCAACCACCCTGTGGGTGGAAAAATATTACCTCAGAACCCATCTAAACCTCCTGCCCCTTACCTTAAATCTCTGCCCCCTGGTTATTGACACCTCCACTAAGGGAAAAAGTCTCTTCCTATCTAACCTATCAATGCCTCTCATAATTTTGTATACTTCAATCATGTCCCCCCTCAGTCTTCTCTGTTTTAAGGAAAACAACCCTCGCCTTTTCAGTCTCTCTTCATAGCTGAAATGCTCCAGCCCAGGCAACATCCTGGTGAATCTCCTCTGCACCCTCTCCAGTGCAATCACATCCTTCCTATAGTGTGGTGCCCAGAACTGTACATAGTACTCCAGCTGTGGCCTAACTAGCGTTTTATACAGCTCGATCATAACCTCCTGCTCTTATATTCTACGCCTCAGCTAATAAAGGAAAGTATCCCATATGCCTCCCTAACCACCTTATCTAGCTCTGCTGCTGCCTTCAGTGAGGTGCCAGAGGGATGGTATTACCAGGGGCACAATTCTGCTGGCATGAAGGGAGGTGGGAGGGGGAAGGTATTATCAGGGGTACAATTCTGCTGGCATGAAGGGAGGTGGGAGGGGGATGGTATTACCAGGAGGCACAATTCTGCAGGCATGAAGGGAGGTGGGATGGGGATGGTATTATCAGGGGCACAATTCTGCAAGCATAAAGGGAGGTGGGAGGGGGATGGTATTATCAGGGGCACAATTCTGCTGGCATGAAGGGTGGTGGGAGGGGGATGGTATTACCAGTGGGCACAATTCTGCTGACATGAAGGGAGGTGGGAGGGGTATGGTGTTATTAGGGGCACAATTCTGCAGGCGTGAAGGGATGTGGCAGGGGTAAGTTATTACCAGGGGCACAATTCTGCTTGATGGGTCGTTAGCTACAATGGAATCACCTTGCCGGTGTGGCAGGGGGTGGGGGTACAGATATGGTGTGCAGTCTTGCCTTGCCTTCTCCATTTCTGCCAGTTTGAGCCCGTCTGCTCTCCCGGGAAGGACCAGGGGCAGTGATAGTCTCCAGTCCCCTGGTCCCTCTTTCACCTTGCCACTGATGGCCTCGGTGAAGGATTGCAGGTCAGCTTGGATTATTGGAATCCATTTCACCAGGGCCGCCGCAATCATCTCCACGGATGATGCCATGTGCTCAAACACCTGGGATGTGGCAGCTCTCTTGGCCTGGATTGAATCCCCCATCATCCGTTTCAGGTTGCGCACGGCCAGTGGCATCTCCACCAGATGTAGCCACGATTGCTGCTGTAGCTCCAGCCTGTCCTCTGCTGTCCACAACAGAGAATCATCAATAGCCTGGGACTCAGCATGGGCCTGGCCACCCACAGCCCTCTGACAGTCAGAGACCTCGGCTTTCTCAGACTCACTCAGCTGCTCGGGTGCCTATGAGGTGCTCTCACCAGATTGTGACCCAATTCAAAGGCCAATTGCATTCCCACCGAGGTGACTGCAGCTGCACTGATGGAAGGTGTGTGAGTGCCATGGAACATTACTTCCTCTGCCATGCTCTGAGTAACAGACAAGGGTGAGTTCTTTCATACTTTCACTGATTCATGTCATGTCATTCCTCCCTGACCAACCTCACTATCTTTGTCATGACAGTGGCACACATGTACCACTCTGTGTGGGGTTGCCCAGGTTCAGTGGAGCCATGATCAAAGTGCCATTTACTTTTGCAGTGCGAAGCAGATCATTCATTCACTTGTGGCACAGCACCCAGTCACTCCGAATGGCACCACGGCTTCTTACCTCCTCTGCCACCTCCAGCCAAGATGCCTTGGTCAGGCAGGAGGGCCTCTTCTTACCATTACTGGGGAAACGGACCTCCCACCTTGCCTACACAGCCTGGAGGAGTGTGAGCAGCGAGGCACCGCACTCAATATTGGGCGGTCTGCTCTGGCGGACCACCATTTTTAAAACTCGCCACTAAAATCAGCGGTCAACTGGCATAATTCAGCCCTGGAAATCTGAAATCAATACAGAAAGTACTCAATGTACACAACATTCTGACAACATCTGTGGAGAGACAAACAGAGTGAACGTTTCAGGTCTGGTTTCAGATACTGCCAGACCTGCTGTGTATTTCCAGCACTTTCAGTTTTGATTCCACAGTATCCTCAAAAGTTTGGACTGCAGTGAAAGATGTGCCAGAGGGGGCCAATGAATGGAGGGAATCCACCATTATAGGAAGAACAGGGAAATACATACATTGGCTGAATGTGCAAGAGTAGGGTCAGGATGTCAGACCTGTGGATTGGCAGAAGGAAGTGAAAATGTGGAAGGCCAGAAAACGTCGTGTAAGTTCAGACGTGGGCCTGACGATGATCATAGTCCAAGAAAAAGGTCACAAACTTGTGAAAGGAAGTAGGAGGGACAGGTCAAGTAGTAGCAGTCCAGAAACAATAGGAAATCTAGCAGGAGACGTAGTTCCACAACAGCAAGGACCAAAGAGCAGGCGAGGAGCACCACTTGCGATAGAGAAGCTCGAGTGCCAACTAACACATTAGATGATAAGTTCGTAAAGGATGCAAAACAGAAAGAGCTTAACACTTGGAGCAAGTCGGCGTATACACCGAGGTGCCAGATAGAGGTCAACCAGCGTTTTCCCATAGGTGGATCTGTGCAGAGAAAGTACTTCCGAATGGTTCGTACAAAGTTAAGGCCAGACTTGTAGATCGGGAATTTGAGGAATGACGAGGTGACCAAGAAGCGAGAGTAGGTTCCCCAACAGCAGGAAAAGTTAGTTTGATGATTTTCCAAGACTCATTCATGGGAGTTTAAGTCTATTGTCATCAAAGCAGAATTTTTGCAATGGGAGAAATTTCAAAGAGAAGTATTTTTAAAGCCACCAAAAGAAGCTGGAGATAGAGAGGGGAAATTATGGAAGCTAAACAAGTATATTTATGGGTTAAATTATGCATCCAGGGTGTGGCATTTTTCTGTTAGTGCCTTCCTATTAAAAGCTGGTTGTATCCAGTTGAAAGAGGTTGCAGCAGTCTTTTATTGGCACTGTGAAGAAAAACCAGCAGGCGTTTACTTCATGCACGAAGATTTTCTGTGGGGAGGATCTACGGCATTTGAGAAATTTGTGGCAGATAAAGTTATAAATAAATTTAAAATTGGAAGTTGTGCTTCTGGAGCTTTTAAATGTATAGTGTTGACCATTCGTCAGACCAAGTTGGGAGTAAGCCTACATCGACAGTCTCACCTATAGAATGTTAATCGGATCCCGATAAATCGGGCCAGATCCTCACAAAAGAGAGACTCCACAATCAAGGAAGAAGTAGACCAGTTAAGGAGCTTAATCTGATAATTAAACTGGTTGTGCACACAAACTAGGCCGGATATTTGCGATGATATATTAGAATTCAGCGCGATGCTGAAACCTGCTGCTGTTGGGGAAGTGCTGAAAGCAAGTAAGATATTGATGAAATTGAGTTTAGACAAATGTACTCTCAAGTTTCCAGTATTAGGTGAGCCAGAAGAAATGAAAATGATCATTTTTCATGATGTCTCACATGCTATTCTTTCCAATGGTTATTCGAGGACAGCAGGGTTCATTATATATTTGGTGGGAAGAAATGGTAAATGTTGTCCATTAGCCTGGGAATCGAAGATAACAAAGAGGATAGTTAAAAACATCTTAGCTGCTGAGACACTTGCACTGCTAGAAGCGAGCAATATGGGTATGTATTTAGCAAGTATTTTAAAGGAACTCAGAGAGCAGGCAATTAGAATTAGAATTAGAATTAGAATTAGAATTAGAATTAGAACATTACAGCTCAGTACAGGCCCTTCGGCCCTCGATGTTGCGCCGACCATCTGACCTACACTATTCCATTGACATCCATATGTCTATCCAATGACCACTTAAATGCACATAAAGTTGGCGAGTCTACTACTGTTGCAGGCAGGGCGTTCCACGCCCCTACTACTCTCTGCGTAAAGAAACTACCTCTGACATCTGTCCTATATCTTTCACCCCTCAACTTAAAGCTATGTCCCCTCGTGTTTGCCATCATCATCCGAGGAAAAAGACTCTCACTATCCACCCTATCTAACCCTCTGATTATCTTGTATGTCTCTATTAAGTCACCTCTCCTCCTCCTTCTCTCTAACGAAAAGAACCCCAAGTTCCTCAGCCTTTCCTCGTAAGACCTTCCTTCCATACCAGGCAACATCCTAGTAAATCTCCTCTGCACCCTTTCCAAAGCTTCCACATCCTTCCTATAATGCGGTGACCAGAACTGCACGCAATACTAAAGGTGCGGCCTCACCAGAGTTTTGTACAGCTGATTCATGACCTCGTGGCTCCGAAAGTCGATCCCCCTACTAATAAAAGCTAACACACCATATGCCTTCTTAACAGCCCTATTAACCTGGGTAGCAACTTTCAGGGATTTATGTACCTGGACACCAAGATCTCTCTGCTCATCTACACTACCAAGAATCTTCCCATTAGCCCAGTACTCTGCATTCCTGTTACTCCTTCCAAAGTGAATCACCTCACACTTCTCCGCATTAAACTCCATTTGCCATCTCTCAGCCCAGCTCTGCAGCCTATCTATGTCCCTCTGTACCTTACAACACCCTTCGACACTATCCACAACTCCACCGACCTTCGTGTCATCTGCAAATTTGCTAACCCACCCTTCTGCACCCTCATCCAGGTCATTTATAAAAATGACAAACAGCAGTGGCCCCAAAACAGAACCTTGCGGTACACCACTAGTAACTAAACTCCAGGATGAACATTTGCCATCAACCACCACCCTCTGTCTTCTTTCAGCTAGCCAATTTCTGATCCAAAGCTCTAAATCACCTTCAACCCCATACTTCCGTATTTTCTGCAATAGCCTACCGTGGGGAACCTCATCAAACGCCTTACTGAAATCCATATACACCACATCCACGGCTTTACCCTCATCCACCTGTTTGGTCAACTTCTCGAAAAACTCAATACGGTTTGTGAGGCACGACCTACCTTTCACAAAACCGTGCTGACTATCGCAAATGAACTTATTCTTTCCATGATGATTATAAATCCTATCTCTTCTAACCTTTTCCAACATTTTACCCACAACCGAAGTAAGGCTCACATGTCTATAATTACCAGGGCTGTCTCTACTCCCCTTCTTGAACAAGGGGACAACATTTGCTATCCTACAGTCCTCCGGCACTACTCCTGTCGACAATGATGACATAAAGATCAACAACAACGGCTCTGCCATCTCCTTCCTGGCTTCCCAGAGAATCCTAGGATAAATCCATCTGGCCCAGGGGACATATCTATTTTCACTCTTTCCAAAATTGCTAACACCTCCTCCTTGTGAATCTCAATCCCATCTAGCCTAGTTGGCTGTATCTCAGTAATCTCCTCGGCAACATTTTCTTTCTCTACTGTAAATACTGACGAAAAATATTCATTTAACACTTCCCCTATCTCCTCTGATTCCGCACACAACTTCCCACTACTATCCTTGATTGGCCCTGTTCTAACTCTTATCATTCTTTTATTCCTGATATGCCTATAGAAAGCCTTAGGATTTTCTTTGATCCTATGCGCCAATGACTTCTCGTGTCCTCTCCTTGCTCTTCTTAGCCCTCCCTTTAGATCCTTCCTGGCTAGCTTGTAACTCTCAAGCGCCCTAACTGAGCCTTCACGTCTCATCCTAACATAAGCCGCCCTCTTCCTCTTGACAAGCGCTTCAACTTCTTGAGTAAACCACGGCTCCCTCACTCGACAACTTCCTCCCTGCCTGACAGGTACATACTTATCAAGGACACGCATTAGCTGCTCCTTGAATAAGCTCCACATTTCGTTTGTGCCCATCCCCTGCAGTTTCCTTCCCCATCCTACACATCCTAAATCTTGCCTAATCGCGTCATAATTTCCTTTCCCCCAGCTATAATTCTTGCCCTGCGGTATATATCTGTCCCTCCCCATCGCTAAGGTAAACCTAACCGAATTGTGATCACTATCGTCAAAGTGCTCACCTGCATCTAAATCGAACACCTGGCCGGGTTCATTACCCAGTACCAAATCCAATGTGGCATCGCCCCTGGTTGGCCTGTCCACATACTGTGTCAGAAAACCATCCTGCACACACTGGACAAAAACAGACCCATCTAAAGTACTAAAATTGGAGAAAGAAATCCGAGAGAATGCGATATGGATAACCATTCTTTGTGGGACAATGTCCATTCAACAAAAAGCATCACGGTGAAGAGGTTTGTGGATTGATCTGACGAGTATAAAAGAAAGGTCAGATAGAAAATACATTTCCAAAATAAAATGGGTTGACACAAGTCATCAGCTGTCGGATTGTTTTGCAAGGGGAGGTTCTTGTTCAAATACATTTTTGGATGTCCTCGAAGAGGGCTGCACTGTGTTATGATGAATTAGGAAAACATGGAGATTTTTTCTGTTAAGATCGCTTTGTAATTCTTCAAACAAGTTTTTTTATTTCTTCATAAAAGGGGGAATATACAATATGTTAATGCCTGGTGCTGTTGAAGTTTGATGGTATAATAGCATAAGATAAAGAATAAAGAAAAATGTATCAACATTTTGTCTCTTTTTAGTTTTCCATATTTGTTTTTAAATAAACAAAAGAGGAATCTATTACTACCTGAAATGTTAACTCTGTTTCTCTCTCCACAGATGCTGCCAGACCTGCTGAGTGTTTCCCGCATTTCCTGCTTTTATTACAGACTTCCAGCATCTGAAGTATTTTGCTTTTATTTATCTGTTAGTGTCTAATAATTTCTATCAATGGATGTTAAGTACCGAGTAGTTGAAGGTGATAGGGTGAGCAGGTCTTGGGTATTGATTAGTTTATTGTACTCGGATGTATCTATCAAGAAGAGACAGCGATCATTGGCTTTAGATTGTTAGGAGTGGAGAGGTAAGCTCTGTGGCAAGCATCTTCGCTGCCTCCGGAGAACCCTTGGCATCAGGTGGCAGGACCGTATCTCCAACACAGAAGTCCTCGAGGCGGCCAACATCCCCAGCATATACACCCTCCTGAGCCAGCGGCGCTTGAGATGGCTTGACCATGTGAGCCACATGGAAGATGGCAGGATCCCCAAGAACACATTGTACAGCAAGCTCATCACTGGTATCAGACCCACCGGACATCCATGTCTCCGCTTTAAAGACATCTGCAAGTCCTGTGACATTGACCACAAGTCATGGGAGTCAGTTGCCAGTGATCACCAGAGCGGGCAGACAGCCATAAATGTGGGGCTAAAGAATGGGGAGTCAAAGAGACTTAGCAGTTGGCAGGAAAAAAAGACAGAAGCGCAAGGAGAGCCAACTGTGTAACAGCCCGACAACCAATTTTATCTGCAGCACCTGTGGAAGAGCCTGTCACTGTAGAATTAGTCTTTATAGCCACTCCAGGCGCTGCTCCACAAACCACTGACCACCTCCAGGCGCTTATCCATTGTCGCTCGAGATAAGGAGGCCAAAGAAGAAGAACACAAGAAAGCAGCTTCCTATAATTTTACTTTCGGTAATTTCTTCCTCACATTCTAATGTTATTCACCTTGGATTTTCATCCCGGATGAGCCTCCAATTAATATGTTACAATCAAAGAGGGAGTTACTGTTAATTCAATCCCAGTTTTTCTTCTTCTTACCTTCTTCTTAGGCAGTCCCTCGGGAACGAGGATGACTTCCTTCTACTCCAGTGTTATTGGCCCTTAGGTAACTGAATCGTCCAATCCTGATGTTCCAAGTCACAAAGTTAATTTTGAAAAGGTGGAAGATGCCTGTGTGCAGGTTCTTTTAATGTGAAGTGGTCGTTGCATACCGGCCACAGCACGGTTTGATTGAAGCAAGGTCTTTCTCCAATGGCAGGGATGGCTGAGATGATTGGAGACCAGGCTCTGCTACATGGACGGGTCTAATACACACACGTGGCCAGCATGTTCATCTGGCGAGTCTGGATGCAGGCCGTGTGGATCTGTATCAGGGTGTTCTTAAAGGGTCAGCTGAAAGCCTTCTCCAACGGCTCCTGTAACAAGGGCTCCCCCGGACCCCTCATGGAGCTGGAAGGAAAATGCTAAAGCAGAAAAAACAGTAAACCAGTGGCCAGTCACAGGCTCATCAGGAGAATGAAGTTTCTCAAACGCAGCAGTGGTGGGGGAAGGGCAATAAACTGAACAGTTATTTTAAATAGCACAACAGAGCAGCAATTCAGTGACAAAGTTGTGTCTTGTGTTATAACCAGTGTCGTGCAGAGAAAAAGCTGCTTCTTGATGTTGAGGTAAGTTCAGAAATTTGAAGCTAAGTTTCAAAGGGGATCTAGATATATATTTTCCAGATCTTTTCCACAGCTCATAGATTGGAAAAACAGAAAAAGGCAGCAGATTATATGCGAGAGCAGAGTCTGACATTTGTCCAATGTAGTGCTGCACAAAAGCATGATCTTGATATCCAGTGAATGCAGGATTGGGGTTTGAAGCCAGGTTTGAGAGAAAAAAACACATCCAGGTCTTATCCAGATCTTTACCAGAGCTCACAATAAACATACCAAGATGGCTCCCGGGCTGTTCACTCCCGAGGGAGCTCCTCACTGTCCACCTCTATCCGTGGCCATTGCTACCATCCATTACACTTTCTCCCCACTAATTCCTCTCTTCTGCTGTTCAAATTCTGCTGATTCTAACAGTGAGTGCTTTCTTAGCCCAGACTTCAAAGTAACTGTTAGATTAAACAGGGTCTGTCTGCTGGTACAAACACCACCCCACATTCAGCCCCACTCCTCCACAGGTCACAGCATATCAAGAAAGTGTTTCCATCTGCCAAAGAAGAGCCAAATTAGACACTATAATTGTCCCCCAGAATAAAGCACGCCAAACCAGATTCCTTTAAACAACAAGAAAATTATCTATTTAATAATAAGATAACTCTATATTTGAAAATATTTTAAAAACTATTTATTCTTCTCAGCTCTCATGCACACACACAGACATTCAAAAACCCGATAACTGCTGAAAAGAAAGTCCTTTTTGGTTTACAGCTGTTTCTTAGGAGTAAAAAGGAAAACTAAAGTGACTGAGTTTATCACGTGCTGGCAGGATGCTTTTGGTAGGTGAGATGTCCCAGAGTCGAAGAGTCGGATGCCACTTGACGTCTCTCCAGGCGAAGCTGTTGAACAGTTTCTGATGGGTAGGCGTTCAAGGCAATTTGTCTGCAGCAGGCGTTACACAGGTCTTTCAGCAAAGGATATAGCAACAGGTCTGCTTGGGTTTTGAAGCAGCAGTCTGACAGTAGATGCTTTCTTGAGATTTCAGGATCTCCCAAACTACAGGAATAACAGCAACCACCACTGGATGCAGGAATTCTTCAGAGCCAATAGAAATCTGCTACCTTTCAAATGCAGGATTTCTTTTCAAGAGATGCAAGGTTTCCTTTACAGGGAGATGTCTTTTTCTCTTGTCTCTCGGCGGGTCACAGCCAGATTTTCAACTGCCTACACCTTGTCCAACTCACTCTCTCTGGTCTAATGTTTTGTTTTTTCATACTGCTGTAAGTTCTCCCTTTGCCTTTGCTGCGTGGCATCTTTGTCATTTTATCTCTCCTGCCCTTTCACAAACTTTCCCTTTTGTCCTTCTTCCCGCTCCCCGCTTTTCATTTGCTCAAGGTGTATTACATTTAGAACCTTTTGCCAGTTCTGATGAAAGGTTACAAACCAGAAACGTTAACTGTTTCTCTCTCCACAGGTGCTGCCAGACCTACTGAGTATTTCCAGCACTTTCATTTTTTATTTCAGATTCCCAGCATCCACAGTATTTTGGTTTTATTATTGAGAATGCACTGTCACCCTGTTCAGTCACAGTCTGTACATCATAGTGAGTGAACTCTCGCTGTATTAGGTTATGTTGCGTACAACATGGAGAGTGCACTCTCCCCTGTTGGGTTATGGTCTATACAACATATACAGTGCACTCTCACCCTGTTGGGTAAGAGTCAGTACAACTTGGAGAGTGCACTCACCCTGTTGGGTTATGGTCTTTACAACATGGAGAGTGCACTCTCACCCTGTTAGTTTCTGGTCTGTACAAGATGAAGAGTGTACTCTCGTCCTGTTTGGCTACAGCCTGTGAAACATGGAGAGCACACTTTCGTCCTGTTTGGTTACAACATGGAGAGTGCAATCTCACCCTGTGTGTTATGGTCTGTACAATATGGAGAGCGTATTCTCGCCTTGTTAGGTTATGGTCTACAACATGGAGCGTGAACTCTTTTCCTCTTTTTGAGCATTGACCGAGCAAAGTGAAGAATGGAAACGTCTGGTTCGGTGGATCATGCACCAGTAACAGAAATCACCAGATTCTCCCTTCCACTTACATTCAAAAATGAAATCGAAGCTGAATTCCAATACAAGGAAAGAAAAGGAACGTCTCCAGTAACAACATATGTCAACATGAAATACTATTACAATGAAGTCACTCCTCGACCCTCATGTTACATGTGTAACCCACTTAACATCAGCACATTTAATATTGTTAATTTATTTCTGATCTGATGTCCATGTCAACTCTGTGAGGAGTTTCTATTGTAAACATTAAAGAGAATTGATGGTTAGCGTTATCTGTGGTGAAAAATCAAGAAGTGATATAACATTAATTAAGCACAGTGGTTAGCACCGCAGCCTCACAGCTCCAGCGACCCTGGTTCAATTCTGGGTACTGCCTGTGTGGAGTTTGCAAGTTCTCCCTCTGTCTGCGTGGGTTTCCTCCGGGTGCTCCGGTTTCCTCCCACATGCCAAAGACTTGCAGGTTGATAGGTTAATTGGCCATTATGAATTGCCCCTAGTATAGGTAGGTCGCAGGGAAGTATAGGGACAGGTGGGGATGTGGCAGGAATATGGGATTAGTGTAGGATTAGTATAAAAAATGGGTGGTTGATGGCCGGCACAGACTTGGGGGACCGAAGGGCCTGTTTCAGTGCTGTATCTCTAAACTAAGAAATCAGATTATGAAATCAAGACAATTACATGGCACTTAACTATTGTCATCAGACACAAAAACCACCATTCAACATTCAATGTACCATTTCACTGTCTTACCAGGAATACTGACGACTGCATGAATAGAGTAGTAAATAAGCTCTAACTAGTAAATTGCAGGATATTCCATTTCTTGTGCGAAACACCAATGCAGAGGATTCTTCCGAGGAGGCCTGATTAATACCAGAGAGCAACCTCCATGGGGACAGTCATCCAGGGAATGTGAGCTGGGATATTAGTTACAGTCCACTGAACAAACTGATATAATGAATTGTTTTTAGTAATGCAATATAGTCATTAGGCGAAATGGAAAACCACATCATTTTATTCCCGTTTAAATTTCTTCAAAACGTGATTTGCAAATGATTTTATGATCTCAGGTTTTGATGTGGATGAACAGTCTCATTTACAGTAGCCCTAGCGTGAGTGGTAAGGGCTAAATTGGATTCATTCACATTCTATACAAGCAGAGTTCTAAGACAGATCAGGTTAAGTGTAGGATAGCCTGCGAGTGAAATGTTCATTATTAGGTCATTGCCCAGAATTTTGGCAGAGATGTTGGGAGTTTGATTAGAGAAAGGCTTCCGAGTGATAACAGCCTAAAAAGTTAAGCAAGCGAGGCTTTTGAAGACCTGCCTTGGATGCTGTGTTTCCTAATCTCCGAGCAGCCCAGATTAGATTTCCCTGAATCCACTTATTATCCGCAGTGTTACCATGCTGCAGAGAGATTTCACATGCTATAATCACGTGGATATTCCGGGATGGATCTGCTTGTTGATTGGTTTTCTTCCCTTGAAATATAAATAGGGGACGGAGCTTGTTTTGCAATACAGATGAACAGTTGCTGCCTTTTACTATCTATAATGTCCCTGCTGCACTCTCAGCCAGTGTAACTGCTTTTTCCTCAACTTATTTTGGGCCATCAAAGAGTCCTGTGAAGTGCAGCCAACACTGAATATTTTGCGCACACTCTAATGACGGAGTAACTGTCTGTGGCTGAGACAGGAAGAAATCCATGTGTATTGCTATGAACTCTAATCGTGTGTAACTCAGTGGTACAGTGACTACTTTTCCTGTATTAGACCTTGGTTTAAAGCCCCGGTAACATTAGGATCATTGAATCTCAAAGCAGAAAATGTGTTTATTCAGCCCAGGGTGCCTCTGCTGGGACTTCAAAATATTAATGTATTTAATCCCACTTACCTGTTGAGCCCTCTTTGTCCTGTAAATGTTTAATTTTAAAATATATATCCAATTCCCTGTTGAAAGTTGCTAGTGAATGGGCTATCCCAGTCCTTTGAGAGTGTATTCCTGGTTGTAACTATGAAAAGGGGGAGATGTTTAAGTTCGATAAAACTTAGGCCTCGGCTAAAACAACTTTGAGCACCTCACTTTAGGATGGATGTGAAAATCTGAGAGATTTACCAGAATTATACAAGACATGAGCTCCTTCTGTTCTGTGGATAGACTCGGATTGCAGGGAAGCAGAAGTGGAGGTTTAGTAGAGGTGTTAATTTGATCAGAGTTTTTAATGGAATCAGCGTGGTCTTGGTTTGACTACGCTCAGAAAACCCTGCATTGTTCTCATCTTCACAGTACAACATTTTTACAAAAGCACCGTTGGAAGTGTGAATACATTGTAAGAATGAGATCAGAACTAAGATGGTAAAATTTACATGAAAATTTGGTCAGGTTGGGACTCTTTTTTCCACAAAAATCTAAGTTTGAGAGGTGAGCAGATAATGTGTTTTAAAGTTGATCAGGTAGACATAGGGAAGATGTTTTCACTTGTGGAGTTAATTCGACAATAGAATCATAAAACCATGGAATTATGGAATGATTAGAGCACAGAAAGAGGCTGTTCGGCCGATCGTGTTCATGCTGGCTCTCTGCAAGATTAACACAGCTACTCCCACTTCCCCATCTTTTTTTTCTATTTCAGATAATTATCTAAATCCCTTTTGAAAGTCACCAATGAATCTCCCTCCACCACACTCTCAGACAGTTTATTCCCAATCCTAACCACCCGCTGCATATAAAAAGGTTATCTCCTCAGGTCACCTTTGGTTCTTTTGCATTCATCTTAAATCAGTGTCCTCTGGTTCTCGACTTTTCAATCAATGGGAGCCATTTCTCGAATGGGGAGGTGGTAGCGTATAGGCAGGCGATGGTGTACTGATAATATTACTGGATTAGTAATCCAGAGACCCAGGCTACTGATCTGGGACCCTGGGTTTGAATCCATCCGTGGCAGATGCAGATATCTGAATTAAATTAATCGTTAATTAAGAAGCTGGTCTAATGTTGACTATGAAACTATAATCGATAGCAGTTAAAACACATGTGGTTCACTAATGTCCTTTACGGAAGGATATCTGCTGTCCTTAGCTGGCCTGGCCTACATCTGTCATCAGTGATGTGATTGCCTCTTTAAATAACCTCTAAAGTGGCCAAGAAAGCCACTCAGCTGTACCAGGCCAATATACAGCCTCAGAAATGGAATGAAACTGGACGTACCACCTGGCATCGACCTCGGCATTGGAAATGGCAATGGGGAAGCCAGCCCTGCTGAACCTGCAAACTCCTTCCTACTAACATCTGGGAGCCTGTGCCGAAATTCGGAGAGCTGTCCCACTGACTAGTCAAGCAACAGCCTGACATCGTTGTATTTTCGGAATTATACTTTGCAGTTAAAGTCCAGACACTGCCATCACCATCCCTGGGTGTGTCCTGTCCCATCAGCAGGGAAGACCACCAGCGGTGGTGGCACAGTGGTGTACTGTCGGGTGGGAGTGGCCCTGGGAGTCTTCAACATTGACTCCAGATCCCATCATGTCATGCAGATAAACATAGGCAAGGAAATCTCCTGCTGACTAGCACCTACCACGCCCCCACTCCTGGCCTCGGCTGATGAATCAGTGCTTCTCCATGTGGAACAGAAATTTAAAGAAGCACCAAGGGCACAGAATGCACTCTTGGTGGGTGACATAAATGTCCATCACCAAAAGTGGCTGTGAGCACCACTACTGAAAGTGATGGTGGAGTCCTGGAGAACAGAGCTGTTAAACAGCGTCGGCAGTTAGTGGTGAGGGAATCAAGAAGAGGGAAAAACCTACTTGACCTCATCCTCACCAATCTGCTTGTTACAGATGCATCTGTTTGTGACAGTATTGGTAGGAGTGACCACCACACAGTCCTTGTGGAGATGAAGTCCTGTCTTCAAATTGCGGATAACACAACTGTGTTGTGTGGCACTACCACCATGCTGAATAGGATAGATTTCAAACAGATCTAGCGACTGAAAATTGGTCGTCCATGAGACGCTGTGGGACATCATCAGAAGCAGCAGAATAGTACTCAACCACAATCTGTAACTTCATTGCCCAGTATATCCCCCACTCTACCATTACCATGAAGCCGGCGGATCAACCCTGGTTCAATGAAGAGTGCAGGAGGGCATGTTAGAAGCAGCACCAGGCATACCTCAAAATGAGGTGTCAACCTGGTGAAACGACAACACAGGACGACTTGCATGCCAAAGAGTGAAAGCAGCATGTGATACACAGAGCTAAGTGATCCCATTCCAATGGATCAGATCAAACCCTACAGACTTGTCACATCCAGTTGTGAATAGTCATGGAGAATTAAACAAGTAACAAGATGTAAAGCAACAAATATCCCCATTCTCAATGATGGGAGAGCCTAGCACATCAGTGCAAAAGACAAGGCTGAATCATTTGCATTTTTCTTCAGCCAGAAGTACCAAGTGGATGATCCATCGCAGCCTCCTCCTGAGATCCCCAGGATCAAAGTCTTCAGGCAATCTGATTCACTCTGTGTGATATCAAGAAAGGGCTGAAGGCACTGGATACTGCAAAGGCGATGGGCTCTGACAACATTCCGGCAATAGTACTGAAGATCTGTGCTCGAGAACAAGGTGCACCCCTAGTTAACCTGTTCCACGACAGCTACACCACTGGCATCTACCCGGCAATGTGGAAAATTGCCCTGGTATGTCCTGTACACGAAAAGCAGGACAAAACCAACCCGGCCAATTACCGCCCCATCAGTCTACTCCTGATCATTGTTATAAATAGGTTTTGTTTTTGAATCTGTTTATTTTGTTCTCTGAACAAATTTCCTTGTTTTTCCAACCACTTGTCCATAAACAGGTTACTGATTGAATTTATTTCCCTCCCTTAAACCTGACTATAAATGACCACAACAACACGGTTGTTCGCGTTAAATCAAAGAAGGAGGATTTATTGACACACTCCTAAAGTGGGAAAGTGATTAACTTCACCACGAATGCTTAAAAACATTCAGGGAAAAGTTAAAGGCATAAAAAAGGCAAGGGCATTTCTTTAATAGAACTGCAAACTGCATGAATTTCAGTTAAAACTCGTGTTCAATTAAATTATCAAAAAGAGTCCAAAGACTCTTTTCCCCAACTGGGAATGTCAAATTGAGGATAAGCTGTTGGAAATATCTCTTTTCTTACAAATTTCTTCTTCTTTACACGCTCAGATATAAATGGAGGTAGCTTATTATGGCTCAAGCCACCTTTTAGTTGGACATGAAGATCGCAGAGAGCAAGTTTTTTGCTGTTTTTGTAAACTGTGCCTTTAATATTCTTTGCTGTTTGCAGTCTGTGTCTTCTTTCATTTTTCTGGATTTTGCAGACTGTCTTAGATAGAGATTTGTAGGTTCAGGTACCTGGACTAATCTGACCAAAGGCAGCTGCAGACTGAAACAGGCTGTTACCGCACACTGTTAGAGTTTCAAATCCAGGCAATTAGATAGGCTATTCTTGTCCCTAAAAACTAAACCCTTTACAAGTTGCTGTCCTATGATATCTTTCCTCCATTTTAACAATTGGAACTGCTAAAACTGAACTTAACATACAAAATGGGGGTTGACATTAACACTCAAATGCACAAAAATCAATTTACAAGGGGGTTTCCATCTATTCATGACACCTTTACCACTCGCAGAAAAAAATGAATTCTACTTCATGTTTTTTCTTTCCTTGTTTTTCATTAAAAAGAAATAAAGAAGTAAAGATGTTTTCATTCATTCTCTCATTCACACTTAAACTTTGCTGAAGTCTGGGGTAGATAATATGAGCTCATTCAGTGATTTGGTTTTCAATTTTGTAAATGCCTCCTGGCATGTCCATTTCACCTTGGCTTTTTGTGTCAGTGCCTTTATTAGTGGGGATGCTAGGGTGCCAAGTTTGAGAAAAACCTCTGGTAATTTGTATACCGCCGTATGGATTCCCCAAGCTTCAGAATATTAGTATCTAATACAGTGGAATGATTTCTGGAAGGCAGGTTGTTAGCAGACCGTCCTGGTTTCAGCATTTCTTTCCAACTTGTGTCAGGTACAGGCCCAGTGACAGAATTGGCAGGAAAAGAGTAAATACAAATTTCCCTTGGTTCCCATTCTAATGTGAACTATCTTGTCAGGGCTTAGCAGTCAGGGGTCCCGCCTAACTAACTGGTAGCATGTCTCCCATATCCAAGCCATGAACCACGAAGGTGATAGCTCCTGGCTGATCTTTACAGATCTCTTTGAATTCCTTTAGCTGGGTGGACATGTCCTCCTGCTGCTTGTGTGTTAGGTATGTCAGCTGGGTGGTTATGTCTTTTAAGATTTCTGTGTTTGCCAGTTTGGTAGCTGGGGGTTCAACTGGTGTCTCCTCCTCCTCGACTGACTCCTCCTGGCTCCCTCCATTACTTCCACCCTTTTACAATCATTCACCAGTTGACTGGGCTTGCTTTTGGTTAGTGGTTCCACACAGCCCATCAACATTTGGTCAATTGGTTCACCGAATGCTCAATCGGGTTTGAGTGAGGGACAGTTTAATTGTGGACTGGGATTTACCTGTAACTTGCACAGTGGCGCAGTGGTTAGCACCGCAGCCTCACAGCTCCAGCGTCCCGGGTTCAATTCTGGGTACTGCCTGTGTGGAGATTGCAAGTTCTCCCTGTGTCTGCGTGGGTTTTCTCCGGGAGCTCCGGTTTCCTCCCACAAGCCAAACGACTTGCAGGTTGGTAGGTAAATTGGCCATTATAAATTGTCACTAGTGTAGGTAGGTGGTAGGGAAAATATAGGGACAGGTGGGGATGTGGTAGGAATATGGGATTAGTGAAGGATTAGTATAAATGGGTGGTTGATGGTCGGCACAGACTCGGTGGGCCGAAGGGCCTGTTTCAGTGCTGTATATCTAAACTAAACTAAAGCATGGCAGGTTTTGCGATATTCGGCCACATCGGACTGGAGGTGAGGCAAGAAAAAGTGTTTACTTACTCGGATTAAAGTTTTCCAAGTACCTACATGTCCATCCATCGGGATAGCATGGGCTATCCTTAAAATCACTGGCTTTTTTTTGGCAGCACGACAGTCTGGTGGAATACTGTCGACTCCTCCTCCTGGGAGGTCTCCACTTTCATATTACTACCCCATCTCGGAAGTAGTAACACTCAGGGATCGGAGTGGCCTCTGCCTCAGAACAAGCCGTCTGTGCTGTGTGCTTTATTCAGAATCTGCTTGCTGGGGGTGAATTAGTTCGGCTTGGCTGAGAACCTCCTCCCCTTCACATTGGTCCTTAAAGAATGTTTCAGCTAAACAGACCTCTGGCTCATCCAGCTGGTGCACGGGTTTCCTTTCAACTAATCGGGCCTGTCTGGCTTGGGACGGAGACACTACACAATCGTGGAAGATCTCTGGTACTTGCTCCTGTAGTAGTTCAGTTTCCCTGGTTTCACTGGGCTGGTCTGAGATTATAGGGGTTACTATTATCTGGCCGTCCATGACTCCGCTATAAAGACGTCTGCAAACATGAAATCGTGTGACATTGATCACAAGTCGTGGGAGTCAGTTGCCAGCAATCGCCAGAGCTGGCGGGCAGCCATAAAGACAGGGCTAAATTGTGACGAGTCGAAGAGACTTGGTAGTTGGCAGGAAAAAAGACAGAGGTGCAAGGGGAGAGCCAACTGTGCAACAGCCCCGACAAACAGATTTCTCTGCAGCACCTGTGGAAGAGCCTGTCACTCCAGAATTGGCCTTTATAGCCACTCCAGGCGCTGCTTCACAAACCACTGACCACCTCCAGGCGCGTATCCATTGTCTCTCGAGATAAGGAGGCCCAAAAGAATTATCTTGCTACCAGCCAAATCATTTCCCAGTAGGAAGTCTATCCCTGCTACTCTGGGACAATTCCTATGGTTAAGTGGCCTGAGACTAGGTCACACTGTAAGTGGACTCAATGGAGGGGAACAGACAGCTAACCTCCTCCCACTCCACTGATCACTTAGGGTGTTCTCTAACATTAGGTACTCAGTCGCCCCTGTATCCCTAAGCATTATAATGGACTTGCTGATCTCCTGGGAAGGGTAGAGGGACACAATTCCTTCAAGGATAAAGCTCCAGTAACTAACGGGGATTTTGTCTGCACTTTAAAGACCTCAGGTCATTTCACCTTACTTTCACTTGTATCTCCCGAGCCATAACTTTGACTGGTCTGCACGCAGGTTTGCCTACGTTTCAGCAGTTACATTGTCTTGCAGCAAAAGCATCCTTCAATCAAAATGTGCCATTTTCTAATGTTAGACTAAGAGGGTTTTGCTGTGGTCATTTATTTGTCTTCATTAACTTTTCAGCTACCAGATTTTCCCCTTTTGCATTGCAAGCAGATTATTTTAAATTTCTGATTCCGATCGTTCCTTACAATTGGTCTTTAGTGGATTTATTGCTGACTTGAGCTCCCAATGTCTATGTTACAAACAGGTAGTTAATCCTTTTTCTCTCTGAAAGTATTTCTTTTTTATTTCCAATCACCTGTCTGTAAATAGATCAGTGATTGAATTTATTTCCCTCCCTTAAACCTTGATAATAAATGATCTGGAACATTCTGCCTACGAGGGTATTGGAAGCAGAGACAATGATTTCAAAAGGAAGTTGGATAGACACTTGAAGTACTTGCTGGACAACAGGGATCGAGCGGGTGAATGGGACTGACTGGATGACTCTACAGAGAGCCAGCATGGACTCGATGGGACAAATGGCCTCCTTCTGCACTGTAAATGACTCGATGATTCTATATCTCTGTGATACAAATTTGCCCAGGAATTCAGGAAATTCTTTGGGTCTCAACCATCAAATCTACAAAGTTATTGTCACTGCTGCTGTGCAGGATTAAAGGAAGGGATTGAACCAGAATGGTTTTAAATGATTACTGACAAATCAGGGTAAAAGACAGCACTGACCCCTCTCCAAAATACTGCTCAAAGCTTTCAGTTTGAAGGAGGGTGTGAAAGGAGGTGACAGAGTGTTAGAGGTTTAGGCAGAGAATTCCAGAACATGAGTCTCACATAAATATTGCATCATATTCTCACATGCCTGCCATGAGACACAATGTTTTCCAAAATTATACATCAACATAAATAAAGTTACCAGAAAATATCATTACAATGGTCAACTGTTTTCTCTTAATCCAGCTGTACAATCTTCACAAATTAAATGTAACTTCACACAGTCAGATTGCATGTTTCAGTTCTATATGGGCATTTCGCACTCAATAAATTGATATATTTCTAATGGGTTGGCTGGATATACATGATCTTCTGAATAGTTCAGCATTTTATTTTGTAATGAATACATGGAGAAGCAGCAGGGAGTGATTTACTGGGTAACATCGATTGGGACAGAGATTGGGTTTTGGATATTGAAGGGTGTATGGCATTTAGGAAGGAGTGGAAGCTAGGAAAAGGTGCAGGTGTAGCTCTGTTAATTAATGATGGTATTAGCGCAATAGAGAAACAGGAGACCAGGATGCAGAAGCAGTTTGTGCAGAGGTGAGAAATCATATACTCAAGAAGTCACTTCTAGGAGTGCTGTATTGGCCACCTAGCTTTAACCATATTGAAGGAAGGGTTATAAAGGAAGAAATAGTAGCAGCTTGTCAGAAAGGTAGAGCAATACTTATGAGGGACATTAATCTACATCTAAACTGGAAAAATCAGATGGGCAGAGATAGTCTAGATGAGGAATACATCGAATCTTTTCGGGATAATTTCTTGGAACAATGCATCCTGGAGCCAAACAGAGAGCAGGCTTTACTAGACCCGGTATTGTGCCACGAGATCAGATTAATTAATGATATCACAGTTAAGGCGCCCCCAGGTAGCAGTGATCATAATATGGCTGCATGTTACAATCAGTTTGACAGAGTGAAGTTTGAGGGTCCAAGAGCAGTACTTTAAACTTAAATAAGGGCAATAATGAGGGCATGAAAGCAGAGCTAGCTAAAGTGAACTGGCAAATCAGGTTAATTTATAGATCAATAGAGATGCAGTGGCAGACCTTTAGGGGATATTTCAAAATACACATAATGGAAACATTTCAACGAGAAACAAAAATTCCAAGGGTAGAACTGACCTTCCTTGGTTAACTAAAACAGTTAAAGATCGTATCAAACTTAAAGAAAAAGCCTATAGTTCCACAAAGGTGGGAGGCAGGTCAGAAGATTGGACAGAATATAAATAAAACAGCAAAGAATGTTGAAAAGGTGGATAAGGAATGTAAAATTATAGTACGAGAGAAAGGTAGCTAGAAATATAAAGACAGATAGGAAGAGTTTCTCTCGATATTTAAAAAAGAAGAGTTAACAAAGTGAGTGTTGGTCCTGTGGAAAGTGATTCTGGGGAATTAATAATGGATAATAAGGAGATGGCAGATGAATTGAAGAGATATTTTGCATCAGTTTTCACTATTGAGGATGCAAGTAATATCTCAGTATCAGCTGTAAGTCAGGAAATGGAAGGGAGGGAGGAACTCAAGAAAATTATGATCACCAGGGAAGTGGTACTGAACAAATTGCTGGAGCTGCGGGCTGATAAGTCTCTGGGTCCTGATGGACTTTATCCTAGGGTGTTAAAATAAGTGGCTGGTGAGATAGCTGATGTGTTAGTTTTCATTTTCAAAAATTCCCTAGATTCGGGAAAGGGACTGTTAGATTGGAAAATAACAAATGTAACTCCTTCATTCAAAAAGGGTGGGAGACAGAAAGCAGGAAACTACAGGCCAGTTCGCTTAACATCTGTCTTCGGGAAAATGTTTGAAACTACTATTAAAAACGGTATAGCAGGGCATTTAGAAAAAATCAAGGTAATCAGGCAGAGACAACATGGTTTTGTGAAAGGGAAATCATGTTTAACCAATACATTGGAGTTCTGTGAGGGAGTTACATGTGCTGTGGATAAAGGGGAACGGTGGATCTATTGTACTTAGATTTTCAGAAGGCATTTGAAAAGGTGTCACATCAAAGGTTATTGCTAAAAATAAAAGCTCATGATATAGGGGGCAACATGTTGGCATGGATAGAAGCTAAAAGGAAACAGACAGAAATCAAAAATGGGTCATTTTCTGGTTGGCAAAATGTAACGAGTGGTGTGCCACATGGATCTGTGCTGGAGTCTCAACTCTTTACAATTTATATAACTGACTTAGAAGAAGGGACCGAAGGTATGGTTGCTAAATCTTCTGATGACACAGAGATAGGTAGGAAAGTAACTTGTGAAGATGACGGAAGGGGGCTACAAAGGGATATAGATTGGTTAAGTGAGTGGGAAAATACCTGGTAAATGGAGTACAATGTAGGAAATTGTAAAATTATCCACTTTGACAGGAATAATTTTTTTAAAAAGCATATTGTCTAAATGGTGAGAGATTGCAGAGCTCTGAGATGCAGAGGGATCTGGGTGTCCAAGTGCATGAATGGCAAAAGGATAGTATGCAGGTGCATTACGTAATTAGGAAAGCTAATGGACATTAGTGCATATCGCGAGTGGAATTGAATGTAAAGTTATCTAGAACTAGGGGTCGCAGTTTAAATAGACAGAGATGAGGAGCATTTTTTCTCTCAGAGAGTCGTGCGTCTTTGGGAATTCTCTTCCTCAAAAGGCGACAGAAGCAGAGCCTTTGAATATTTTTAAGGCAGAGTTTGATAGATTCTTGATAAGCAGGGGGGTGGAAGGTTATCGGGGGTAGGTGGCAATGTGGAGTGATCAGTTCAGTTATGAACATATTGAATGATGGAGGAGTCTAGAAGGGCCGAGTGGCCGACTCCTTCTCCTAATGTGTCTGCTCGTGTGATCGGATGTAACAGTGTAGGTGGCAGTGATTGGGGAATATTTTCTTACAGCCAAAACACACATTGACAATCCGGAACGATGTGACAAGGTATCCTAAATGGGAAAAAATAGACTATGTCTTGGACACTGGGTGGGCTCAAACCACAAACACTGTGGGTAATAGCCGAACACCCTAAACGATTGCTTGAAAGAGACTGCTAAAAGCTATCCTCTAGCTATGCAGCAAACACTCAATATCTTAAACCAGGGTGTCAATGAGTTAAAGCTTCAGGTTACTGTGACCAGAAAACAGTGTCCATTATCAGGTTTACTTGACCAAAGTAAAGGGATGGACATTCATTGTGGACACATGAAAGCAGTCTGGTCCCTCACACTGGAGACACATTTGTGTCACCACCAACCTGCTCTCCTACAACTTGTGTGGTCTCCTTTCGAGCCTTTCAGCACCTTGTCTGTTACTAACTATTCTGAATGTCCCACAGCTGAAACTATGTTTTAATTCCTGATCCACATGAATGAGAATCCTTTACATGGATCAGATCAGTTAATCTCACCAATAACATCAGAGTAAATGTTCCAGAGTCTTCCATCAGGGAAAGGTGCCTTGACCCCTCTAAACAATCAGACAGTTTACCTTCATTCGCCTCTCATTCCATTTCTCAAAGTGGATCTAAAGATTCACAAACATGGTGACTGCACGCTCATTTCTGGTTCCCTTCGATTTTTCCCATTCCCAACTGGCAATATTTCCCAAATCTCATCGCAATCCTTCACATTGCAGAATGTCCAGGGATGAGGAAATTCAGTGATGTGGAGAGACTATAGAAACTGGGATTGTTCTCCTGACACGAAAGAAACTGAAGTCGACGTTTAATAGAGTGTTGAATATTATGGGGTGGAGGTGGTTTGATGGAGCTGATAGGGAGAAACTGTTTCCACTGACAAGAAGCTCAGTAACCAGAGGAAACAGATTTAAGATCATTGTTAAAAATGAAGTTGGGAGGGGTGCGTGTGGTGGAGGTGATGAGGTTGAATTACTCAGCAAGTTGTTACAATCTGGAATACACTCTCTGAAAGCGTGGTGGAAGCATATTTAATAGTAACTTTCAAAAATATATTTAAAAATAAACAGGACAGTGGGAGTAATTAGATACCTCCATCAAAGAACCAGCACAGGCTCGATGGGTCAAATGGCCTCCTTGTGTGCTGGATGGTTCTATGTTTGACAGCAGCTCCTACCTGAGGGAAGTGTTTTCCCATCTCTCCCATGTTTCTATCATTACCTGAACAGCAGTAACCTTGGCCAGGACACTGGAAGTGTAACTGGAGAAAGCCATTCGAACTCAATGAGATTTTCAACAATAATCGAGGCAGTATGCAGAATTTCAGTGAAGTTAAACACAGTCTAAAACATGTATTTAACAAGGATAAAATCTGATGTCCTGTGAGGAAGAATGACTACCGTCCTTACTCAGTCTGGAGGAAATGTCATTCCAGACCCACAGTTTAATCTTAACTGCTCTCTGAAATGACCTCACAAGGCAATCATACTGTGGATTCTGGAAATCTGAAATCAAAACAGAAAATGCTGGAAATACTCAGCAGGTTTAGCAGCATCTGTCGAGAGAAACAAAGTTAACGTTTCAGTTCTGTGACCATTTATCAGAATGGATGAAAGGAACAGATCTGATGAAAGGTCACAACCTGAAATATTAACTCTGTTTCTCCCCACAGATGCTGCCAGACCTGCTGAGTATTTTCAGCACTTTGTGTTTTTATCATCTGACGTCACTCAGTTGTATCAAACCGTTACACAATGGATAATACCAATAAAACAGGACCAATCACCCAGTATTGACCTGGGCACTGAATACAATGACGACACACTTTGCCCGGTGGACCCTGCAAAATTTTCATCACTCACATCTGGGGACTTGTTCCAAAATTTAGAAAGTTGTCCCACAGACTTGTCAAGAAATGGGATGGGATAGCTGGTCAGATGGTCAGTTCCTCTCTGTTATAAATCTGTTTCTGTGTCTGTGTACGCTATTTATCATTGTATTTGTGTGTGACTGTGTTAGAACATGGAACATTACAGCGCAGGACAGGCCCTTCAGCCCTCGATGTTGCGCCGACCTGTGAAACCATCTGACCTACACTATTCCATTTTCATCCATATATCTATCCAATGACCACTTAAATGCCCTTAAAGTTGGCGAGTCTACTACTGTTGCAGGCAGAGCGTTCCACGCCCCTACTACTCTCTGTGTAAAGAAACTACCTCTGACATCTGTCCTATATCTATCACCCCTCAACTTAAAGCTATGTCCCCTCGTGTTTGCCATCAACATCCGAGGAAAAAGGCTCTCACTATCCACCCTGTCCAGCCCTCTGATTATCTTATATGTCTCTATTAAGTCACCTCTTCTCCTCCTTCTCTCTAACGAAAACAACCTCAAGTCCCTCAGCCTTTCCTCGTAAGACCTTCCCTCCATACCAGGCAACATCCTAGTAAATCTCCTCTGCACCTTTTCCAAAGCTTCCACATCCTTCCGATAATGCGGTGACCAGAACTGCACGCAATACTCCAGGTGCGGCCGCACCAGAGTTCTGTACAGCTGCAGCATGACCTCGTGGCTCCTAAACTCGATCCCCCTACTAATAAAAGCTAACACACCATATGCCTTCTTAACAGTTCTATTAACCTGGGTGGCAACTTTCAGGGATTTATGTACCTGGACACCCAGATCTCTCTGCTCATCTAGACGACCAAGAATCTTCCCATTTGCCCAGTATTCTGCAATCCTGTTACTCTTTCCGACGTAAATCACCTCACACTTTTCCGCATTAAACTCCATTTGCCATCTCTCAGACCAGCTCTGCAGCCTATCTATGTCCCTCTGTAACCTACAACATCCTTCGGTACTATCCACAACTCCACCGACCTTCGTGTCATCCGCAAATTTACTAACCCACCCTTCTGCACCCTCATCCAGGTCATTTATAAAAATGACAAACAGGAGTGGCCCCAAAACAGATCCTTGCGGTACACCACTAGAAACTATACTCCAGGATGAACATTTGCCATCAACCACCACCCTCTGTCTTCTTTCAGCTAGCCAATTTCTGATCCAAAGCACTAATTCACCTTCAATCCCATACATCTGTATTTTCTGCAATAGCCTACCATGGGGAACTTTATCAAACGCCTTACTGAAATCCATATAGACCACATCCACGGCTTTACCCTCATCCACCTGTTTGGTCACCTTGTCAAAAAACTCAATACGTTTTGTGAGGCACGACCTACCCTTCACAAAACCGTGCTGACTACCTCTAATGAACTTATTCTTTTCAAGATGATTATAAATCCTCTCTCTTATAACCTTTTCCAACATTTTACCCACAACCGAAGTAAGGCTCACAGGTCTATAATTACCAGGGCTGTCTCTGCTCCCCTTCTTGAACAAGGGAACAACATTTGCTATCCTCCAGTCTTCCGGCACTATTCCTGTCGACAATGACGACATAAAAATCAAGGACAAAGGCTCTGCAATCTCCTCCCTGGCTTCCCAGAGAATCCTAGGATAAATCCCATCTGGCCCAGGGGACTTATCTATTTTCACACTTTCCAAAATTGCTAACACCTCCTCCTTGTGAACCTCAATCCCATCTAGCCTAGTAGGCTGTATCTCAGTATTCTCCTCGACAACATTTTCTTTCTCCACTGTAAATACTGACGAAAAATATTCATTTAACACTTCCCCTATCTCCTCCGATTCCACACACAACTTCCCACTACTATCCTTGATTGGCCCTAACCTATCTCTCGTCATTCTTTTACTACTGATCTACCGATAGAAAGCCTTAGGGTTTTCTTTGATCCTATCCGCCAATGACTTCTCGTGTCCTCTCCTTGCTCTTCTTATCTCTGCCTTTAGATCCTTCCTGGCTAGCTTGTAACTCTCAAGCGCCCTAACTGAGCCTTCACGTCTCATCGTAACATAAGCCGCCTTCTTCCTCTTGACAAGCTCTTCAAATTATTCAGTAAACCACGGCTCCCTCGCCCAACAACTTCCTCCCTGCCTGACAGGTACATACTTATCAAGGACACGCAGTAGCTGCTCCTTGAATAAGCTCCACATTTCGATTGTGCCCATCCCCTGCAGTTTCCTTCACCATCCTACGCATCCTAAATCTTGCCTAATCGCATCATAATTTCCTTTCCCACAGCTATAATTCTTGCCCTGCTGTATATGCCTGTCCCTGCCCATCGCTAAGGTAAACCTAACCGAATTGTGATCACTATCACCAAAGTGCTCATCAACTTCTAAATCTAACACCTGGCCGGGTTCATTACCCAGTACCAAATCCAATGTGGCATCGCCCCTGGTTGGCCTGTCTACATACTGTGTCAGAAAACCCTCCTGCACACACTGGACAAAAACAGACCCATCTAAAGTACTCAAACTATAGTATTTCCAGTCAATATTTGGAAAGTTAAAGTCCCCCATAACCACTACCCTGTTACTCTCGCACCTGTCAAGAATCATCTTTGCTATCCTTTCCTCTACATCTCTGGAACTATTTGGAGGCCTATAGAAAACTCCCAACAGGGTGACCTCTCCTCTCCTGTTTCTAACCTCGGCCCAGACTACCTCAGTAGACGAGTCCTCAAACGTCCTTTCTGCCGCTGTAATACTTTCCTTGATTAACAATGCCACACCCCCCCCCCCTTTTACCCTCTTTTCTGTTCTTAGTGAAACATCTAAATCCCGGAACCCGCAACATCCATTCCTGTCCCTGCTCTACCCATGTCTCTGAAATGGCCACAACATCGAGGTCCCAGGTACCAACCCATGCTGCAAGCACACCCACCTTATTCCGGATGCTCCTGGCGTTGAAGTAGACACATTTTAAACCAAGCTCTTTCTTGCCAGTGCCCTCTTGTGTCCTTATAACCTTATCTCTGCCCTCACTACTCTCAACATTCTGCACACTGGAACTACAATTTAGGTTCCCATCCCCCTGCTGAATTAGTTTAAACCCCCCCGAAGAGCACTAGCAAATCTCCCCTCCCCCAGGATATTGGTACCACTCTGGTTCAGGTGAAGACCATCCTGTTTGTAGAGGTCCCACCTACCCCAGAAAGAGCCCCAATTATCCAGGAAACCAAAACCCTCCATCCTCCACCATCCCTGCAGCCACGTGTTCAACTCCTCTCTCTCCCTGTTCCTCACTTCGCGAGCACGTGGCACGGGCAACAACCCAGAGATAACAACTCTGTTTGTTCTCGCTCTAAGCTTCCACCCTAGCTCCCTGAATTTCTGCCTTAAATCCCCACCTGTCTTCCTACCTATGTCGTTGGTGCCTATGTGTACCACGACTTGGGGCTGCTCCCCCTCCCCCTTAAGGATCCCAATAACACGATCCGAGACATCACGTACCCTGGCACCTGGGAGGCAACACACCAACCGTGAGTCTCCCTCGTTCCCACAAAACCTCCTATCTGTTCCCCTAACTATGGAGTCCCCAATGACTAATGCTCTGCTCGTCTTACCCCTTCCCTTCTGAGCAACAGGGACAGACTCTGCGCCAGAGACCTGTATCCCATTGCCTACCCCTGGTAAGTCGTCTCCCCCAACAGTATCCAAAACGGTATACCTGTTGTTGAGGGAAACGGCCACAGGGGATCCCTGCACTGCCTGCTGGTTCTCTCTCCTTCCCCTGACGGTAACCCATCTACCTTCTTCTTTTACCTGAGGTGTGACTGCCTCCCGATAACTCCTCTCAATAATCCCCTCCACCTCCCGAATGATCCGAAGATCTTCCAGCTCCAGCTCCAGTTCCCTAACGAGGTCCTCGAGGAGCTGGAACTGGGTGCACTTCCCGCAGATGCAGTCAGCAGGGACACCCTTGGCGACCCTTACCTCCCACATTCTGCAGGAGGAACATTCAACTGCCTTAACCTCCATTGCCACTGTCACACGATAAAACAAGAAGAGAAGCAGAAAAAGCCTTACCTTACCTACACACAATCGCGTCCTTATTTATGGTAAGAGGAGGAGGGCGGGTGGGAGACACTACAAGAGTAGTGTCTCGGGTTCAGAAACAGCCCAAATATATAGGTTTCTACTTACCCAGCAGTCCCTGCTCCACCGAAACTTCCGATGAAATTGACTTCCCAGCTGTTCACTCCTCGCTCGCAATGCCTGTGCTCCTGGAAAAGCTGCACAACGAAAAGGTAAGAGAATTTACACAGCCCAAATATATAGGTTTCTACTTACCCAGCAGTCCCTGCTCCACCGAAACTCCCGATGAAATTGACTTCCCAGCTGTTCACTGCTCGCTCGCAATGCCTGTGCTCCTGGAAAAGCTGTTGTGTGTAAATGTATTTTTGCATAATTTAAAAGTAGCTTGTTGTGAAATAAGCACATCCAAAATACACTTTGAGTGAAGACAGATGTGTCCCAAATAAATCAATAAATTTTACTAACACCATGTAAATAAATATGTCAACAGCAGGATCATGAAACACAGTTACATGTAAACAAATCAGAAGAGCTGCAGTCGAGAACAAATTTGCAGGGCTCCGGGAAGTGTGAATATCTGCATTGCTGTTTCAAAGGGCCAGCACACTCACAGTGGGCCGAATGGCCTGTTTCTATGATTTATAATTTGGTATCCACTATGGATAGACTCAATGATATACAGGTTTATGAAGATATTGTTACAGTGTTCCCTGTTTATCGAGAGCTGAGGTTTCTGTGTCTTCACAAAACATACCAGGTTCAATTTCTCATCAGAAAATTGAATTAGCCAACAGAGTTGTTATATTATGTAAGTTAATTTCAGTATTTCAGTCGAATACGTCTTGCAGC
Organism: Heterodontus francisci; assembly: GCF_036365525.1. NCBI lineage: Eukaryota > Metazoa > Chordata > Chondrichthyes > Heterodontiformes > Heterodontidae > Heterodontus > Heterodontus francisci. Next base: position 47,153,283 of record NC_090398.1, read on the forward strand.
TCATGTGAAGAGGGGCAGAGAAGTGATAAGCGTCCCTTTGAATAGACATGCATACTGTCATAGCAAAGCACCTGGGATGGGCAGAAAACTGACAAGCCTTTTGGTTGTCACTCTGTGAATGTTTGTGTGCACATGTGTGTGTGAGTGTATGTGCGTGTGTGAGTGTGAGTGTATGTGTGTGAGTGTGTGTGTGTGACAGAGTGCGAGTGTGTGGGTGAGTGTGTGTGTGAGTGTATGTGTGTGTGTGTGTGAGTGTGTGTGTGTATGTGTGTATGTGTGTGTGTGTGTTTGTGTGTGTTTGTATGTCTGTGTGTGTTCGTTCGTGTGTGTGTGTGTGTGTGTTCGTGCATGTGTGTGTGTATGTGCTTTACCTTCTGGCAGGAGATAAAGTCAAGTCTGCTGATGTGTCATGGAAGGAGAAAAGATAACAACCCAGCTCACTTTCCAGCAATTCCATTAAAGACCATGTGAAGTCCACTGTGTAGATTCTTCTCATCTCCTGTCGTTGAGGAGGGCTTGCTAGAGATGCTTCTCAGCGCCGCCTGAAGATAACTTTTTTCAGTGAATACAGGTGGCCTGCCTGCATGTACTCAGAGGTTGGACTGTGTCACAGCTTTGGTGCAACCTGTCTCATCTGCTTTCTTCAGGGGTGGGCAAGTGATCAGCCTTGGTGGGTTTTTTGCCTGTAACAGAGCTCTGATCCAAAAATACTTTTTTAAAAATTATTTTTCAATTAACTGGTGTACAGATATGTCTGTGTGCGTGAGTGTGAGATGCTAAGGTAAAAAAAGGGTCTTTAAAATTCAATGTTGGCACTTCAAAAATTTTAATCTGTGTGTGTGTTTTATGTCATTACTAGTTTAGACTTATTTTCTAATAACCTGATAATTTTGTTGTTCAATAAAGAAACCTGGTTAATGTTTTCAATTCTGTGAAAAATAGTTACATGATGGTCCGTATGTGTAAGTGGGAATACTTGAAATAATACTTGGTGACCTGTGCAGAAGTGGGACTGAATTCACAGTGCTCTCCTCCCTTCTCGGTCATAACATCCAGTCCTGACCCTGTTACATTCAGCAGCTGCTCACCCAGATCCCACTCTCATCAACACTGAACATTGTTACCGAAACCCTTTAGATGCTGTTTACATAACGAGAAAAAAGTTCAAAGTTCATTGTAGCTGGATGCAAAGTTTATTTATTTAGACATCACTCAGAAATCACGTTAGACATTCCTACAATCGGTAACGTAAATTGTCACTGCAAGAAACGTTTTCACTTGGTTGAATAATTTTAGTATGAGGAATGTTCCAGCATCATAAACCAGTGGAATGTGCTGACTGAGCTGTGTCTTCATCACTTCTGGACAGTCAAACAGTTCACCCTTCATTCTGTTCTGATTCACTTTCCCAAAGAGGATCGACAGATTCTCAAATCTGGGACGGGATTTTCTTATTTTGATTTTTTATCTCCTGACCATGTGCTCCAAACATCGGATAAACCTTGTGTCGTGTCCCAGTCTCAGTTTAACGATGAAGGGTCACTGACCTGAAACGTTAACTCTGCTTCTCTCTCCACAGATGTTACCGGACCTGCTGAGTATTTCCAACATTTCTTGCTTTTAGTACACAAACTTATCGTCACTTTGTACGTTCCACTGAACCGTGTATTTAATGGTTCACCCTGCAAAGGTAGAAATATCAATACTTCATCCCCTGGTTTAAAATTTTTGGTCTTTGCGTTCTTGTCTGACCATTTTTTGCACATGTTTTGTCAGTCAACCTATTTGAAAGGACTAAAACCTTTAGACTCATTCGATGAATCTCTAGCTGCAAATAAATACAGTCTAGCCCTTTATCCCAATCATGCAGATCTTCGTGACAGTGTGATCTGATTATTGTTTTGAGACTTTGATTGTACGTCTTTAAAGCCCCCTGTGCCTGTGGGTGACATGCTGAAGATTTTAACTTTCTGATACTCACATTGCTCATAACGTCTTGAAAAGTTTTTGACATGAAATTAGAACCCTCATACGCTTGATCTTCAAGTAGTAATCCATATCTCGTAATGAATTGGTTCAACTTCTCTACTACTACTTTATCAGTAATTGTCCTCAAATGAATGGCCACTGGATATCAAGCAGGCATACCAATGATAGTAAATATATATTGATTTCCTGTTTTTTTTGGCAAGGGTCCTGCACAGTCTACCAATAAGCTACTAAATGGTTCCTTAATATTCTTTGGCCTACCTGTCTCGAGAGACAATGGGTAAGCGCCTGGAGGTGGTCAGTGGTTTTTGAAGCAGCGCCTGGAGTGGCTATAATTCTGGACTGACAGGCCCTTCCACTGGTGCTGCAGGTAAAATTGGTTGTCGGTGCTGTGACACAGTTGGCTCTCTCCTTGCGCTTCTGACTTTTTTCCTGCCAACTGCTCAGTCTCTTCGACTCGCTACGGTTTAGCTCCGCCTTTATGGTTGCGCACCACTCTGGCGATTGCTGGCAACTGACTCCCACGACTTGTGATCAAGGTCACAGGACTTCATGTCTCATTTGCAGACGACTTTAAAGCGGAGACAAAGACGGCCGGTGGGTCTGATACCAGTGACGAGCTTGCTGTACAATGTGCCTTTGGGAATCCTGCCATCTTCCATGCAGCTCAGATGGCCAAGCCATCTCCGGCACCGCTGGCTTAGTAGGGTGCATATGCTGGGGATGTTGGCCGCCTTGTGGGCTTTAGTGTTGGAGATACGGTCCTGCCACCTGATGCCAAGGATCCTCCGGAGGCAGTGAAGATGGAATGAATTGAGACGTCGCTCTTGGCTGACGTACATTGTCCAGGTCTCGCTGCCATAGAGCAAGGTACTGAGGACACAGGCTTGATGCACTTGGATTTTGTGTTCTGTGTCAGTGCGCCATTTTCCCACACTCTCTTGGCCAGTCTGGACATAGCAGTGGATGCCTTTCCCGTGCGCTTGTTGATTTCTGCATCGAGAGACAGGTTACTGGTGATAGTTGAGCACAGGTAGGTGAACTCTTGAACCACTTCCAGTGTGGTCACCGATAGTTATGGATGGGGCATTCGCGATGTCCTGTCCCATGATGTTCGTTTTCTTGAGGCTGATGGTTAGGCCAAATTCAGTGCAGGCAGCTGCAAACCTGTCGATGAGACTCTGCGGACACTCTTCAGTGTGAGATGTTAATGCAGGATCGTCAGCAAAGAGGAGTTCCCTGATGAGGACTTTCTGTACTTTGGTCTTCGCTCTTAGACGGGCAAGGTTGAACAACCTGTCACCTGATCTTGTCTGGAGGAAAATTCCTTCTTCTGAAGACTTGAACGCATGTGAGAGCAGCAGGGAGAAGAAGATCCCAAACAGTGTAGATGCGAGAACACAGCCCTGTTTCACGCCACTCAGGAAACGAAAGCTGTCATGTTGTCATGGAATGAGGTGATGATACTTAGTAGCTTTGGTGGGCATCCAATCTTTTCTAGTAGTCTGAAGAGACCAGGTCTGCTGACAAGGTCAAAGGCTTCAGTGAGATCAATGAAAGCAATGTAAAGGGGCATCTGTTGTTCACGGAAATTCTCCTGTAGCTGTCGAAGTGAGAACTGCATGTGGATCACTCTGCTCGAAAGCCACACTGTGCCTCAGGGTAGACACGCTCAGCCAGCTTCTGTAGCCTGTTTAAAGCGACTCGAGCGAAGACTTTCCCCACTATGCTGAGCAGGGAGATTCCACGGTAGTTGTTGCAGTTAGCGCGGTTTCCCTTGTTCTTATAGAGCGTGATGATATTGGCATCGCGCATGTCCTGTGGTACTGCTCCCTCTTCCCAGCACAGGCAAAGCAGTTCGTGCAGTGCTAAAAGTCTAGCAGGCTTGGCACTCTTGATAATTTCAGGGGTAATGCCGTCCTTCCCAGGGGCTTTTCTGCTGGCTAGAGAATCAATGGCATCACTGAGTTTCGATTATGTTGGCTGTACGTCCAGCTATGGGAATTAGTTGTGCTGGTTTTTTGGTAGGTTGCGGTTTTCCCACCATTTTGTATGAATGGCATGTCCTACAAAATTGCCTCATGTTCTTTGTAAGGAGTGGCCAGTAATAATGTTGACTTATACGTGAGTTTATCTTTTGAATCCGCCTATGTCCTGCTAGAGGACAGCAATGTGCTAACCTTAATCATTTCTGGTGATACTTAGGTGGTACCATTATCTGTTGAATAACTTTCCACTGTTCATCTGCAGGTCTGTGATGCGATCGCCATTTCCTCCTCAGAACACCATGCTCAACGTAATAGCCTTCTGGAACTCCTTTTGCCTCAGTTTCTGTCAGAGCCAACAGTGCTATTCTATGTTACTGTGGATCAGCTTGTTGTGCTGCAATTATAGAAGATTTATTAAACAGTCCACCTGGATTATCCAAATCACCAAATACATTTTTCAGATACTCGGCTATCTGTTTGTGGTGAAAATTTAATCTCAGACAATGGAACCTCTTTAGCCGTTACTCAGGTAACTACCCACATAGGAAATATTCCCGGAATTTGCTTCTGTAATTCTTCTGTTTCTTTAACTTCACTTGTTTTATCTGTAATTATAGGATAAACTTATACTTTTGATCCAGCCAAATCATTTCGTCCGAGTAGGTCAATTCCCTCTACTGGCAAACTATCCACAGCTCCTACAGTTACCATCCCAGATATTAGGTCACATTTTAGGTGTACTCTGTGTAAAGGTACGGGTATATCCTCCCCACAAATTCCATTAATTAAAACTTTAGTGTTCAGTGCGCTCTCTGGTGGAAATGTTTAATGTTTCCCCAGCAAAATGGTTTGGGTTGCTCCTGTATCCCTCGGTATAATGATAGGATTTTCTACCTTCCTTAAAAGATATGGAGTTACTTTTCCCTTTGACAAGAATTCATTATAACTTTCAGGTATCTTATCCTTACTTTCAACACATACTTCTTGTTTTTGTGTCTGGTTTTAAAGTTACCATTACAGCTACAACCTGGTCTGCTGTACTCTCAGTCAGAGTCGCTTTCTCTGCAGTAGTATTGTGTATCTCAACAAGTCTCATGGGTTTACCTCGTAACTTCCAGCATTCTGACCGAAGATGTCCTACCTTGTGGCAATGATAACACTTTGGCTTGCTGTCTTCATTTCTACCCTCAGCACATTCCTTTCTGGCCTGGGGAGGTGATCCTGGGGCATTCCCAACTGCTCTCTCTTGTCCACGGATACTTGCCTTCCTTTCACTCTCCCACTTCCTGTCCTTCTCGGGTTTATGGGGGTGATGGATAAAAGGTTTTGGCTTATTCACAAGTTCAAAATCATCAGCAACTTCTTCTGCTTTCCTGGCTTTTAAAACTTTCATGTTATTTACATGAGTGCACACTACTGAAGGGATCCAATTTTCAATCTCTTTCAAAGGATTCAGTTCTCTCAGGTTCTCATACGTGGGTTCCATCCTGAATGCTCGTATCCAGCGATCAAATTAATTTCCTTCACCCTCTCAAATTCTACATATGTCTGCCCAGCCAATCACCATTAGTTCCAAAACCTCTGACGGTACGATTTCGGTACTAACTCATAGGCAACAAGAATGGCCTTTTTTGCTATTGCATAATCTGCAGAATCTTCTTCAGGAAGCATGGCAAAAATATCATGAGCTCTGCTCATCAACCTGCTTTACACAAGCACTGGCCAGTTTTCCTTTGGCCATTTCATTTCTTTGGCTACTTCTTCAAAAGATATGAAAACATGCCTCTCCATCTCTTTCTGTAAACCTCAGGACAGCTTGTATACATTTAAACAGCTTCCCATTGGGTCCTGGGCTGGATTCAGATTCTTCCTCACTGGAATGTATCCTGGATTCAATAACACTCCTTTGTCTTAATTCCATTTTTTAAAATTTGATTCCCTTGCTCCTTTTTCACTTTCTCTCTGAAATTCAAATCAAGTCTTTCCGATGCTATTTATTTTCATTTTTTTCTTTTTTTCCTTGTCAAGTTTTCTTAATTCTTTTTATTTGTCTTGCTCAATGTATTTTTTTTCGTTTATAACTGTATTCCAGTCAATATCACCGCATCACTCTCTGACTGACTATCTGCTAGTTCTTCTTCTTCCAACAAGTTCAATTGCTGGACGATTACATCAAATTTCTCTACTTTTGTGGCACCTGATTTTAACTCTAACCCCAATTTTGAGGCGAGTTCTATCAATTTAACCTTGGTTAAAGTTTTCAAGACACTGAGTGACACATTTTCCTTTCCCAGAATCTCTGTTGCATCGGCTAATGCCATTCCGATACTGTACCCGACACCCTTGCACAAGAAACATGGTTCCTTTTTTTCATTTCAAATTTCCCCTTGTAATTCATGTAATTAGCATAGAAACATAGAAAATAGGAGCAGGATTAGGCCATTCGGCCCTCGGAGTCTGCTCCACCATTCATTATGATCATGGCTGATCATCCAACTCAGTAGTCTGTTCCCGCTTTTGCCCCATATCAATTGATCCCTTTTGGACCCAAGAACTATATGTAGCTCCTTCTTGAAAACATGCAAGATTTTGGCCTCAACAGCCTTCTGTGGTAGAGAATTCCACAGACTCACCACTCTCTGGGTGAATAAATTTCTCCTCATCTCAGTCCTGACAGGTTTATCCCGTATCCTTAGATTATGACCCCAGGTTCTGGACTCCCCCACCATCGGAAACATTCTTTCTGCATCTACCCTTTCAATTTCTGTTGGAATCTGATAGGTTTCTATGATATTTCCCACTCACTCTTCTGAACTCCAGTGAATGTAATGCTAACTGACTCAATCTCTCCTCATATGTCAGTCCCACTATCCCAGGAATCAGTCTGGTAAACATCCGCTGCACTCCCTCTATAGCAAGAACATCCTTCCTCAGGGCGGCTCAGTGGCGCTGTGGTTAGCACCGCAGCCTCGTAGCTCCAGCGACCCGGGTTCAATTCTGGGCACTGCCTGTGTGGAGTTTGCAAGTTCTCCCTGTGGCTGCGTGGGTTTCCTCTGGGTTCTTCTGTTTCTTCCTACATGCTAAAGACTTGCAGGTTGGTAGGTTAATTGGCTGTTATAAATTGCCCCTCGTTTAGGTGGGTGGTAGGGAAATATAGGGACAGGTGGGGATGTGGTAGGAATATGGAATTAGTGTAGGATTAGTATAAATGGGTGGTTGATGGTCGGCACAGACTCGGTGGGCTGAAGGGCCTGTTTCAGTGCTGTATCTCTAATCTAAAAAAAATAAGGAGACCAAAGCTGCACACAATATTCAAGGTGTGGCCTCAGCAAGGCCCTGTATAATTGCAGCAAGACATCCCCACCCCTGTACTTGAATCCACTCGCCATGAAGGCCAACATAGCATTTGCCTTTTCTACCACCTGTTGCACCTACATGCTTACCTTCAGCGACTGGTGTTCGTGAGGACCCAGATCTCGCTGCATATTCCCCTCTCCCAATTTATAGCTTTTCAGATAATAATGTGCCTTCCTGCTTTTGCTACCAATGTGGATAACCTCACATTTATCCGCATTATACTGCAGCTGCCATGCATTAGCCCACTCACTCCACTTGTCCAAATCACCCTGAAGCCTCTCTGCAACCTCCTCACAACTCATCCTCCCATCCAGTTTTTTGTCATCGCAAATTTGGAGATATTACATTCAGTTCCCCATCTAAATCACCAATGTATATTGTGAATAGCTGTGGTCCAAGCGCCAATCCCGGGGGTACCCCACTAATCACTGCCTGCCATTCGGAAAAATACCCATTTATGCCTACTCTTTCTTTCCTGTCTGCCAATCAATTTTCTATCCATCACAATACACGACCCCCAATCCCATGCACTTTAATTTTACATGCTAATTTATTATGTGGGACTTTGCTGAAAGCCTTCTGAAAGTTCAAATAAACCACATCCACTGGCTCCCACTCATCAACTCTACTAATTACATCCTCGAAAAGTTCTACTAGATTTGTCAAGCATGATTCCCCTTTCGTAAATCCATGCTGATTCTGCCCGATTCTACCACTGTGCTGTAAGTGCTCTGCTATAAAATCTTTGATAATGGACTCTAGACTTTTCCCACGACCGACGTCAGGCTGACTGGTCTATAATTCCCTGCTTTCTCTCTACCTCCCTTTTTAAGTAGTGGGGTTACATTAGCTACCCTCAAATCTGTAGGAACTGTTCCAGAGTCTATAGAATCTTGGAAGATGATCCACTATTTCTCGGGCCACTTCCTTAATTACTCTGGGATGCATACCATCAGGCCCTGGGGATTTATTGGCCTTCAATCCCATCAATTTCCCCAACACCATTTCTCCACCCATACTGCTTTCTTTCAGTTCCTTTCTCTCACTAAACCCTGTGTTCACCAACATTTCTGGTATGCTATTTGTGTCCTCCTTTGTGAAGACAGAAGCAAAGTATGCATTTAGTTGGTCAGCCATTTCTTTATTATCCATAATAAATTCCCTGTTTCTTACTGTAAGGGACCTGCATTTGTTTTCACCAATCTTTTTCTCTTCACTTACAAAGAACAAAGAACAGTACAGCAAAGGAACAGGCCATTCGGCCCTCCAGGCCAGCGCCAATCTTGATGCTTGCCTAAACTAAAACCTTCTGCACAACCGGCGACCGTATCCCTCTATTCCCTTCCTATTCATATATTTGTCAAGATGCCTCCTAAATGTCTCTATGGTACCTGCTTCCACGACCTTCCCCGGCAGCAAGTTCCAGGCACTCACCACCCTCTGTGTCAAGAACTTGCCTCGCACATCCCCTCCAAATTTTGCACCTCTCACATTAAACCCATGTCCCCGAGTAACTGACTCTTGCACCCTGGGAGAAAGCTTCTGACGATCCACTCTGTCCATGCCGCTTATAACTTTGAAAACCTGTCGCCCCTCCACCTCTGTCGTTCCAGTGAAAACTATCCGAGTTTATCCAACCTCTCTTCATAGCTAATGCCCTCCAGAGAAGGCAACATCCCGGTAAACCTCTTCTGTACCCTCGCCAAAGCCTCCACATCTTTCTGGTCGTGTGGCGACCAGAATTGCACGCAATATTCTAAGTGTGGCCTTACTAAAGTTCTGTGCAGCTGCAGCATGACTTCCCAATTTTTATATTCTCTGCCCCAACCAATGAAGGCAAGCATGCCGTATGCCTTCTTGGCTACCTTATCCACCTGCGTTGCCACTTTCAGTGACCTGTGCGCCTGCATGCCCATATCTCTCTGCCTGTCAATACTCCTAAGGATTCTGACATCTACTGTATACTTCCCACCTGCATTAGACCTTCCAAAATGCATTACCTCACATTTGTCCGGATTAAACTCCAACTGCCATTTCTCCACCCAAGTCTCCAACCGATCTATATCCTGCTGTATCGTCTGATAATCCTCATCACTATCCACAACTCCTCCAACCTTTGTGTCATACCGATAAAAAGTTTTACAGTAAGTTGTTATGTTCCCTGCAAGCTTGCTTCTGTACTCTATATTGCCCTTCTGAATCAATACCTTGATCCTCCTTTGCTGAATTCTAAACATCTCCCAATCCTCTGGTCTGTTGCTTTTCCTGGCAAATTTATATGCCTCTTCCTTGGATCTAATGATATCTCTAATTTCCCTTGTCAGCCATGGTTTGGCTCCCTTTCCCGCTTTACTTTTGCATTGATTTAACATGAGTGGCAAATGAACCAAAGAACATGAGGAAAAAATATTTTTTGATGCAGCTGGTAGTTGGATCTGGAATGCGCTGTCTGAGAGTGTGGTGGAGGGATATTCAATCGTGGCGTTGAAATGGGAATTAGATAATTATCTGAATATAAAGAATTGCGGGAAATATAGGGAAAAGATGGAGGAGTGGGATGAGTTGTGTTGCTCTTGTAGAGTCCAGCATAGACATGATCAGTGTCCTTCTGTGATTCCATGGTTCTTTGCTTCAATGTTAAATTTCCTCACCTCCAAGTGTAAACACCTCTATTTCTACTTGATTAAACGCCCTCATAATTATAAAGAACTCTGTCCACTCTCGAACTTCACTTTTGGAGAGAAAGGAGTCCCAGTCTGTCCAATCATTCATTAAAGTTCTACCATCTTACTGACAATGCCATTCTTACAATTTTTTCACACATCCTCCAGTATTTTTATAATCTTATTTTACGATGAAGACAGTAACTATGCACAGTTCTCTGACCATAGTATATCTTAGACCACGCTGATTCTATGAAAAACTCTCATTGAGTTTAAAACCTTTATTAAACCTCCCCTTACACTACCCAACAATCCTAGTATGTTTCCAGAACAGAAGTCACCCATGTCTTGTATAATTCTGCTAAATCTCTCAGACTTTGATATCGGTCCTAAAGTATGGTCCCAAAAATTGCTTCAGCTGAGGTCTAACCAGTTATTTATACAAGTTAAGCATCTCCTCATTGTTCAGTGTTAGAACCTGAAATAGACTCCGAAAAGGTGTGGGATAGTAAATATATATAAATTAGGCATTTACAGGACAAATGGGATTCAGTAGGGAAGTGGGATTAATTACATTAATTTTTCAAAGTCGCAGCACAGAAACCATGGACTGAAAAGAATTGCACTGTGTTTTAAGATTTGATGAATCTCATGGTACCGGGACTTTAAACCAAGGTCTATACAGGCAACATAGGCAAGGTACCACTGAGCTACACCAATGGTTGGGTTAACATTATCGCACACGGACTTCTTTGTGTCTCAGTAACAGGCAGCGACTCAGACATGAGGGTGTGTTCACAATATTCAGTGTTGGCTGCACTTCACAGGGCTCTTTAACCTTCCAAAATAAGTAGAGGCAAAAGCAGTTACACTGGCTAAGAGTGGGGCAGGGACCTCATAAATAGTAAAAGGCTTTTCCGGCAGCAACTGTTCATCTGTACAGCATAACACGCTCTACTTATACTTCACGGGAAGCAAACAAATAGACAGGCAGATCTGCCCCGTACTCTCCGTGTAATCATTGGATGTGAAATGGCTTTCCAGCATGGCAAGACTCCAGATAATAAATGGATTTGTCCAAATCTAATAGGGGCTGCACAGAGATAAAGAAACGGAACATCCAAGGCTAGAATTCAAAAGTCCCGCATGCTTAACATTTTTAGGCTGTTATCACATGGAAGCCTTCCTCTATTCACAATCCCAATTTCTCTGCTAAAATTCTGGACAATACCCAAGAATTAACATTTCACTCTCAGGCTATTCACTTAGCCTACGAGCTCTGTCTGTACAGAATGTGATTGAATCAAATTTTACACCTACAACTAATACAAGGGCTACTGTTCAACCATATCAACACCAGGGCTATTGTTCCTGATACTGTTCATCCACATCAATGCCAGGGCCATTGTTCCTGAGACTGTTCATCCACATCAATGCCAGGGCTATTGTTCCTGAGACTGTTCATCCACATCAATGCCAGGGCTATTGTTCCTGAGACTGTTCATCCACATCAACACCAGGGCTATTGTTCCTGAGACTGTTCATCCACTGCAATGCCAGGGCTATTGTTCCTGAGACTTTTCATCCACATCAACAACAGGGCTATTGTTCCTGAGACAGTTCATGGACATCAAGACCAGGGCTATGGTTTCTGAGACTGTTCATCCACATCAGCACCAGGTCAATTGTTCCTGAGTCTGTTCATCCACATCAAAACCAGGACTATTGTTCCTCAGTCTGTTCAGCAAATCAACACCAGGGTTATCGTTCCTGAGACTTTTCGTCTACTTCAACACCAGGGTTATTGTTCCTGAGACTGTTCATCCACATCAATACCAGGGCTATTGTTCCTGAGTCTGCTCATCCACATCAACACCAGGGCTATTGTTCTTATGACTTTCAATCCACATCCAAACCAGGGCTATTGTTCCTGATACTGTTCATCCACATTAACAACAGGTCTATTGTTTCTGAAACTGTTCATCCACATTAGAACAAGGACTATTGTTCCTGAGACTGTTCACCCTCACCAACACCAGGGCTATTGTTCCTGAGACTGTTCATCCACATAAACACCAGGGCTATTGTTCCTGAGACTGTTCATCCACATCAACACCAGGTCTATTGTTCCTGAGACTGTTCATCCACATCCAAACCAGGGCTATTGTTCCTGATACTGTTCATCTACATCAACACCAGGGTTATTATTCCTGAGACTGTTCAGCCACATCAACACTTGAGATCGTAGTAAAAGAAGTTGCAAAGCAGTTTATGAAAAACATTTCTCGAATTTTGCAATTATTTTGTTTTCCATCTTCTCTAATGACTCTATTGTGTGCAGAAAATAGTACATTACATCAGTTTATTCACTGGACTGTAACTCATATCCCTGAAAACATTCCCTAGATGACTGCCCCCATGGAGGTGGCTCTGTGCTATTAATATGGGTTAGCGTGAAGAAGTGTCTGCATTGACGTTTCACAGAAGGAATGGGGTACCCTGTAATTTATCAGGTCGAGCTCATTTACTACCCGATTCTTGCAGCCGTCAGTATTCCTGGTAAGACAGTTAAATGATGCATTGAAAGAGGAATATCAATGTGTGACCCTTCATGTTATATTTACCCTCTTTGATGGCATCAGTTAAGGAGCAAGTGATAGTCATGTTCTCTCATTGTGATTTATTAATTAAAGTTATATTGTGGCTTGCATTTTCAGCACAGAAAATGCTAAAATATCAATTCCCTTTATTGTTTACAATGGAAACTTTTCACAGAGTTTGCATGGACATCAGATCAGAAATAAATGAGCAATTTTAAATCTCCTGATATTGTGAAGTGGATTACACGTGTAACTGAGAATTCTCGGAGTTATTGTGTTTTTATTTTATTTCAATTTGTCCTTTCGTGTAACAGCAGAATTTCTCTTGTTTGCATGGATTTCAATTCAGCTTTGATATTGTTTCTCAATGGAAGTGGAAGGGAACTCCTGCTGATTTCTGTTACTGGCGCATGAGCCACCCCTCGAGATATTTCCATTCTTCACTTTGCTTGGTCAATATTTTAAAAGAAGAGGAGAGTTCACTGTCAATGTTGTACAAACAATAGTCTAACAGGACAAGAATGCGCTTCCCAACTTGGACAGTCTGTATTGTAACAGGACGAGAGTGTGCTCTCCATGTTGGACAGACCGTAACCGAACAGTATACTCTCCAGAATAATGAAAACAAAATACTGCAGATGCTGGAAATCTGAAATAAAAACAGAAAGTTCTGCAATACACAACAGGTCTGGCAGCCTCTGTGGAGCCAGGAACAGAGTTAAAGTTTAGGGTCTGTGACATTTCATCAGAACCGGCAAAGGTTAGGAATCTGATAGGCTTTGATCAAGTGAATGGGGGGAGGGGAAAAAAGAACAAAAGGAAAGGTGTACGATAGGGTAGAGGGCAAAAGAGATTAAATGACAAAGCTGTCATGGAACAAAGGCAAAGGAGCATTTAGCAATATGGAAAGACAAGGTATTAGTCCAGAGAGAGTGTTAATGGCAGAGAAATGAACATATCTGTTCAAAAGTAAAAACCTGAAAAACAAGTTAAGACAGGCCCATGGCTAAAGGTGGAATAAAGTAAAATAAAACAAATAAAATGCAATAAAATGGAATGAAAAGAAAGTCATGCTCTGAAATTGTTTAACCCATTGTTGAGTCTAGAAGGCTGTAGAGTGACTAATGAGAAGATAATGTGCTGTTCCTCGAGCTTGCTTTGATGTTCACTGGAACACTGCTGCAGACCACTGACAGGGAACAGGGTGGTGAATTACAATAGCAAGCAATAGAATGCTTGGGGTAATGTTTTTGGACTGAATGGAGGTATTCCAGACATCAGTCACCCGAACTGTGTTTGGTTTAACCAGTGTAGAGCCAATCACATTGTGAACAGTGAATATTATATACTAGATTGAAAGAAGAACAAGTAAGTTCCTGCTTCACCTGGAATGAGGCTTTGGAGTCTTGGATGGTCAAGAGAGAAGAGATGAAAGCGGAGGTATTCCGAAGGGAATAGGAACAACCCTGGGAATTACAGGCCAGTTAGTCTTACTTCGGTGGTAGGCAAGTTGATGGAAAAGGTGCTGAGGGATAGGATTTCTGAGCATCTGGAAAGACACTGCTTGATTCGGGACAGTCAGCACGGTTTTGTGAGGGGTAGGTCTTGCCTCACAAGCCTGATTGAATTCTTTGAGCAGGTGACCAAGCAAGTGGATGAGGGTAAACCAGTGGATGTGGTGTACATGGATTTTAGTAAGGCATTTGATAAGGTCCCCCATGGTAGACTTATGGAGAAAGTCAGGAGGCATGGGATAGTGGGGAATGTGGCCAGTTGGATTAAGAATTGGCTAACTGATAGAAGGCAGAGAGTGGTCTTAGATGGTAAATACTCAGCCTGGAGCCCAGTTACCAGTGGCGTGCCACAGGGATCAGTTCTGGGTCCTCTCCTGTTTGTGATTTTTATTAACGACTTGGATGAGGAAGTCGAAGGGTGGGTCAGTAAATTTGCAGATGATACAAAGGTTGGTGGAGTTGTGGATACCGAGGAGGGCTATTGTCGTCTGCAAAGGGACTTGGATAGGTTGCAGTGCTGGGCTGAAAAGTGGCAGATGGAGTTTAACCCTGAAAAGTGTGAGGTCGTCCATTTTGGAAGGACAAACACGAATGCAAAATACTGGGTTAACGGTAGGGTTCTTGGGCATGTGGAGGAGCAGAGAGACCTTGGGGTCTATGTGCATAGATCGTTGAAAGTTGCAACTCAAGTGGATAGGGCTGTGAAGAAGGCATATGGGGTGTTAGCGTTCATTAGCAGAGGGATTGAATTTATGAGCCGTGAGGTGATGATGCAGCTGTACAGGACCTTGGTAAGGCCTCATTTGGAGTACTGTGTGCAGTTCTGGTCGCCTCATTTTAGGAAGGATGTGGAAGCCTTGGAGAGGGTGCAGAGGAGATTTACCAGGATGTTGCCTGGAATGGAGAATAAGTCTTACCAGGAAAGGCTGAACATTCTAGGCCTCTTCTCATTAGAACGGAGAAGGATGAGGGGTGACATGATAGAGGTTTATAAGATGATCAGGGGAATAGATAGGGTAGACAGTCAGAAACCTTTTCCCCGGGTGGAGCAAAGCGTTACAAGGGGTCATAAATTTAAGGTGAAGGGTGGGAGATATAAGGGGGATGTCAGGGGAAGGTTCTTTACCCAGAGAGTGGTCGGGGCATGGAATGCCTTGCCTGGGGAAGTTGTTGAGTCAGAAACTTTAGGGACTTTCAAACGGCTTTTAGATAGGTATATGGATAAAGGAGAATGATGGGGTATAGATTAAATTGTCCTTGACAGAGGACAAAGGATCGGCACAACATCGTGGGCCGAAGGGCCTGTTCTGTGCTGTATTTTTCTATGTTCTATGTTCTATGTTCTATTATACACCCTGCGATAGCATGGGAAGATGCTGTGGGAAGGGGGCGAGGTGTCACGGAGGGAATCATCCCTTTGGAATACTGAGAGGGGAGGGGAGGGGAAGGGACGATGTGCTTGGTGGTAGTAGCACACTGGAGGTGTTGGAAATCGCAGAGGATGATATTTTTGATGTGAAGACTGGTCGAATAGGAGGTGAGGGCAAGGGAAACCATGTCGCAGTTCTGGGAGGGAGGGGCAGATTTAGGCAGTAGTGCGGGAAATGGTTCAGACATGGCTCAGGGTCTTCTCACCCACAGCTGAGGAAAAAGGAAGACATATCAGAAGCGTTGTTGTTGAAGGTAGGATCATCAGAACCCAACAGGGCGCAGCTGATGTGCAACTACTTACCTTTGGAGACAGTCGTGTTTTGGGTCCCAGAATTCTCCAGAAAAACGTCAATACTTTTGGCTTTTACCACAGCATATGTTTCGCTCTCTGAGGGCCAGAACCTGTTTTACTCTTTAATTTTCCCATACCTGTTTTGCCACAGATTTCCCTGCGAAAAATAAATAGTTCTTTAAATTAAACTTGCATTTAATTCAGATCTGAACATCTTATATTTTCAGGCTGTCTTAATCAACTGTAAATGATTCTCCAAAAATGTTGGGGGACAGTGTTGAGGTAAATTTCATGTTTTCTGTTTCTTACAGTTAACTTGGTGGCGATTGTGATTTTGTCTCGAGGAAAGTGCGGTCTCTACAAATGTATCACTCACTATCTGGTGGCCATGGCAGTGGCGGATCTAATGGTGATTGTCATCCATGTCGTATTACACAAGATTAATATCATGTACTTTCCAATTAGTTTCTTGTTTATAACTCCTGTGTGTACGGTGAACCTTGTCTCGTATACACTGCAGCTTTAGACTATTCTGTCTGGTTTACTGTCGCCTTCACGTTTGATCACTTTGTAACAATTTGCTGTCAGAAGCTGCAATCAAAATATCACACAGAGAAAACAGCCACCGTGGTTATCACCATCTTGTTTGTGGTGAGCTGTCTTGTAAATATTCCCTATTACTATGCAGTTGACCCTGTATTTATAATTGACAATGTACCTTGGTATTGTGTTGCCACTGCTGATTACCTCACTTCCCCCTTGTGGAGGGCATACGAGTGTATCAACGGCATCATAACCCCTATCTTACCAATCCTTTTAATTCTGTTGTTTAATGCTTTGACCGTCAGACACATTATAATGGCAAATAGAATCCGCAAGGGACTCCGGAGCAACAGTCAGAATCAGAATGATCCAGAGGTGAAGAATCGGAGGAATTCCATGATTTTACTTTTCACTCTTTCGGCAAATTTCATACTGTTGTGGATGACGTTTGTTGCCCTTGTGATAGACCAGCCAGCGGAAAACTTTTACTATACAGACAAATATTACACTAACCCGATATATATTGCCCAACAAGTTGGGTACATGTTTCAGCTTCTCAGTTCCTGCAAAAACACTTGTATCTATGGACTGACAGAGAGGAAATTCAGAGAGGAGTTGAAGAATGGGGTGAAATATTTGTTTACAATGAATGGGAAATTGTGTCAATAACAATTAAAGAACATTGATCTGGGGCAGGGCTTAAAGGTTTACAAGACCCTTGCTTTGATATTCATTGTGGGCAGTTGAATGACAATGAGAAGACTGATTATCTTTAACAAGATTCTGGATAGTCGTGTATAATTACCAGATTATTATTGATGAATATTAATGTCGATAAACGAAATGATATAACATGAAATTTCCCAATGTCAATTTCACTGCTGGATTTATGGATTTACAGCAACTGTACTGTACACCATTAAAATACATCAAATTAATTCCCCATAAGGAAGCAGTAACACTAAATGGTATATTCTGCTCATTCAGAACAAGCTCCGGTAATCATGCTCTGACAGTCATTACAATTGGCCATTGGATCAATTCATGACAACAATTTTGTTTTTCAAGAACAAACTTACATGGTTAGAAAAGGCACAAATGCAGAAAAAAAACCTTCAAAAAGAGGCCAAGGTAGATTCAAATTCGAGAGAAAAATCTAGTCTTTGTCGGTACCTTGACTGTCTCCTTCACTCATTGAATGTCCTGTTCTGGCCTTATATTTGCTGTCCTTAGTCCATGGGATGGATTCTTGAGTGTTTCTGCTCCACGGCTGGTTCATGTTGGAACACATTAATCGGGCCTCACAGTTGTCTATGTGGTAATTTCTCCAGGAGCATCCTGGAATGCAAAGATAGCCCCTGTGTCTCTTCCTCACTATCATCAAACATTATAGACCCATCTCCCTTACATCCTCCTCCCTTACCTCAGTCATAAACTCAGCAATGTCTTTGCCTCTCTCACATTGAGAGCAACTGTTCACCTGCTCCTGTTGAAATCAGCCTTCGATTGTCCACCAAACCAATCCTTTCTGTCCTGAACCAACTGCTTTCACCAATCGCTCTCCTATTTCCCCTCAATCTCTAAGCAAATGTGTCTAGTCCTTGAAAGTCTCCTCCTGCAACCTTGAGCTTATTTCCACTCGAATAATAATCACTCCTGTTCCTGGTCCCCATATTAGTTGAGATTTGGCATGTGTCTCTATTCTCACCTTCTTCTCCATCCCTTTCAAAACAACTATTGTCACCCCTTCCTCAAACGTCAAGGCATATCCCCTCCATTCTTAAAAAAGTAACTACAATCCCATCTCACACTTCCCTTTCCTCTCCAAATCCCTTCAACATGTTGTTGTCTCCCAAATCCGTGCACATCCTTCCGACAGTATCATGTTTGTATCTCGTCAATCAGGTTTCCATCCCGACCTCAATGTTCAAACGGTCCCAGAAAAGTGAAATCTTCTGTGACTGTTACTGTGCACAATCCCTCCATAAGACCTCCTCAGTCTCCCTGTATTCTTTGATAAGGTTGACCACACAATTAGCCTTCAATGTCTCTGATCTATTAGCCTGATAACTGGTACTGTCCTTGTGTATTTCTGCTCTTATCTGCTATCTAAAATTAACTTCAGGTTTTGTCTTGGAGCCTTCAAGGATCTACTCTAGCTCTCCAGCGGTTCTTTCCCATCTCCATGCTGCCCTTTGAATATATTATCAGAACACATAGGGTCAGCTTCCACATGCACACTGACGGCACCTATTTCTCCCTCTCCATTACCACACTCAACCCTTACAATGCCACTGAGTTTCAGATTGCTTGAATGACGTTTAGTATTTATAATTCACAGTTCCCTCCAGTTATACATTGGGAGGACGGAGCCACCATCTTCAAGTCCACAGCACGAACTCTGCACTTTCCACTTTCTACTACTGCTCCTTGGCCTTTGGCTTAGTTGGACACATAATGTCTGCAACCTTGGCTTCCCATTCAACCCCACAATGAGTTTCAGGAACTCATATTCTCCAATCACAAAGACCACCTAATTCCATAACATCAAATTCCTCCATTCACTCCATCATCCAAGTGCTGTTGAAACTCTCATCCATGCTCTTGTCAGCTCGAAACTCACATCCTTTCCCATCCAAGCTCCTCTCTATGCCTGGCATATTCTTGTTGAACTACATTAGGTTCTAGGCCTCCAAACTCCTGTTTTTAAAGTTCTGATCCTTGTGTTTAAATCATTACTTATGATGATATGTTCTATATCAGTAACATTCTCCAGCCCGACTCTAACTCACCCTACACACACAACTCTCTTTTGCTCTAACACCCATGTTTATGCTCTGTCCCTTGGCTCGGCCATGCCCGGTGATGACTTCAACAATCAAATCATATAAGGATCGAAATGACAATCAGATCTAAACATTTATCTTCATCTGTACAACTAGTTCATCCATGTTAAGATGAAATCTTCCCGTATTCTGAGAAAGAGGCTTCAATTTTATTGTTTTACTATTATTGTTTGGAGAAACCTTATTCCCTGGTGCACTATTCCCATCAAACTCTCTGTCCCTTCCTGTCCTTCTCTGCTGTCCGTAGTTAAATCGCTACACTGCTCTGTTCCCTGGAATTTTCTCTTTAGTTTCATAAATCTCCCTTCACCTGAACCCTCCCCCACCCTTTTAATTCAAAGCCCTGCCCAGATCCCTAGTTATACGTATCGCCTGGAACCTGATCCCAGATTGGTTTAAGTGGAGCCCATACCAATGGAACAGCTCCCGGATTCCCTCGAAATCATGCCAGTGCCCCATGAATCGAAGCCCCTCCTTTCCAAACCACTCATTGAGCCACACATTTAATTCTCTAATCTTCCTGACCCTTTACCAATTGGCATGGCCCAATTAACAATCATTGATCATTACGTTTGAGGTTCTGCATTTTAATTGGTACCCGAAATACTCAAACTCACTCAGCAGAACATCATTCCTGTTTCTTTCTGTGTTGTTTCTTCCGATGTGGACCATGACAGCTGAATTCTTCCCCTCCCAATCCTAGTTCATCTCCATATGTGAGGTGGTGACTTTCACCCTGACACTGGGCAGACACGTATCCTTAGACTATGACCCCCTGGTTCTTGACTCCCCCACCATCGGGAACATCCTACCTGAATCTACCCTGGCAAGTCCTGTTAGAATTTTGTAGGTTTCTCTGAGATCCCCCTCACTCTTCTGAACTCCAGCGAATATAATACTAACCGACTAAATCTCTCCTCAGTCGTCAGTCCTGCCATCCCAGAAATCAGTCTGGTAAACCTTTGCTGCACTGCCTCAATAGCAAGAACATCCTTCCTCAGATACGGAGACAAAAACTGCACACAATATTCCAGGTGTGGCCTCACCAAGGCCCTGGATAATTTCAGCAAGACAACCCTGCTCCTGTACTCGAATCCTCTCGCTATGAAAGCCAACATACCATTTGCCCTTTTTGCCGCCTGTTGCACCTGCATGCTTACCTTCAGTGACTGGTGTACTAGAACACCCAGGTCACGTTGCATATTCCCCTCTCTCAGTTTATAGCCGTTCAGATAATAATCTGCCTTCCTGTTTTTGCTACCAAAGTGGATAACCTCATATTTATCCACATTATACTGCATCTGCCATGCATTTTCCCACGCTCTCAACTTGTCCAAATCACCCTGAAGCCTCTCTTCAGCCTCCTCACAAATCACCCTCCCATCCAGTTTTGTGTCATCCGTAAATTTGGAGATGTTGCATTTAGTTCCCTCATCTAAATCATTAATATATATATTGTGAATCTGGTCAAAATGAGGAGTCAGCCTGGTGAAGCTACAACACAGGGCTACTTGCCTGCCAAACTGCGTAATCAGCTTGCGATAGACAGAGCTAAGCCACCCCATAACAAACGGATCAGATCTAAGCTCTGCAGTCCTGCTTTATTGAGTCGTGAATGGTGGTGGACAATTAAACAACTGGAGGAGGTGGCTTCACAAAGATCCCCATTCTCAATGATGGGGGAGCCCAGCACATCAGTACAAAAGATAAGGCTGAAGCATTTGCAACAATCTTCAGCCAGAAGAGCCAAGTTGATGATCCATCTTGGCCTCCTTCTGAAGTCCCCAGCATCACAGATGCCGGACTTTAGTCACTTCGATTCATCCCGTGTGATATCAAGAAACGACTGAAGGCACTGGATACCGCAAAGGCTATGGGTCCTGACAATATTCCGGCAATAGTACTGAAGACCTGTGCGCCAGAACTAGCCGCGCCCCTAGCCAAGCTGTTCCAGTACAGCGACAACACTGGCATCTACCCTGCAATGTGGAAAATTGCCCAGGTATGTCCTGTACACAAAAAGCAGGACAGGAACAACCCGGCCAATTTCTGCCCCATCAGTTTACTCTTAATCATCAGTAAAGTGATGGAAGGTGTCATCGACTATCAAGTGACACTTGCTTCGCGGTAACCTGCTCAGTGATGCACAGTTTAGGTTCTGTCAGGGCCACTCAGCTCATTACAGCCTTGGTTCAAAAATGAAAAAATGAGCTGAATTCAAGAGGTGAGGTTAGAATGACTGCCCCTTGACACCAAGGCAGTGTTTGACCGAGTGTGGCAACAAGGAGCCCTGTCAAAACTGAAGTCAATGGAAATCGGCCGAAAACTCTCCGCTGAGCGCAAAGGAAGGTGGTTGGGGTTGTTGGAGGTCAATCATCTCAGCTCTAGGACATCACTGCAGGAGTTCCTCAGGGTAGTGTACTAGGCCGAACCATCTTCAGCTGCTTCATCAATGAGCTTCCTTCAATCATAAGGTCAGAAGTGAGGATGTTCGTTGATGATTGCACAATGTTCAGCACCATTTACAACTCCTCAGCTACTGAAGCAGTCCGTGTAGAATTGCAGTAAGACCTGGACAATATCCAGGTTTGGGCTGATAAGTGGCAAGTAACATTTGCAACACACAGATGCCAGGCAATGACCATCAACAACAAGAGAGAATCTAACAATCTCTCCGTGACATTCAATGGCATTACATTCGCTGAATCCTCCACTATCAACATTCTCGGGGTTACCATTTACCGGAATCTGAACTGGAGTAGCCATATAAATACCATGCCGACAAAAGCAGGTCAGAAGCTCGGAACCCTGCGTTGAGTAACTCACCTCCTGACTCTCCAAAGCCTGTCCACAATCTACAAGGCATAATCAGGAGTCTGTTGGAATACTCGCTACTTGCCTGGATGGAAGCACATCCAACAACACTCAAGAAACTCGACACCATCCAGGACAAAGCAGCTCGCTTGATTGGCACCCCATCCACAACTTTCACTCCCTGTACCACCGATGCACAGTGGCAGCAGTGTGTACCATCTGCAAGATGCACTGCAGCAATGCACCAAGGCTCCTTAAACAGCACCTGCCAAACCCGTGACTTCAACCAACGAGAAGGACAAGGGCAGCAGATGCATGTGAACACCACCACCTGCAAGTTCCCCTTCCAGTCAGGCACCATCCTGACTTGGAACTATTTCACCATTCCTTCACTGTCACTGGGTCAAAATCCTGGAACTCCCTTCCTAACAGCACTGTGGGTGTACCTACCTCACATGGACTGCAGCCGTTCAAGATGACAGGTCACCACCACCTTTTCAAGGTCAATTAGGAATGGGCAACGAATACTTACCTAGCCAGCGACGCCCACATCCATTGACTGAATAAACAAATGTATTTGATTACACAACTAGTTCCTAATTTTGTAAAGTCAGAGCAAGTTATGGTCTTGGATAGTGTCTTGTTCTTGGAGTTTTTGTTTCGGAATATGCGGTTTGCCATTAAGGCTTGCAAGGGATCAGGACTGCTTTAAGAGACGGCAAGCCTTAGGAGTTTTTGGAAGGTGCATTTTAGTTGCCTTCGAAGCAGCCATTTGGAGACTGCGATTCAAAGGATGCATTCTCGATACCATGGAAACAGCCACGGGGAGTGAGCCTGATGCTATACAGTTTGAACTGGCAGTTAGTAAGACAGTCTGAACATACACAAACAGAAGACATAGATAGCTGTGGTGTCAGCACTGAAAAGGAACTCTCAACCAGTTAAACTGAAGGAAATAGGATTTTTGTCCGTTTAATTGTTCTCTCTTGAAATTCTAAAAAGTCAAGCCAAGACAGAGATCTCTGATAATTTAAATTTAAGAAAGGAAAGTTAGACTGTGACAATCTTTTATCCCTCAAAAACTCTAAAGTCATTGATTCGGTTGAAAGTGCTTGCAGGTCGTTAATTGTTGAAATTCGCTGGACTTCGCACAACATTCGGTGAGGGCTTTGAACGACATTCTGCAAGGACTTCCAGCAACATTCTGTCAGGATTTCAAACAACATTCTTCGGGGTCTTCGAACAACATTCTGCGAGGACTTCGAACAACATTGGACTGTAAATGTGCAAGGACTCTAAATTGTCTATTTTTAAATCTTCGTAGTGTTGAAGAATTTCCCTCTTATAATTAAAGAGTTAATTGTTTGATTTAAAAAAGCTGGTTTGGTTAGCCTCATTTGGGAGTTAATAGGTGGGACAATTCGGTTGGGTCTTTCTTTAATTTAGAAAGTTTTAAATGATATGCTAGCCGATCTGTGGAATGACGGGATTGAATTAACAGTGCATCGGTCCATTTGGTCTCTGCAATAGTCCTCCTGTGCTGCAAGATACCACAATCAGAATCGTATATTTTGATTGGGGGCTTTGAAAGGAACAGTCGGTCGTAACAACAGTTACAGATGTAGAACACCAGCAAAGTTTCTGACTGATAATGGAGGGGAATTTGCCAATGACAAGTTCCAAGACTTGTGAAAATATGAACATCATGAACATGAATACTACAGCTGAAAGTCCTTTCAGAAATGGACTCTGTGAAAGGAATCAGGTGGTGATCGCTGAAATATTGCAAAAACAAATTTACTGATGAACCACACTGCAAGTTGACAACCACCTGACATGGACGGTTCCCACAAATAAATTACTCCAGACATTTGGAGGCTACAGTCCCTATCAATTAGTCTGTGGGTGACACCACAAATTACATTTTGGTCTGTGCAATAGTCCTCCTGTGCTAGAAGATACCACAATCAGCTCAATTTTACTGCGTAGTTGAATAATTGAAAATTCAAGGAGCTCTGAGACATCATTTAAGATCATCTGAAACAGACTTCACTTCAGTAGATTTAGTATTCTATAAAGGAAAGAGTCATAGGCAATAAAGTGTCCCTGAAAAGGTTATAGATGGTTTTGGGAAAGCAGTATTTTGCTAAAATGGCAATCAAACTGTAAAGATTCATTCATCACGTTTAGACAGCAATAATTACAACATATCAGACTCTGTGCAGCCAATGGATGTAAACGAGGCAACGTGTACAGGAAATGCTCATGTGCTTTGTGATGAAGTTTCTGAGAAGCAGAATGAGGTGGATCAATTGCTGGTAGTGGTAATTGGAATGATCATGACAAGGCTATCACATCCAAAGACCAATTACCCAGACTGGGTACTCGGTGACACATATTCCAGATTCGAGGCATACAACAGTTGTGGGGTGTGTACGAAAAGCATCTGGCAAGTTTAAATATTAGTTGAATGTTCAGCATCATGGTTTAGAAATGAGGTCCATGGACTGGCAGAATCTGCATGAAAGCACAGTCCAAGTACTGGTAGTGAGACCAGAAATTACCCTTGTGAGAGAATGCTTTTCTGTATTCTTTCATGAGATATGGGCATCGTCAGCAAGGCCAGCATTGATTGCCCATCCTTAATTGACCTTAAGAAGGTTTTGGTGAGCCACCATCTTGAACTGCTGCAGTCCGCCTGGCGCAGGTACACCCACAGTGCTGTCAAATAGGGAGAGCTTGCAGCAGCAGTCTCGGCAGAAATAACAGTGCAAGTAGAGTCCATAACTTGAATTAATTAAACAATGCAATAAAGCCAACAGAGAGCAGGACTAGAAGCAGAATTCCTTTTGACTGAACTTTTGGTGGCTGCTTATAATCTTGAGGAGCAAACAATAGGTGAGACAGAAAAAGGGAGTGGGATAGGTGGAGCGAGTTTGGAATTTATTCTGAATTAGCAGATAATGTGAAACAAACTTTGTGACAAAGGTTGTTTTGTGCTGAACAACTCCTTGCAAATTTACCTTATAAGGCGAAAGCTTGGGGTTTTGAAGAATAACTGCGTGATACAGATGTTTGAGTGGACACTTAAAATTCGAAAAGTACTCTTAAAACACTTTCAGATTTTTTGGCCACATTGTCTTGGAGTATAGGTAAATTGACATAAAAGCTATATCTCTGCACGGCAATATTTATCAGAAGTGTTTCTGAAACTATGCAAAGAGACAGCAAATGCAAGCTAAAAATCTTTTAGACTGAACAAATGTGTCTATGGCCTGAATGGATTTGGTATTTTCCAGTGAGGTGTGTTCAACCTAAAAGCAAATCCTGCAATTTTTCATTGGATTCATAAAGGGAAACTTTTAGGAATCATCATGAAACATATTATGATTTCTTTTGGGGTGGTGCTTGTGAAATTTGTGAAATTTGTTATTTTTGAAAACAGAGTCGTGTTGTCTAAGCTTTTCGTCTTGCACTCATCAGGACAATCCGCAAGAATAACCAATGTAAGGGAAAACAAAAACTTATTCGGCATGAAAAGAGAGTGCTGATCGGTTGGCAAGTGAACTCTGGTTGGTAGAGGCGTTGCCATGGAGAATGCGCCAGTTTATGGTGACTGACAGTTAACTTCCAAGCTTTGTTTGAAATTTAAACCAGGCACCTTGACCCTGATTGGTCAAGGCATTGCCCTGAGGAATGAACCACTGAGTGGCTCTCACTTATTTTGTTCAGCTGAAACAGGTACAATGTTTGTACATATTATTTCCGTCTGCAAGTAACAGGGCCCTGTGTATTAAGATATGTAGCTTCCAGTACGCTCACATGCTCCACACTGCGAGCCCTACTGACAACCTTAAATTGGTTTTAACGTCATTCTTCGCCCATTGTGGATTATTTAGCAAATGTTGTCCAATCGTGGAATCACATTAAATGTTGGATCCTGTGCTTTGTGTTTTGCAAGCATGGGCTGGTTGAGTTTGACCTGTACCTTATCTGTTGTGAACATTGGAAGGGACATGTTGTTTGATGTGATCTGCCAGTCATTGGGACGTACGGCCCATATATCTAGCATCACACTGGCACTGCAATTTATATATCACATTATTAATTTGTGTAATAAGCAGGATGTTTTTGGCTTGACGGCAGCATCTGGTTGGTGGCGAACATCACACATGTTGCTGCAGCATAGTAGCAGCATGAAAGAGCTAGCTTTACCGGTTGCTCAAAGATTTGGGATATATTACCCTTCCAGCGTAATCTGAGGTCGACTGGGCAATTTTCAGGGCAGAAAAAAAATAATCTTAGGCTGATTCATAGGTTTACACAACAAATAGTGAGAAACGATCTTGATCAGGGAAACCATTTTCATGCAGGATGTCTTTGATTCGCCCGATTTCAGCAACAAGCTTGCGTGGTGAGCAAATGACACAGGTCCTATTTCAGCCACATCAACACCAGGGCTATTGTTCATGAGACTGGTAATCTACATCAACACCTGGACTATTGTTCCTGAGACTGGTAATCCACAGCAATACCTGAGATCATAACACAATAATTTGTACATCATATTTTGAAGAAATTTATAAGGAATAGAAAATTATTTTGTTTTCTATATCATTTATTGATGATATTTTATTACACACAACTAAAAACGGTTTGCCAAATCAGTTTCTTCAGTGGACTTTTACTAATATCCCTGCTCACATTCCGTAGATGACTGTCCCCATGGAGGTTGATCTGTGCTATTAATAAGGGCTCCTCTGAAGAAGTCTCTACATTTGTGTTTAGCACAATAAATAGGATATACAGTAATTTACCAGGTAGAGATCATTTACTACCCGATTCTTGCAGCCGTCAGTATTCCTGAAAAGACAGTGAATTAAGACAGTGATATTTCAATATCAATATTGACACCTCATGTTATATTTTCCCTGTTTGCTGCCATCAGTTAAATGTCAAGTGATTGTCTTGTTTTCTTAATGTGATTTCCCAATGAGAATTCGAATACTTCTTGAATTTTTTGCACAGACAGCGATTGAACAGAAATCCCTTCATCTTTACAATAGAACCTTTTCCCTAGATTCTGCATGGACATAACAGAAATGTTTCAGCAATTTTCAATGTGCTGATGTTGTTAAGTGGGTTACACGTGTACCATGGGGAATCTAGGAGATATTGTATTGTAAATGTTTTTCATGTTAACATATGTAGTTACTGCAGAGATTTCTGTTGTTGGTATGGATTTGAATTCATTTTCAATTGTGTTTCTGAGTGGAAGTGGAAGGAATGGACATGTTACTGAAACATGACCCATTCCACCAGAGATTTCTATTCTGCACTTTGCCAGCCAATGCTTAAACAGAGGGAGAGAGTGCACTCTCCATGCTGCACATATCATAATGAAACAGGATGGGAGTGAGGTCTCATGTTGTACAGAATATCCCCGGTGAGGCAAGAGTGCACTCTCCATGTTGTATAGAATATACCCGGAAAGGCAAGAGAGCACTCTCCATGTGGTACAAACTGTAACACAACTGGGTGAGAGTTCACTCTCTATGTTGCACAGATTATAATCCAACAGGATGAGAGTGCACTATTCATGTTGAACAAACTGCAACACAACAAGGCGAGAGAGCACTCTCCATGTTATACAGACTATAACCCAACAGGGTGAGAGTCCACTCGCCATGTTGTACTGACTATAACCCAACTGGGTGAGAATGCACTCTCCATGTTATACAGACCAGAACCCAACAGGGTGAGAGTGCACTCTCCATGATATACAGACCATAACCCAACAGAGCCAGAGTACACTCTCCATGTTGTACAGACTACAACCCAACAGGGTGAGAGTGCACTCTTCATGTTGTACAGACTATAACCCAACAGGGTGAGAGTGCACTCTCCATTTTATACAGACCATAAATCAACAGGGTGAGCCTCCATTTATTTACACCTTGCTCATCTATTATTGTTGGGATGTTTATAGTCTCCTCCACCATGAAGGCTGATGCAAAATATTGGTTTAAATTATCTGCCATTTCCCTGTTTCCTGTTATTAATTCCCCATCCTCATCTTCTAAGAGTCCCTCACTTACTTGAGCTCATCTCTTCCTTTTAATATACCCGCAGAATCTCTTACTGTTTGTTTTCATATTTCTTGCCAATTTACTCTCATAATCAATTTTCTCCCTCTTTATTAGATTTTTAGTCATCCGCTGCTGGTTTCTAAAAACTTCCCAATCCTCTGACCTACCACTCGTTTTCGCCACATTGAACGCCTTTGTTTTTGATTATTTCTTTGCTATCCACGGGTGAGTCATCGTTCTCTTCGAGTCCTTCCTTCTGACTGGAATAAATGTTTGCTGCATGTTTTGAAATATCTGCTTAAAGGTCTGCCACTGCTCATCCACTGACTTCCCCTGTAGACTATTTTCCCAGCCCGCTTGACACAACTCTTTCTTCATACCTCTGTAATTGCCCTTGTTTAAGTTGAAGACACTGGTTTGAGACCCAAGTTGCTCACCCTCAAACTGAATTTGAAATTCTACCACGTTATGATCGCTTCTCCCTAAAGGATCCTGAACTATTAGATATCTTATTAATCCTACCTCATTACACAATACCAAATCTCAATGCCTGTTCCCTGGTAGGTTCTGTAACATATTGCTCGAAGTAACAGTCCTTGAGGCACTCTACATATTTGTCTTCCATGCTACCCTTGTCAATTTGATTTGTCCAGTCTGTATGAAGATTAAAATCACCCATGAAAATTGCAGTGGCCTTCTTAAACACCTCCATTATTTCCTGATTTGTACCTTGTCCTGCAGCGGGGCTACTCTTTGGGGGCCTCTTGACCACTGCCACGCGTGATTTCTTTCCCTTGCTATTCCTTATTTACCCCCAAACTGATTCCACATCACGATCTATTACACCTATAACATTACTCACAACTCATCCCTTCCTTTAATAACACAGCTACCCCACCTCCTTTTCCTTTCTGCCTATTCTTTTGGAACGTTGAATATCCTTCAACATTAACATTCCAGTCCTGGTCATCCTGCAACCACGTCTCAGTGATAGCTATAAAATCATATTCATTTATTTCAATTTGTGCCGTCAGCTCATCCATCTTGTTACAAATGCTACGTGCATTCAGATAGAGCCTTAAGCTTCGACTTTTTACCATTTTTACCTACTCTGGTTCTCGTTTCTGCTGTACTCTTGTGCTTGTATTCTCTGCCCCTTCCTGTCACTCTCTGACTAATGTATGCTCCTTCCCTACCCTGCACCTCTGCGCTCTCGTTACTCTACGACTTTTTTAGACTTCCCGTCAATTAAACCCTCCCCCCCACTATTTTGTTTAAAGCCTTATCTACAACCCTCGTTATACAAATCGCCAGCACACTGGTCCCAGCATGGTTCAAGTGAAGCCCATCCCAATGGAACGTTCTCTTTCCCCAGTACTGGTGCCAGTGTCCCCTGAATCGGAACCCATTTCTCCCACACCAATCTTTGAGCCACACATTTACCTCTCAAATCTTATTTACCCTATGCCAATTTGCACATGGCTCAGGTAGTAATCCGGACATTATTATCTTTCTGGTTCTGCTTTTTAATTTGTCCCCGAGCTGCTCATAGTCCCTCAGCAGAACCTCTTTCCTAGTCCGACCTATGTCGTTGGTACCTACGTGGACCACGACAACTGGATCTGTTCCCTCCCACTCCACGTTCCTCTCCAGCCCAGAAGAGATGTTCTTGAACCTTGGCACCAGGTAGGAAACTTAGCCTTCGGGACTTTCTATCTTTGCTGCAGAGAACAGTATCCATTCCCCTAACTATGCTATCCCCAATTACAACTACATTTCTCTTTTCACCCCCCACTTGAATGGCGCTCTGAACCACAGTGCTGTGGTCAGTTTGGTCATCCTCCCTGCAGTCTGTGCCCTCGTCCACACCGGGAGCAAGAACCATGTACCTATTGAATAAGGGCAGTGGCTGAGGCTCCTCCAAAGCTACATTCTGGATCCCCATACCTGCCTCACCCACAGTCACACCCTCCTGTCCCTGACCACGGTCCAGATTGGATGTAATTAATCTAAGGGGTGTGACTGTCTCCTGAAACACAGTGTCCAGGTACCTCTCCCCTTCCCTGATGTGTCACAGTGTCTGCAGCTCGGACTCCAGCTCATCAACTCTGAGCTGAAGTTCCTCGAGCAGCCAACAGTTGCTGCAAATGTGGTCACTGTGGATCGCACCAGCGTCCATCAGCTCCCACATATTACAGCTGCAACATATCGCCTGTCCAGTCATCTCTATTCTATTTAATTCATTAAGTTGGATCACAGTATTTAAGGAAAAAAATACTCGTTCCTTTGTATAAAGGATGCCTGGAGAGTGACTTAATATCTGGGATCGTTCAGAAGACCAAATCACACATAATCAAACATTATTACTGGACAGGTATTACGAAGAATGTGAGGCAATTTTGTAGGCATGCCATACCTGTCAAATGGTGGGAAAACCACAACCTACCATAAAACCAGGATATGAAGTATTAGTGTTGTTAACGTCACAGTGGTTCAGTGGCCCATATAGAGTGATCAAAAGAGTGGGTAAGGTAGATTGATTGATTGACACCCCTGATTGCTGGAAGGAGAACAGGTTGTGTCACATTAATATGCTCAAACCATATTACCACAGGGCGGAGGATAAGCCAGTACAGTTATGTCAGGTAACTGGGACTGTGGAGAAGGAAAAGGATAGTGAGGATGAGGCAGAAGTAGGCCTAGGAAATTTTGAGATTGAACCTCTCACTATCTCATTAGCGAATGCAGAATGGCTAAGAAAATTAAACCATAGGCTTTTATACTTAGAGGCGGTACCCACCTAGTCACTGCCTGTCATTCAGAAAAAGACCTGCTTATTCCTATTCTTTGCTCCTGTCTGCCAACCAATGTTCTATCGATCGCAGATACTGCCCCAATTTCATGCGCCTTAATTTTACACACTAATCTCTTATGTAGGACTTTGTCGAAAGCCTTCTGAAAGTCCAAATAAACCACATCCACTGGCTCCCCTTCATCAACTCTGCCGGTTACATCCTCAAAGAATTCTAGCAGATCTTTCAAGCTTCAAGCATGATTTCCCATTCGTAAATCCATGCTGACTCCGCCCGATTCTACCACTGTTCTTCAATTGCTCTGCTATAAAATCTTTGATAATGGACTCTAGAATTTTCCCCACTACCCACGTCAAGCTAACTTGTCTATAATTCCCTGCTTTCTCACTACCTCTCTTTGTAAATAGTGTTGTTACATTACCTACCGTCCAATCAATAAGAACTGTTCCAGAGTCTATAGAATCTTGGAAGGTGACCACCAATGCATCCATTATTTCGAGGGCCACTTCATTCAGTACTTTGGGGGGTAGATTATCAGGCCCTGGGGATTTATTGGCCTTCAGTTATACCAATTTCCCCAACACCATTTCTCTATTAATATTGGTTTCTTTCAGTTCCTCCCTCTCACTAATCCTGTGTTCCTCAACTTTTCTGGTATGATATTTGTGTCCTCTTTTGTTAAGACAGAACCAAAGTATGCATTTAGTTGGTCATCCATTTCTTTATTCCCCGTAATAAATTACCCCTATTTCTGACTGTAAGGGACCTACATTTTTCTGCTTCAATCTTTTCCTCTTCACATACCGATAGAATGTTTTACAGTCAGTTTTTATGTTCCCCGCTATCTTACTCTTGTACTCTATTTTCCCCTTCTTAATCAATTCCTTGGTCCTCCTTTGCTGAATTATATACTGCTCCCTGTCCTCAGGTCTGTTTTTTTATGGTGAATTGTATGTCTCTTCCTTGGATCTAATGCTGTCTCTAATTTCCCTTGTAAGCCATGGTTTGGCTATCTTTCCCGTTTTACTTTTGCGTCATACAGGAATAAAGAACTGTTGCTGTTCATCCATGTGCTGTTTGAATGTTTTACATTACCTATCCACCGTCATCCCTTTAAATAACATTTCCCAATCCATCATAGCAAACTCGCACCTCATACCATCGTATTTTCGTTTATTAAGATTCAAGACCCTAGTCTCTGAGTCAACTACGTCCACTTTCCATCTTGATGAAGAAATTTATCATCTTATGATTGCTCATTCCCATCGGGTCTTGCACAGCTGGATTTTCAATTATTCCTCTCCCATTGCACAATACCTAAAGAGACAGATGTGTCAGAGGGATACTGTCAATTTCCTTTGAAACCCCAGGGTGAGAGAAAATCAGCTGGGCAGGGTTTACCAGTGTCTCGTGATGAAACATAGGTTAAGGGGTACTCGAGAAACTTCTCAGAGATGAGTGAACCCAGTAGTGGTCAATGTTCCTTGCTCTGCATTTCACCTGGCTGAGGTGATGGACAATAGGGATCCTTGGAAGGAAAACATGAAACAATTGGAAGGGTATGGTTGCAAATGTGAAATGGGCTAATTGGAACAACCTTTTCAAAATTTAAAGCCAAAATGTTCTGTTGGACATTGTTGTTACAGTCTAAACATTTCTTTTAAAGAAATGTGTATATCTGTAATTCCGGCAAAAAAAAATGTTCTTTTTTTCAACCGATCGTAATGAAATGTTTTCCAGGAACGGCATTTCATTCCACTAGGGGTTTGGTGGAGTTGTTCTGGTCCTGTAGTTTATTTTTCCCGTGAAAATTCGGTGTACCTTTAAGACTTGCAAAGGATCAGTACTGCTTTCAGAACCAACAGGTCTCCGGATTTATCAAGAAGGTGCATTTTCGTTGCCATGGATACAACCACTTGGATTGAGCATCATGCGATACATTTGTCACAATTCAATTTTGAACTGGCTTTTCGCTGAACCCAGTTTGTTCTCAGATGGATAGCTCATGTTAGCCCCTGAAAAAAGAGCTCTCAGCCATTTACCATGAAGGAAGAGAATTTTAGTCTGTTTAATGGTTATTATCTCTCAAATTTTTTTAAAAAGTCAAGCCAAAACGGAGATCTCTGATAACCTGAACTGAAGGAAAGGAAGTTAATGCATGATACTTTTTTGATCCCTCAAAAACTCAAAAGGCAGATTGATTCGATTGAAAAGGTTGGCAAGTTGTTAATTGTTGAAATCTATTGCTGAAGAAGGAAGCATCACTTAATGCTGGAGTAAGACTACAGACTGTTCTACTGTGGAAGAACCTTATTTCCCCATCTGACTGCTGTGAGGACTTCAAGCAACATTGGACTGTAAATTTGCAAGGACTCTAATTTTTTCTATTAAAATGTAGTTTATATCTTCATAGTGTTTAAGACACCCGGTTTGGGAAGCCTCATTCGGGGGTGATTAGAAAGCACAATTTGGCTGAGTCTTTCTTTAACTTGGAAAGTTTAAAATGATATGTTAGGCAATCTGTGGAGAGACCGGATTGAATTAACAGTGCACTTCTCCCACCACAATCAGAATCGTATATTTTGATTGGGGACTTTGACTGGAACAGTCGGTCGCAAAAGTAGACTGTCTTCAGGATGCCTATCACATAGAATAACACGTAAATATTTCACAAAGAGAATCTCATCCATTTTCTCCACAAGGGCCAGTCTTTTAGTCGACAAAGTACTTTTAAGTCCATTTTGTTTTCTTACCTTCCCAAGCTATGGGACATTTCCAAAATTCACCCATCAAATTTATTATGAATCAAGCTGGACTAGAATATCCACCAGGAAGATTAGCATGTGAAGCATTGTTAAAAAATCACCAGCTTCATGTTCTCTGGGTGACCGAATAATAGGACCCTAAGGATGCATTCAACCGGATTTAATTTTCTTGCTGTTTTATTTGCCCTTAAACATTCTCCACTTTAGGTTATTTCATCGTAGTAGTTAACTCCAATACATCAAAAGTAGCTTCTGGTCAAATCTGAGTGAACAACCAATTCAACTGAAAAATTAAGCTTCGCAATTGTCCATTTTTTTCCTGAGATTAAAAAGTCATCTTTCTATGAGGTCCGAGTATGATTGGAATACCACCCTCTAAACAGGATTGTTGATTTAAAGTTATTCCAGAACTACTTTGCTTGATATCTAAACCGATATATTTAAAAACTCTCCAAACTGACACAATTTTAAATTCCAAGCTAATTTTATTGATAACATATTTCTCAAATTCCGCAGAACCATCCCAGAAGAAATCATTAACATGTATCGTGATGATGGCTAAAAGTTTCCCTTTATGATTCCAATGATAAATTGTAGGAATTGATTTTAGTTGAACACATCTCACTGAAAAGTACTGAACTGTGGAGGCATCATTCTGACCATAGACACAGTTATTCAGTCTCCAATGCTTTCTTACTGCATGTGCTGAGTCTTTGGGTAGTTGCAGAAACATTTGTCTCTGAAAAATAGTGTCGTGCAGAGATACGGTGTGTTTGTCAACTTACCTATACTCCCATGACTATGTGGCCAAAAAATCTGAAGGATTTTTAAAGTTACATTTCCAGCTGTGGGAGTGTCCATTCAAACATCTGTATTATGCAGTTATTCTTCAAAACACTGAGCACCTCGACTCGCTTTCGACTTATAAGTCAAATTTACAAGGAGTTTTTCAGCACTAAACAACTGTTAGAACCAGGTGAGAAAGGTAGCGAAGGGGTATTTTACTGTCTTCACCCGGTCTTTTATTTTTTTTTTATTTAGAGATACAGCACCGAAACAGGCCATTCGGCCCACCGAGTCTGTGCCGACCATCCACCACCCATTTACACTAATCCTTTTCTCATTCCATATTCCTACCACATCCCCATCTGTTCTTATTTTCCCTGCCACCTACCTATACTAGAGGCAATTTATAATGGCCAATTTAACTATTAACCTGCAAGTCTTTGGCATGGGGGAGGAAACCGGTCTTATTGTAGCAGGGTTTGATTTTTAAACACACTGTATTTTTAGCTCCCCCTTGATGAATCCTTGTTCACTCCTTTCCAATTATAAGGCAAATAAATCAAACAAACAGGTTTTCTCAGGTTTAAAGAAGAAAAGTGGAATCTTATTAAACTTACTTAACTCTAATTCAGTTAATGCCTATGGATATACGACGTGCCCACGCTTGCATGCACAAGTGATATGCACATGCAGATAGGGACAGAGAAGAGAAAAAGAATATATAAGGTGAAAGGGTCGATGATGTCTCTGAAGGGAGATTCTTGTGACTGCTTCTGGGTTTCCAGCTCACTGTAGAGTCGGTGATTGACAAGAACTCTTAATTTTTGTTGGTGCTCAGTATTCTTCTCAAACCTTGTTCACGTAGGAAACCTTTCTCTCTTTGAGCTTCACGTGCCTTCACAAGATTCAGTTCTGAGAGAATGAGATGGGAGCTAACAGGAGAGACATGTTCTCAGTCCAGGAGGAAAGAATTTCTGCCTCAGTTCCAAGCTCTGTGGCCAGTTCAAATTCTGCAACAGCTAGTTAGTCAAGTGACTAAACAGGTCTGACCAATCCTGGCTGTTGTGTATTTGTCTTATTCTAGCAGATCCTGGAATGTCTACTCTACACACAATACCTGCTGATCAAAGGCCTGTTGTGGATTAAATTGGAGCAGGGAATAGTCCCTTTGTCCTTTGAAGTACTGTCTGTTGATAGGCAAATGCGTCACTACAGATAAAATATGGCTTTTTTTTAAAGCCAGTTCTTTCTTCCCCAACAACAGATTTAAAAGCAATGTTCATGCGGTGAAATTAATATTCCTCATTCTTGGCAGGTGGGACCTGCATTACACCTCCACACCCAAGGGGATGAAATGCAATTTGAAACAAATGCACATTTCATTAAAAAGGTGTGAGAGAAGTATGAGATTTCGGAAAAGAAACCATGCATTTCTCTCATTCACTTCAATTCATTCATGAATCATAAAGCTTATTAAAATTGTCTTTTCTGGGTGCCTGTAATGCTTTAATTTCCCCCTTTTGGCATTCCAATAGGATGTGTTTCTTTGGGGAATTTGTTGTTCAGTTTGCCCATTTGCATGGCTGCTTATGGTATTTGAGTTGCACAGGCTTTTGACTTCGGGGCATGAGTGGTTCCCTTTTCTCTGATTGTGGGGGAGGATTCTTTGTGAATCTCCCCTTTGTTCTCCTGGACATTTCTGTTCTGCAGGTAGTTGTCTCGACTCTATTGTGGCATTTCAGCTCGGTGAGACATCACCCTCACGGATTCTCTGCCACCGAGAGGTCTTTCATTGCCTCTGCAGGTTCCTGTAAATGCTGTTACCAGCTCTGGTGGGGTGCTTCTAGAGTCTGCATTTACATCGGAGTAAATGTGGGGTCTAACATTTCGCATTTTTGGAGTTGGCTGACTGGACTGTAGGGGTTTTCATCTGCGATTCTTTGCAGACTTCCTTTAATCTGCCCTCTTGGTCACTTTTTTCCCCTTCTCTTTCTCAAATTTTGCCAGTCTTGTGCCTGTCTGTCCCATTTCTTTCTCAGCGGGAGTCCCTCACAATTCACCAGCGTTCTGCTGGAGAGTCCTCCAAACATTGGCAAAGGACTTGGGCGTTCACATGTCGCTGTAGGTTGTGTTTGCCCCTCAACCTGGCACATGTGGCAACTCCTGCAGCACTCCATCACATCTCTGTGGAATGTTGGCCATTCAAACTACTGTCTTATACAGGCTTTGATATTTTGTATACCAGCATGTACAGCCACTATAGCCTCGTGGGCCCTTTGTAATATTTCTCTCCGGTACCTCTGCGCCACGACAAACTCGTTAATTACTGCCCATTCCTTGCTCTCAGTTCTGTGAGGAGAACTCAATTTCCTCATCAGTACCTCATTCTTTAAATAGTAGAAATCAGGGACTCCCTCTGCTTCACTTTCAGATTGGGCAGCCTGTGTTAACTTTCTCAATACTGGGTCAGCTCGCTGAGCCTCACCTAGTGAAAATCCATTTAATTCATTCCCTGGGTCTCCTAACTTCCCAAGGAAAGTCTCAGACAGACAGACCGAGTCATCTGTCTGCAGTGTTAATTCAGTCTCCTCTGGAGGACATGGTTTGATCAATGCCTGATCCATTACACATTCAGAGAAAATGCAGGGGACTGTCTCTCTCCACTGCTCTGTCTCTCGGACCTCTTGCAGCCTTTCTTTCACTACTGCGTGGGACTAACACCTTCATCCCCGTCAGATCATTATCTAGGAGCAGGTCAACACTGTCCACAGGCAAACAAGGGACAATCCCTACAGTCACTGGTCCTGAAAATAGGTCGCACTCCAGGTGCACCTGGTGTCCAGGTATAGGCATAAACTGCCTTCCAATACCATTCAACACCATTCTGGTGTTCACTGCACTCTCTGGGGGAAAGGTCATGCCTTTTCCCAGTAAAAAGTATCTGGTGACCCCTGTGTCTCTGAGAATTACTGTGGGATTGCTTGTACCACTTGAGCGATATGAGGTTATTTTCACTTCAAACACAAAACCATGATAACCTTCAGGAATGCTATTAACATTTCATGCTGTTGCAGCTGTAAGCTTCCTGGGTTGCACTATTCCTGCTGTTAAAGCCACAGCTTGTTCTGCTGTGCTTTCCCTCAGGGTCCCTTCGTCACTGAGCGGGTTTGCCCTGATCAACCTTATCGGGTTTCCTTTCAGTTTCCAGCAGTTAGCTTTCAAATGCCCTGCTTTATTACAATGGA
Source organism: Heterodontus francisci (assembly GCF_036365525.1). Taxonomy (NCBI): domain Eukaryota; kingdom Metazoa; phylum Chordata; class Chondrichthyes; order Heterodontiformes; family Heterodontidae; genus Heterodontus; species Heterodontus francisci. The sequence goes on from NC_090398.1 coordinate 47,191,018, forward strand.
AGCAGACAGATCTCCGGGTCTCTCTCTTGTCACAGCACCTTTCTTTTTGGCTGGAGGAGTGCCCCATGTGTATCTTGCTTTCCTTTCTCTCCAGGACTTCCTGGGCTTCTATCACCTTCCCACCCTTTGTCCTTTTCGGATTTGTGGGGGTGACTGGGAAAGGTTCTCCCATGGGAAACCGACTGATAAAGCAAAATGTTTGGCTAAAACGGCCGCTTGCCGGGTTCTCTAAACCTGCTGCTCCTCCACAAGAGACTTTATTGAGAATGGGAGAGAGTTTTTAAATCCCACGAACAGAATTACATCTCTGAGAGTCTCACAGCTGTGCTGTTCTTTATGAGTTCTCAGCCACTTACTTCTTTCAAACTCCAGATAAGTTTGATTGGATTGCTTCTTAGTGGTTCTAAACTTTTGGCGATAGACTTCACGTACAATTCCATATGCCCCGAGGATAGTATTTTTGGTCAGTTCATCATTTGATGAACTCTCATCTGACAACAAGAAATAAACCTTATGTTCCTTTCCTGTTGATTTGCTTTGCAATAAATGAGACCAGCTCTCAGTTGGCCATTTTGAGCTGTCTGGCCAGTTTCTCAGAAGGCAAAAATGAGTCCATTTTGTCCTCATTGAATTGTGGAATTAATTTGGCTAGTTCTAACAATTTTGTACCTTGCCCAGAATTATACTCCTCCATATTGGCCAGCTTTCACTGGGTTACTGTCACCCCCTAGTTAATTCAAGCCACTTCAACTCTTTCTCTTCATATTCTCTCTGGATTATTCTTTCTTTCTCCCTCTCCTGCCTCTCTCTCTCTCTTTCGGCTCTAATTTAGGTTTCCTTAATTTCAGTTATATCTTTGCTAGCAGTACCCTGTCTGGGTCTACTTCCAACATTGCTTCTGCTTCTTCAGATTCAAGAGAAAAATGGTTGGTCACTAATCTTATTAGTTCAGACTTTCTGGCCTTGCGACGTTCAGTGATCCCACACTGCTCAGACATTTTCCTCAACTCCTCCATCGACAGTGTTTTTAACGTATCCCAAGTTATTTTACCCTGGCTTTGTGAACTACTAGCTTCAGTTGCAGACATGTCAGTTTTCAATCATACACAAGCACCAGAAAACCTGTATTGAAATTTAATCTATTTGATGCGGACTGATTTGCCTTCCCACTTCCATTTACTCGCGTTTTTCTGTGGGTCACCTCTGGACGCCAGCACCCAATTTTTTTGTGATGACCTGGAGAGAAAGGCGTCGAGGGGTATTTTACTGTCTTCACCTCATCTTATTGTAACAGAGTTTGATTTTTAAACACAATGTATTGTTAGTTCCCCCTTGATAAATCCTTGATTATTCCTTTCCAATTATAAGGCAAATAAATCAAACAACAGGTTTTCTCAGGTTTAAAGAAGAAAAGTGAAATTTTATTAAACTTACTTAACTCTAACTATGCCTACGGATATATGATGCGCCCACGATAGCGTGCACCCGTGATGTACACATGCAGATGGGGACAGAGAAGAGAATAACGTATAAGATGAAAGGGTTGATGCAGTCTCTAAAGGGGGTTTCTTGTGATTTTTTCTGTGTTTCAAGCTCAGCGTAGAATCTTTGATAGTGGACATCTTTTACTTTTCATTGGGGCCCAATATTCTTCTTAAACCTTGTTCACATAGAAGACTTTTCTCCCTTTGAGATCCACGTGTCTTCACAAGATACAGTTCTGTGAGAAAGTGATGGGAGCAGACAGGGGAGAGATGTTCTCAGTTCAGCAGCAAAGTGCTTTCTGCCCCCGGTCCAAGCTTTGCGGCCAGGTCAAATTCTGCAACAGACAGTTAGTCACGTGATGAAACTGGTCTGACCAATCCTGGCCCTTGTGTCTTGTTCTAGCAGATTCTGGAATGGATGCTCTGTACACAATATCTGTTGGTTAAAGGTCTATTGTGGATTGAATGTGACTCCCCAGCTAAACATATATATGTATATTTTAAAGCCAGTTCTTGGTTCCCAACGACAGTTTTTAAAATCAATGTTCTGGTGGCGAAATTAATATTTTTCATTCTTGACAAATGGGGTCTGCATGACACCAATCTATGTCACAATGCTTGTTTAACATTATCTCTTAACTCAGAATAAGCTCTAATCTCTCTCCAACTATCCCACTCCCTTTGTTTTGCCTCTCCTATTGGTTACTCCTCAAGTTAATTGGCAGCCAGCAAAACTTCACAGTCATGAAGAATTCTGCTTCTAGTTCTGCTCTCTGTTGGCTTTATTACATTGTTTAATTTATTCAAGCTATGGACTCTACTTCCACTGTTATGTCTACCTTTCAGTGCAGCAGCTTTTTCGGGAGCAGCGTGTGAGCGAGTGAGCAGCTGGGAAAGTCAGTTTGAAAGTAAATTAAATTTCCTTTTGTTTTTCGGCGGAGGCCAGGGGGCTGCTGGGTAAGTAAAACACTATATATTTGGGCGGTTTAAAATAACTTTCCTTTCAGTGCAGCAGCTTTTTCGGGAGCAGCGTGTGAGCGAGTGAGCAGCTGGGAAAGTCAGTTTGAAAGTAAATTTAATTTCCTTTTGTTTTTCGGCGGAGGCCAGGGGGCTGCTGGGTAAGTAAAACACTATATATTTGGGCGGTTTAAAATAACTTTCCTTTCAGTGCAGCAGCTTTTTCGGGAGCAGCGTGTGAGCGAGTGAGCAGCTGGGAAAGTCAGTTTGAAAGTAAATTTAATTTCCTTTTTAGCCAGGTCCATGGCACCGTGGCTGGCTCTGCTGTTCAGAAGGGCGGGAAAAAGAGTGGAAGGGCTATAGTCGCAGGGGATTCGATTGTAAGGGGAGTAGATAGGCGGTTCTGTGGTCGAAAACGAGGCTCCCGAATGGTATGTTGCCTCCCAGGTGCACGGGTCAGGGACGTCTCAGATCGGCTGCAGAACATTCTAAAGGGGGAGGGTGAACAGCCAGTTGTCATTGTGCACATAGGCACTAATGACATAGGTAAAAAACGGGATGAGGTCCGACAAGCAGAGTTTAGGGAGTTAGGAGCCAAGTTAAAAAGTAGGACCTCAGAGGTAGTAATCTCAGGATTACTACCACTGCCACGTGATAGTCAGAGTAAAAATGAAAGAATAGTCAGGATGAATGCGTGGCTTGAGAGATGGTGCAGGAAGGAGGGGTTCAGATTTTTGGGACATTGGGACCGGTTCTGGGGGAGGTGGGACTATTACAAATTGGACGGTCTACACCTGGGCCGGACTGGAACCAATGTCCTTGGAGGTGCTTTTGCTAACGCTGTTGGGGAGGGTTTAAACTAATGTGGCAGGGGGATGGGAACCAATTGAGGTCAGTTGACAGGAAGGAGGTAGTAACAAAAGCCTGTAAGGAACTAGATAATGAAGTCAGTGTGACTAAGGGGAAGAGCAGGCAGGGAGCAGATGATGAATATAAAGGGACTGGTGGTCTGAGGTGCATTTGTTTTAATGTAAGAAGTGTAGTTGGTAAGGCAGATGAACTTAGGGCTTGGATTAGTACCTGGGAGTATGATGTTATTGCTATTACTGAGACTTGGTTGAGGGAAGGGCATGGTTGGCAACTAAATATCCCAGGATATCGATGCTTCAGGCGGGATAGAGAGGGAGGTAAAAGGGGTGGAGGAGTTGCATTACTGGTCAATGAGGATATCACAGCTGTGCTGAAGGAGGGCACTATGGAGGACTCGAGCAGTGAGGCAATATGGACAGAACTCAGAAATAGGAAGGTTGCGGTAACAATGTTGGGGCTGTACTACATGCCTCCCAACAGCGAGCGTGAGATAGAGGTACAAATATGTAAACAGATTATGGAAAGATGTCGGAGCAACAGGGTGGTGGTGATAGGAGATTTTAATTTTCCCAACATTGACTGGGATTCGCTTAATGTTAGAGGTCCAGGTGGAGCAGAATTTGTAAGGAGCATCCAGGAGGGTTTTCTAGAGCAGTATGTACATAGTCCAACTCGGGAAGGGGCCATACTGGACCTGGTGTTGGGGAATGAGCCCGGCCAGTTTGTTGAAGTTTCAGTAGGGGACTACTTTGGGAATAGTGATCACAATTCCGTAAGCTTTAAAATACTCATGGACAAAGACGAGAGTGGTCCTAAAGGAAGAGTGCTAAATTGGGGGAAGGCCAACTATACCAAAATTCGGCAGGAGCTGGGAAATGTAGATTGGGAGCAGCTGTTTGAAGGTAAATCCACATGTGATATGTGGGAGGCTTTTAAAGAGAGGTTGATGAGCGTGCAGGAGAGACATGTTCCTGTGAACATGAGGGATAGAAATGGCAGGATTAGGGAACCATGGATGACAGGTGAAATTGTGAGACTAGCTAAGAGGAAAAAGGAAGCATACATAAGGTGTAGGCGGCTGATGAAAGACGAAGCTTTGAAAGAATATCGGGAATGTAGGACCAATCTGAAACGAGGAATTAAGAGGGCTAAAAGGGGTCATGAAATATCTTTAGCAAACAGGGTTAAGGAAAATCCCAAAGCCTTTTATTCATATATAAGGAGAAAGAGGGTAACTAGAGAAAGGATTGACCCACTAAAGGACAAAGGAGGAATGTTATGCTTGGACTCAGAGAAAATGGGTGAGATTCTAAACGAGTACTTTGCATCGGTATTCACCGAGGAGAGGGACATGATGGATGTTGAGGTTAGGAACAGATGTTTGATTACTCTAGGTCAAGTCGGCATAAGGAGGGAGGAAGTGTTGGGTATTCTAAAGGGCATTAAGGTGGACAAGTCCCCAGGTCCGGATGGGATCTATCCCAGGTTACTGAGGGAAGCGAGAGAGGAAATAGCTGGGGCCTTAACAGATATCTTTGCAGCATCCTTAAACACGGGTGAGGTCCCGGAGGACTGGAGAATTGCTAATGTTGTCCCCTTGTTTAAGAAGGGTAGCAGGGATAATCCAGGTAATTATAGACCGGTGAGCCTGACGTCAGTGGTAGGGAAGCTGCTGGAGAAGATACTGAGGGATAGGATCTATTCCCATTTGGAAGAAAATGGGCTCATCAGTGATAGGCAACATGGTTTTGTGCAGGGAAGGTCATGTCTTACCAACTTAATAGAATTCTTTGAGGAAGTGACAAAGTTGATTGATGAGGGAAGGGCTGTCGATGTCATATACATGGACTTCAGTAAGGCGTTTGATAAGGTTCCCCATGGCAGGCTGATGGAGAAAGTGAAGGCGCTTGGGGTCCAAGGTGTACTAGCTAGATGGATAAAGAACTGGCTGGGCAACAGGAGACAGAGAGTAGCAGTAGAAGGGAGTTTTTCAAAATGGAGACGTGTGACCAGTGGTGTTCCACAGGGATCCGTGCTGGGACCACTGTTGTTTGTGATATACATTAATGATTTGGAGGAAAGTATAGGTGGACTGATTAGCAAATTTGCAGACGACACTAAGATTGGTGGAGTAGCAGATAGTGAAGGGGACTGTCAGAGAATACAGCAGAATATAGATAGATTGGAGAGTTGGGCAGAGAAATGGCAGATGGACTTCAATCAGGGCAAATGCGAGGTGATGCATTTTGGAAGATCCAAGTCAAGAGTGAACTATACAGTAAATGGAAAAGTCCTGGGGAAAATTGATGTCCAGAGAGATTTGGGTGTTCAGGTCCACTGTTCCCTGAAGGTGGCAAAGCAGGTAAATAGAGTGGTCAAGAAGGCATACGGCATGCTTTCCTTCATCGGACGGGGCATTGAGTACAAGAGTTGGCAGGTCATGTTACAGTTGTATAGGACTTTGGTTCGGCCACATTTGGAATACTGCGTACAGTTCTGGTCGCCACATTATCAAAAGGATGTGGATGCTTTGGAGAGGGTGCAGAGGAGGTTCACCAGGATGTTGCCTGGTATGGAGGGCGCTAGCTATGAAGAGAGGTTGAGCAGATTAGGATTATTTTCATTAGAAAGACGGAGGTTGAGGGGGGACCTGATTGAGGTGTACAAAATCATGAGAGGTATAGACAGGGTGGATAGCAAGAGGCTTTTTCCCAGAGTGGAGGTTTCAATTACTAGAGGACACGAGTTCAAAGTGAAAGGGGAAAAGTTTAGGGGGGATATGCGTGGAAAGTTCTTTACGCAGAGGGTGGTGGGCACCTGGAACGCATTGCCAGCGGAGGTGGTAGATGCGGGCACGATGGGGTCTTTTAAGATGTATCTAGACAGATACATGAATGGGCAGGAAGAAAAGAGATACAGAACCTTAGAAAATAGGCGACATGTTTAGAGAGATGATCTGGATCGGCGCAGGCTTGGAGGGCCGTAGGGCCTGTTCCTGTGCTGTAATTATCTTTGTTCTTTGTTCTTTGTACTACTGCCATATCTCCCTCTTCAACAGCAGTGGGTGTACCTGCACCAGATGGACTGCAGCAGTTCAAGACGGTAGCTCAACAAGACCTTCTCGAGGTCAATTAGGGATGGGAAACAAATGCTGGCCTTGCCAACGACACCCACATCCCATGAAAGAATAAAAAATAATCTATTGGCGGCTCTTTCTCTCAAAAGGATCATTTCTGGTCACACTACCAGTACTTAAACTGTGCGTATGTGCACAACACTCTCATGAACCCATTCTGCCAGTCCATGGACCTCATTTATTCACCGTGATCCTGAACATTCAACTAATATTTCAACTTGCCAGAAACACCGCACAACTCAAATCACAGGAACACTCTGGAATTTATGTCACCCCAGTATCCAGTCTGGGTAATTGGTCTGGGATGTGATAGCCCTGTCATGACTATCCAATTACCACTACCTGCCCTTGATCTACCCCATTCTGTTCCTCATAACCTTTATTACTAAACACATGAGCATCTGTGTTACATGTTACCTCGTTTACTTCTATTGGTCGGTCAGAGTCTGAGATTTTGTAATGAATGTTGACTAATCCTGATGAAAGAAACCTAACAGTTTGATTGTTATTTTTGCTCATTAATGTCTTCCCTACACCACATATTGCCTTCCCTGGGTCGTTTCGTTATGTATGACTCTCTAATTTTCGGATACTTCATCTCCCGATTTGAGGTATGTATCAGTTGGTCTTAAACGATGGTTCAGTGCTCTTCGAATTTTCAATTAGTCAGTTATGCAGTGAAATGGAACTGATTATGGTAGCTTCTGGCACAGGAGGACTATTGCACAGAACAAAATGCGATTTGGGTTATTGCACATAAACTAATTAATAGGGACGATAGCCTTGAACTATCTGGAGTGAATTATTTGTGTGAACCGCCCATTCCTGGGTGGATGTCAACTGGCAGTGTGGTCACTGACCTGAAACATTAATTTTGCTTCTCTCTCCACAAATGCTGCCAGATCTGCTGAGTATTTCCCAGCACTAATTCTTTTTATTTCAGATTTCCAGCATCTGCATTATTTTGCTTTTATTATTGCAGTGTGAGTCATCAGTTATTTATTTGTTTTTTTGCAATACTTCAGTAATCACCACCTGATTCCTTTCACAGAGTGCATTACTGAAAGGACTTTCAGCTGTGATATTCATGCTCATGATATTGACATCTTCACACATGTCTCTGAACACGTCACTGGCAAATTCCCCTCCGTTATCAGTCAGAAACTTTACTAGTGTTCCAAGTCTAACTGTCCAAGACTGTAACTTGTTATTACTTTACTAAATTAGTAACCAGTTAAATAATCAAATAAATAAATAAGGATAGACAGACATGGCAGAGCAGATGTGCCATAACTGCAACACGTGGGAGCTTGTGTAGAGCATTGTGATGCTGGACAAGCAGATCTGTGGTTAAGTGTCTACAGCTCGAGTAACTTTGTCTCCGAGTTGTTGAGGTGGAGTCCGAGCTGCATACATTGTGCACCCTCAGAGAGGGGGAGAGTTGCCTGGACATGATGTTCCAGGAGGCAGTCATGCCTCTTAGGTTTATTACAAGTTCAGAGATGGTCAATGGTCAGGGAAAGGAGGATGTGACTGTGAGTCAGGTGGGGCTGAAGATCCAGCATTTAGTGATGGAGGAGCCTTGGCACTTGACTTTGACCAACAGGCATGAGGTACTTTCTACCAGTGTGGATGAGAAGAAGGACTGCAGGGTGGATGAGCAAACTGAACATAGCACCTTGATAAAGGAAGCCATTCAAGTGGGGCAGTGAAACAGAATGTGACAATGATAGGGGACAGTATAATCAGGGGATGGATACTTTTATCCATGACCTGGAATTCCAAAGGTTGTGTGTCTTCCCATTGTCAAGATGAAAGACACCTCCTCACAGCTGGATACGAATTTGGAGTAAATGGGGGAGGATCCAGCAGTCATGGTCCATATAGGAATATAGAAAATGTATAGAAACAGGAATGATGTTATACTGAGAGTGTTTGAGAAGTTAGGGTCCGAATTAAAATGTAGAAGCTCAAACATAATAATTCCTGATTGTTAGTTGGGTCACGGACCAATTGGAATAGGGTCAAGAAGATTAGAGAATTAAATGTGTGGCTCAATGTATGGTGTGGAAAGGAGGGGCTTCAATTTATGGGGCACTGGGAAAACAGGGAGCTGTTCCATTGGTATGGATTCCACTTAAACCAGGCTGGGATTATTGTCCTGATGAATTGTATAACTAGGGATATGGACTGGGCATTAAAGTAAAAGAGTTGGGGAGGGTTCAGGTGAAGGGAGATTTATCAAACTAAATAGAAAATTATCAGGAACCAGAGCAGTGTAGTGATTTGACCACAGGCAGCAGAGTAGGACAGGAGAGCACAAAGAGTTTAACGGTAACAATACATCAGGGAATAAGCTCTATGAAAAGAATAATAGTCAAAAAAAATTAAAGGCTCCTTCTCTGAATCAATTATAAAATGGATGAACTAGTGGCAGAAATGAAGATAAATGCTTTAGATTTAATTGTCATTTGGATCCCGAGATGGAGTTTTGATGGTTGAAGGTATCACCGGGCATGGTCGGGCAAAGGAATGGAGCATTAAGATGGGTGTTCGAGCAAAAGAGAGTTGCGATTGGATTGTGGGATTTAGTCAGGCTGGAGAATATTAATGATGTGGAAATATATTATCATAAGTAATGATCTAAACACAAGGATCTGAACTTTAAATTCAAGGTTTGGGGATCCTAGGACCTAATGTAGTTCAACAACAATATGCTTGGTGGATAGAGGAGCTTGGATGGGATCGGATGTGGACAGCAGAGTTTTAGTGGAGCTGAGCTTTGTTAATCTTGTCAGTGGAATGTCGACCAGGAGCACATTGGATAAAGTGAGTCTCGAGATGACATGAGCATGGATGAACATTTGAACAGTAGTTAATGGAGGACTTTGATGTTATGGAAGTGGGTGGTCTTTGTGATGAGAGAATATCAGTTCCTGAAGCTCATCGCGGGGTCCAACAGGGAGCTGAGGTTACTCATATTATGGGTCCAACTGAGACAAAATCCAATGGATAGCAGTAGAGAATGGAAGGTACAGAGTTTGTGCTGTGGGAATGAAGATGGTGGCTCCTGTCCTCCCAATGTTTAACTGGAAGAAACTGTGAATCATAAATGTTGTACATCATTCAAGCAATCTGAAACTCATTGGCACTGAAAGGGTAGAGTGTGGTAAAGGCTAAGTAGAAATAGATGTTGTCAGTGTACTTGTAGATTCTGACCCTTTATGTTCTGATCATATCTTTAAAGGGCAGCATGGAAATGGGAAAGAACAGCTGGAGCGCTGGAGTAGATACTTGGAGGCTCAAAGGAAAAACAGGTCAACAGGTAAGAGTAGAACCACACAAGGACAGTACCAGTTATCTGGTGAATGAATCAGAGACATTGAAGGAGAATTGCATGGTCAACCATGTCAAAGATTGCAGAGAGACTGAGGAGGTCTTGTGGATGGATAGAGCGTTGCAATAACAGTCACAGAAGGTGTGATGTTTCACTTTGTTTGGGACAGTTTGAATATTGTGGCAGGGGTGGAAACCTGATTGAAGGGAGTCTAATATGATATAGTCGGAAGGATGCACACCGTTTTGGGAGGCGACAACATGCTGAAGGAATTTGGAGAGGAAAGAGAGGTGTGATATGGGATTGCAGTTTTTTTTTTAAGAACAAAGGGGTTGGGCCTTGACTTTTGCGGAAGGGTTGACAATAGTGGTTTTGAAAGGGATGGGGAAGAAGGTGAGAATAGAGACACATGTCAAATATCAACTAATATTTGTTTTTGAGGACCAAGAACAGGAGGGATTATAATTTGAGTAGAAATAAGCTCAAGGTTGCAGGACAAGACACATTTGCATAGAGACAGAGACGAGAAAGGAGAGAGATTGGTGAAATAAGTTTGTTTAGGACAGAAAGGGTTGTTTTGGTGGGCAATCGAAGGCTGATTTCAACAGGAGCTGGTGAAAAGTTTTTTTTAAAGTTCGATGCAAAGTTGGCACAGAGTTTTTCACACGTTGTTGGAGGTGAGGGAGGAGGAGGTAAGGGAAAGGGTTTATAATGTTTGCTGTTAGTGAAGAAGAGACAAGGGGATATCTTTGCATTCCAGGATGACCCTGGAGAAATGACCACATAGAGGACAGTGAGGCTGCTTCATGTAGTCCAGCATTGAACCCGCTGTGGAGCAGAAACAATCAAGAATCCATCAACTGACTTGGGACAGGAAATCTGAGGGCAGAACAAGATCTTCTATGAGTGTGTGAGAGAGTCAAGGAACCAGCAAAGATGAAATGTTTCTCTAACACTGAATCCATTCTGGCCTCTTTTGTGGAACTTTTTTCTGCATTTGTACCTTTTCTAACCATGTAAGTTTATTCTTGAAAAAACAAATAGTTGAGATGAATTGATCCAATGGTGAATTGTAATAGTTGCCAGAACATCCTAGCCTGAGGTTGTTCTAAGGGTGCATAATTAACCATTTATTATTATTGCTCCTTTATGGGGAATTAATTTGATGTCTTTGGATGTTGGACGGTCACTGCAACTCCTCACATCCAGCAGTTAAATTGACATTGGCATATTTCATGTTGTACCATTCCATTTATCTACATTAACATTCATCTTTAATATTATTGGTAATTATGCACCATTATCCAAAGTCTTGTTAAAGATAATGAGACTTCATGTTGTCCTTCAGCTGCCCACAAGGATTTCAGGAATATAAAAGCAAGTGAATTATAACCTATGAATCCAGCTCCAGATCAATGTTAGTTATTTGTTATTGACACAATTTCCCATTCAGTGTAATCAAATATTTCACCCCATTCCTCAGCTCCTCTCTGAATTTCATCTGTGTCAGTCCATAGATACAAGTGTTTGTGCAGGAACTGAGAAGCTGCAACATGTACCCAACTTGTTGGGCAACATATGTCGGACTACTGAAATATTTGTCTGCAGAGTAAAAGTTTACCACGGGCCAGTTTATTGAATAGACAACACACGTCATCCACAACAGTATGAAATTGGCCGAAATGGTGAAAAGTAAAATCATGGAATTCCTCCGATTCTTCACCTCTGGATCATTCTGATTCTCACTCTTGCTCCGGAGTCCCTTGTGGATTCTATTTGCCATTATAATGTGTCTGACGGTCAAAGCATTAAACAACAGAATTAATAGTATTGGCAAGAGATGCTTTATGATGCCGTTGATACACTCGTATGACCTCCACAAGAGAGAAGTGAGGTAATCAGCAGTAGCAAGACAATACCAAGGTACATTGTCAATTATAAATACAGGGTCAACTGCATAGTAATAGGGAATATTTACAAGACAGCAGACCACAAACAAGATGGCGATAACCACAGTCACTGTTTTCTCTGTGTTATATTTTGATTGCAGCTTCTGACAGCAAATTGTTACAAAGCGATCAAAAGTGAAGGCGACAGTAAACCATACAGAACAGTCTAAAGCTGCAGTGTATGTGACAAGGTTCACCGTACACACAGAAGTTAGATACAGGAAACTAACTGGAAAGAGCATGATATTAATCCGGTGTAATATCACATGGATGATAATCACCATTAGATCCACCACTGCCATGGCCACCAGATAGTGAGTGATACATTTGGAGAGACCGCACTTTCCTCGAGACAAAATCACAATCGCCACCAAGTTAACTGTCAGGAACAGAAAACATTAAATTTACCTCGACACTGTCCCCAATCATTTTTGAAGAATTATTTCAAGTTGAATAAGACAGTATGGAAATATAAGGTTTCCAGATCCAAATTAAATGTAATTTTATGTAGCAGGGAAATCTGTGGCAAAACGTATGGGAAATTAAAATGCAAAATAAGTTCTTGACCTCAGGTAGTGAAAAATATGCTGTGGTAAAAGTAAAAATACTGACATTTTTCTGCGGAATTCTGGTATCCAAAACACGAGAGCTTCCAAAATTAAGTAACTGCACCTTGGCTCCACCCTGTTGGGTTCTGATGATATTACCTTCGACAACACCCCTTCCCCTCACTCCCAGAACTGTGATCGGGCTCCCTTGCCCTCACTTCCCATCCATCTTCACATCCAAAGAATCTTCCTCTGCCATTACCACCACCTCCAGCATGATGTCACCACAAAATACATCTTCCCCTCTCCTCCCCTCCCCTCTCAGCATTCTGAAGAGATCATTCCCTCCACGACACCTTGGTCCACTCCTCCCTATCCCCCAATACCTCATCCCCTTTCGATGACATCTTTAATGCAATCACAGGAGGTGTAATACCTGCCCGTTTACCTCTGCCTTTCTCACCAGCAAAGGCCCCAAACACTGCTTCCATATGTTGCAGCAATTTATTTGTGCTTCTTTTAATTTACTATACTGTATTCACCATTCACAATGTGATTGCCTCTACATTGGGGAAACCAAATGCATTTGGGTGACTGCTTTGCAGAACACCTCCACTCATTCTGTAAACATGACCCCAAGCTTTCTATTGCTTACTATAATAATACATCAACCTGTTCCATGTCCTTGACCTACAGCAGTGTTCCAGTGAACATCAACGCAAGCTCGAGGAACAGCACCTCATCTTCAGATTAGACACTCGACAGCCTTCTGGATTCAACATTGAGTTCAACAAATTCAGAACAGGACTGTCTTTTCATTCTAAAATAAAAACAAAATACTGGAGATACTGGAAATCTGAAATAAAAGCAAGAAATGCTGGAAATACACAGCAGGTCTGGCAGCATCTGTGGAGAGAGAAGCAGAGTTAACGTTTCAGGTAAGGGACCTGTCATCAGAACTGGCAATTGTTACAAATGTAATAGGTTTTAAGCAAATAAAGTGGGGGTGGGGCAAGAGATAACAAAAGGCAAGTTGTTGATAGGACAGAGGGTCACAGAGAATAACTAACAAGAAGGTCTTGGAGCAAAGACCAACGGTATGTTAATGGTGTGCTGGAAGACAAAGAGTTAGTGCAGAGAGGATGTTAATTGACCGAAAAATGAACAGCACTGGCCTCAAGAAAAATATAAAAAAACACTGGGTAGGCACATGGTAAAAAAACTGATTAAACAAACTAAAATAAAATAAACAAATACATGTATACGCTATAAAAAATAAAAATAAATAAAAAGGGGAGCCCGTCATGCTCTGAAATTATTGAACTCAATGTTCAGTCTGGCAGGCTGTAGTGTGCCTAATCCAGAAATGAGATGCTGTTCCTCGAGCTGGCATTGATGTTCACTGGAACACTGCAGCAAGCCCAGGGCTGATATGTGGGCATGAGAGCATGTTGTAATGGCCAGCAACCAGAAGCTCGAGTCATGCTTTTGGACTGAGTGGCGGTGTTCTGCAAAGCAGTCACCCAATCTGCGTTTGGTCTCCCCAATGTAGAGGAGACCACGTTTTGAACAGCGAATACAGTATACTAAATTGAAAGAAGTACAAGTAAATTGCTGCTTCACCTGAACGGATCTTCTGGGGCCTGGGATAGTGAGGAGACTGAAGGTATAGTTAGATAGAGGATCTGGATCGGCGCAGGCTTGGAAGGCCGAAGGGCCTGTTCCTGTGCTGTAATTTTCTTTGTTATCTTTGTTCTTTGTAAAAGGGCAGGTGTTGCACCTACATGGGAAGGTGTCGTGCGAAGGGGACGAGGTGTTGGCGGTAGTGGGGGAGTGGACCAATATATCGTGGAGTGAATGATCCCTTCAAAATGCTGACATTAGGGGGAGGGCAATTTGCATTTGGTGGTGGCATCACGCTGGACGTGGTGGAAATGACAGAGGATGATCCTTTGGATGCGGAGGCAGTTGATGACTGTATTAGTGCCGTTTCCTGCTCCCGCCCCGAAATAGAAAACTTTATCAACTTTGCTTCCAATTTACCCCTTCACTAACCTTTACATGGTCCACCTCCGACACTTCCCTTTCCTTCCTTAAATTCTCTGTCTCCATCTCTAGGCTGTCCACTAATAATCATTATAAGCCCACCGATTCTCACAGCTACCTTGACTGCACGTCTTCACACCCTGCCTCCTGTAAGGACTATATTCCATTCTCCCAGTTTCTCCATCTCCAACGCATCTGCTCTGATGATGCAACCTTCCACAACTGCGCTTCCGATATGTCTTCCTGTTTCCTCAACCGAGGAATTTCCCCAACTGTGGTTGACAGGGCTCTTGACCGTGTCCAGCCTATTTACCACACCTCTACTCTCACCACTTCCCCTTCCTCCCAGAACTGCCACACGGATCCCTTTGTCCTCACATTCCACCCCACCTGCCTCCACATCCAAAGGATCATCCTCAGCCATTTCTGCCACGTCCAGCGAGATGTCACTACCAAACGCATTTTCCACTCCCCTCCCCTGTCAACATTCCGATGGGATCATTCCCTCCGCAACACCCTGGTCCACTCCTCAATTATCCCCACCACCTTGTCCCCTTCCCACAGCACCTTCTCATGCAAACGCAGGAGGTGTAATACCTACCATTTTCCCTTCTCTCTCCTCACTATCCCAGGACCCAAACACTCCTTTAAGGTGAAGCAGTGATTTACTTATACGTC
Organism: Heterodontus francisci; assembly: GCF_036365525.1. Classification (NCBI taxonomy): domain Eukaryota; kingdom Metazoa; phylum Chordata; class Chondrichthyes; order Heterodontiformes; family Heterodontidae; genus Heterodontus; species Heterodontus francisci. Next base: position 47,206,023 of record NC_090398.1, read on the forward strand.
TTTCAGTTTCGTATATTGTATTCACTGCTCAAAATGTGGTCTCCTCTACAATGGGGAGACCAAACACAGATAGGGTGATCACTTTGCAGAACACATCCACTCAGTCCAAAAGCATGACTTCGAGATTCTGGTTGCTTGCCATTTCAACACTGCCCCCTGCCCTCAGGCTCACATATCAGCTCTGGGCTTGCTGCAGTGTTCCAGTGAACATCAATGCCAGCTGGAGGAACAGCATCTCATTTCTGGATTAGGCACACTACAGCCTGCCAGACTGAACATTGAGTTCAACAATTTCAGAGCATGACGGGCTCTCCTTATATTTTTATTTTTTTTTCTTTTTGTTATTATTTGCTATTTCTTATTTGTTTATTTTATTTTAGTTTGTTTCGTAATTCTTTTTTTTTACCATGTGCCTCGCAACTGTCTTTTTTTTCATCTCTGTGCTTTACGCCAGGGTTGTTCATTTTTCTGTCGATTAACACACTCTCTGTACTAACACTTTGTCTTTCAACATGCCATTAACATACCGTTTGCTTTTACTCCATGACTTGATCGTCAGTTATTCTCTGTGACCCTCTGTCCTATCAACATATCTCTTTGCTCGTCCCCGGTTTATTTACTTAAAACCTAACATTTAACATGCTAATATTTGCAAGTTCTAATGAATGGTCACTGACCTGAAACGTTAACTCTGCTTCTCTCCCCACAGATACTGCCAGAGCTGCTGAATATTTCCAGCATTTCTTGTTTTTATTACTGTGTTTTCATTCTATTTTATTGCATTTTTCTTAGCTTTATTTTATGTGATTCCATTTTTAAACCATCGGCCTGTCTTAACCTTGTTTTTTAGGTTTTTGCTTTTGGACTGTGCTGTTCATTATTCTGCCGTTAACACTCTCTCATAACAAATACTTTGTCCTTTCATATTGCCAAATACTCCTTTTGCCTTTGTTCCATGATATGTTTGTCATTTAATCTCCTTTGCCCTTTTCCCTATCGCAACCTTTAGTTCTTCTTCCCCCTCCCTCCTTCTCACTTGCTCAAAGTCTATTACATTCCTAATCTTTACCATTGCTGATGAAACGTCACAGACCCAAAACATTAAATCTGTTTCTCTCTCCACAGAGGCTGCCAAACCTGCTGAGTATTTTCCAAACTTTCTGCTTTTATTTCAGATTTCCAGGATCCACAGTATTTTGTTTATATTATTCTAGAGAGTGCATTCTCCCCCTGTTGGGTTATGGTCTGTACAACATTGAGAGCACAATCTCACCCTGTTCGGTTATAGTTTGTACATCACTGACTGTGAACTCTCCTCTTCTTTTTAAACATTGGCCAGGAAAAGTGCAGAATGGATAATTCTCGTGGATTGGATCATGCTCCTGTAACAGGAATCACCAGGAGTTCTCTTCAACTTCCATTGAGAAACACAATCAAAGCTGAATTCAAATCCATGCAAACAAGAGAAATTCTGCAGTTACAGGATATGTCAACATGAAATAAAATTAAAGTACAATAACTGTTAGAATCCTTGGAAACACATTCAACTCACGAACAACATCAGCAGTTTTAAAATTGCTAATTTATTTCTGATCTGATGTTCATATCGACTCCAGAAAAGTTTCTAGAGGAAGCATTAAATGGAATTGATATTTTAGCATTTTCTATGTTAAAAATTCAAGCAGCAATATAACTTTAATTCAAGATTCAATCTTATCAAGAAATCAGGAGAGTTACTTTCCACTTAACAGATGCTATCAAACAGGCAAAATATAACATGAAGAGCCACATATTGATATTAAATTTTACTGTGCTATTTGACTGTCTTAGCAGGAATACTGATGGCTGCAAGAATCGGGTAGTAAGTGAGTTCGATCTGGTAAATTACAGGGTATCCCATTTCGCAGGTGAAACACCAATGTGGAGAATTCTTTAGAGGAACCCTTATTCATAGCAAATACCAACCACCACGGGGGCAATCCTCTGGGAAATGTGAGCAGGGATATTAGTTACAGTCCAGAGAACAAACTGATTTAATGAAATTTTTTTGCATGTATGCAATACAATAGAGTCATTAGAGGATATGGAAAGCAAAGTAAAGTTATATTCCTCAGAAATTACTTCGTAACATCATTTGCAACTTTTTTGTTATGAGCTCAAGTGTTTCTATGGATAAACAGTCTCAGGAACAATAGCCCTGGTGTTGATGTGGAGGAACAGTCTCAAGAAAAATAGTCCTGGTGTTGATGTGGATGAACAGTCTCAGGAACAATAGCCCGAGTGTTGATGTGAATGAACAGTCTCAGGAAAAATAGCACAGCTGTTAATATGGATAAAAAGTCTCAGGAACAATAGCCCTGGTGTTGATGTCGATGAACAGTCTCAGGAACAATAGTCCTGGTGTTGATGTGGATGAACAGTCTCAGGAACAACAGCCCTGGTGTTGATGTGGATGAACAGTCTCAGGAACAATAGCCCTGCAGTTGATATGGATAAACAGTCTCAGGAACAATAGCCCTGGTGTTGATGTCCATGAACATCCTCCGGAACAATAGCCCTGGTGTTGATGTGGATGAAGAGCCTCAGTAACAAAGCCCTGGTGTTGATGTGGATGAATAGTCTCAGGAACAATAGCCCTGGTGCTGATGTGGATGAACTGTCTCAGGGACAAAAGCACTGGTGTTGATGTAGATGAACAGTCTCAGGCACAATAGCCCTGCTGTTGATATGGATAAACAGTCTCAGGAACAATAGCCCAGGTTATGATGTGGATGAATAGTCTAAGGAACAATAGCCCTGCTGTTGATATGGATAAACAGTCTCAGGAACAATAGCCCTGGAGTTGAAGTCGATGAACATTATCCGGAACAATAGCAATGGTGATGATGTAGATGAAGAGCCTCAGAAACAACGCGCTGGTGTTGATGTGGATGAACAGTTTCAGGAACAATAGCCCTGGTGTTGATGTGGATGAACTGTCTCAGGGACAATAGCCATGATGTAGATGTGGATGAAGAGCCTCAGTAACAAAGCCCTGATGTTGATGTGGATGATGAGTCTCAGGAACAATAGCCCTGGTGTTCATGTGGATGAAACGTTTCAGGAACAATAGCCCTGGTGTTGATGTGGATGAACTGTCTCAGGGACAATAGCCCTGGTGCTGATGTGGATGAAGAGCCTCAGTAAAAAAGCCCTGGTGTTGATGTGGATGAACAGTTTCAGTGTCAATATTCCCGATGTTGATGTGGATGAACAATCTCAGGCCAAATAGCCCTGGTGTTGATGTGGATGAACAGTCTCAAAAACAATAGCCCAGTTGTTGATGTGGATCAACAGTCTCAGGAACAATAGCCCTGGTGTTTATGTGGATGAACAGTACAGGAACAATAACCCTGGTGTTGATGTGGATGAACAGTCTCAGGAACAATAGCACTGGTGTTGATGTGGATGAACAGTCTCAGGAACAATAGCCCTGGTGTTGATGTGAATGAACTGTCTCAGGAACAATGGTCCTGGTGTTGACGTGGATGAACAATCACAGGAACAACAGCCCTGGTGTTGATGGGATGAACAGTCTCAGGAACAATAGCCCTGCTATTGATATGGATAAGCTGTCTCAGGAACAATAGCCCTGGTGTTGATGTCCATGAACATTATCCGGAACAATAGCACTGGTGTTGATGTGGATGAAGAGCCTCAGTAACAAAGCTCTCGTGTTGATGTGGATGAACAGTCTCAGGATCAATAGCCCTGGTGTTGATGTCGATGAACTGTCTCAGGGACAATAGCACTGGTGTTGAAGGAGATGAACAGTCTCAGGCAAAATAGCCCTGCTGTTGATATGGATAAACAGTCTCAGGAACAATAGCCCTGGTGTTGATGTGGATGAATAGTCTCAGGAACATTTGTCCGGGTGCTGATGTGGATGAACAGTGTGAGGAACAATAACCTGATGTTGATGTGGATGAACAATTTCAGGAGCAATGGCTCTACTATTGATGTGGATGAACAGTCTCAGGAACAATAGCCCTGGTGTTGATGTGGCTGAACAGTGTGAAGAGCAATAGCCCTGGTGTTGATGTGGATGAACAATCTCAGGAAAAATAGCCCTGGTGTTGATGAGGATGAACAATGTCTGGAAAAATGGCGCTGGTGTTGATGTGGATGAAGAATCACAGGAACAATAGCCCTGGTGTTGATGTGGATGAACAATCTCAGGAACAATAGCCCTGGTGTTGATCTGGATGAACATTCTCAGGAACAAGAGCCCTGGTGTAGTTGTGGATGAACTGTCTCAGGAACAATAGCCCTGGTGTTGATGTGAATGAACAATCTCAGGAACAATAGCCCTGGTGTTGATGTGCATGAACAATGTCAGGAAGAATAGCCATGGTGTTAATGTTGATGAACAATCTCAGGAACAATAGCCCTGGTGTTGATGTGGATGTCCAGTCTCAGGAACAATAGCTCAGGTGCTGATGTGGATGTAGAGTCTCAGGAACAATAGCCCTGGTGTTGATGTGGATGAACAATCTCAGAAACAATAGCCCTGGTGTTGATGTGGATGAACCGTCTCAGGAACAATAGCCCTGGTGTTGATGTGGATGAACAATCTCAGGAACAATAGCCCTGGTGTTGATGTGGATGAACAGTCTCAGGAGCAATAGTCCTGGTGTTGATGTGGATGAGCAGTTTCAGGAACATAGCTCTGGTGTTGCTGTGGATGAACAGTCTCAGGAACAAAAGTCCTGGTGCTGAATGGATGAACAGTCTCAGGAACTATAGTCCTATTGCTGAAGTGGAAGAATAGTGTCAGGAACAGTAGCCCTGGTGTTGATGTGGATGAACAGTCTCAGGAACAATAGTCCTGGTGTTGATGTGGATGAACAATCTCAGGAACAATAGTCCTGGTGCTGATGTGGAAGAACAGTGTGAGGAACAATAGCCCTGGTGTTGATGTGGATGAACAATCTTAGCAACTATAGCCCTGGTGTTGATGTGAATGAACGATCTCAGGAACAATAGCCCTGGTGTTGATGTGGCTGAACAGTCTCAGGAGCTATAGCCCTGGTGTTGATGTGGATGAACCGTGTCAGCAAATATAGCCCTGGTGTTGATGTGAATGAACAGTCTCAGTAACAATAGTCCTGGTGTTGAATTGGCTGAACAGTGTGGGGAACAATAGCCCTGGTGTTGATGTGGATGAACAGTCGCAGGAGCAATAGACCTGGTGTTGATGTGGATGAAGAGTCCCAACATCAATAGCCCTGGTGTTGATGTGGGTGAACCGTCTCAGGAACAATAGCCCTGGTGTTGATGTGGATGAACAGTCTCACAAACAATAGCTCTGGTGTTGATATGGATGAACATTCTCTGGAACAATAGCCCTGGTGTTGATGGGAATGATCAGTCTCAGGAACAATAGCCCTGGTGTAGATGTGGATGAACAGTCTCAGGAACAATAGTCCTAGTTTTGATGGGAATGAGCATTCTCAGGAACCATAGCACTGGTGTTGATGTGGATGAACAGTCTCAGGAACAATAGCCCTGGTTTTGATGTGGATGAACATTTTCAGGAACAATAGCCATGGTGTTGATGTGGATGTGCAGTTTCAGGAACGGTAGTCCTGGTGTTGATGTGGGTGAACAGTCTCAGGAACAATAGCCCTGATGTTGATGTGGATGAACATTTTCTGGAACAATAGCCATTGTGTTGATGTGGATGTGCAGTATCAGGAACGATAGGCCTGGTGTTGATGTGGGTGAACAGTCTCAGGAACAATAGACCTGGTGTTGATCTGGAAGAACAATCTCAGGAACATTACCCGGGTGTTGATGTGGATGAACAGTCTCAGGAACAATAGCCCTGGTGTTGATGTGGATGAACATTTTCAGGAACAATAGCCATGGTGTTGATGTGGGTGAACAGTCTCAGGAACGATAGGCCTGGTGTTGATGTGGATGAAGAGTCTAAGGAACAATAGCCCGGGTGTTGATGTGGGTGAACAGTCCTAGGAACAATAGTCGTGTGCTGATGAGCATGAACAGTCTCAGGAACAATAGCCCTGCTGTTGATGAGGAGAAAAGTGTCAGGAACAATAGCCCTGGTGTTGATGTGGATGAACTGTCTCAGCAACAATAGCCCTGGTGCTGATGTGGATGAACTGTCTCAGGAACAATAGTCCTGCTGTTGATGTGAATGAACAGTCTCAGGAACAATATGACTGTTATTGATGTTGATGAACAGTGTGAGGAACAAAATCCCTGGTGTTGATGTTGATGAACAGTCTCAGGAACAATAGCTCTGGTGTTGATGGGATTGAACAGACTCAGGAACAACAGCCCTGGTGCTGATGGGATTGAACAGACTCAGGAACAATAGCCCTGGTGCTGATGTGGATGAACATTCTCAGGAACAATAGCACTGGTTTTGATGGGAATGAACATTCTCAGGAACCATAGCACTGGTGTTGATGTGGATGAACAGTCTCAGGATCAATAAACCTGGTGTTGATGTGGATGAACATTTTCAGGAACAATAGCCATGGTGTTGATGTGGATGAACAGTCTCAGGAACAATAGCCCTGCTGTTGATGTGGGAGAACAGTCTCAGGAACAATAGCCATGGTGTTGATGTGGATGAGCAGTCTCAGGAACGATAGGCCTGGTGTTGATGTGGATGAACAGTCTCAGGAACAATAGTCCTGGTGCTGATGAGGATGAACAGTCTCAGGAGCAATAGCCCTGCTGTTGATGAGGAGAAAAGTGTCAGGAACAATAGCCCTGGTGTTGATGTGGATGAACTGTCTCAGCAACAATAGCCCTGGTGCTGATGTGGATGAACAGTCTCAGGAACAATAGTCCTGCTGGTGATGTGAATGAACTGTCTCAGGAACAATATGACTGTTATTGATGTTGATGAACAGTGTGAGGAACAAAATCCCTGGTGTTGATATTGATGAACAGTCTCAGGAACAATAGCTCTGGTGTTGATGGGATTGAACAGACTCAGGAACAATAGCCCTGGTGCTGATGGGATTGAACAGACTCAGGAACAATAGCCCTGGTGCTGATGTGGATGAACATTCTCAGGAACCATAGCACTGGTGTTGATGTGGATGAACAGTCTCAGGATCAATAGCCCTGGTGTTGATGTGGATGAACATTTTCAGGAACAACAGCCATGGTGTTGATGTGGATGAACAGTCTCAGGAACAATAGCCCTGATGTTGATGTGGATGAACATTTTCAGGAACAATAGCCATGGTGTTGATGTGGATGAGCAGTCTCAGGAACGATAGGCCTGGTGTTGATGTGGGTGAACAGTCTCAGGAACAATAGACCTAGTGTTGATCTGGACGAACAATTTCAGGAACATTAGCACGGGTGTTGATGTGGATGAACAGTCTCAGGAACAATAGCCCTGGTGTTGATGTGGATGAACATTTGCAGGAACAAGAGCCATGGTGTTGATGTGGATGAACA